>NC_081450.1:6881654-6963794 GCF_007210705.1 Tigriopus californicus | reverse complement strand
GTGTGCTTTCACATAACGGTTTTTTTGTCAATAATTAGGGGTCGTTAGACGTGGCAAGTGGCAAATAATGCAGACCTAAATCGAAAAGTGCCATTTTCGAGTGATACCAATAACCAAAAAAGGAACTCGGTGGGAGAAAAAGTGACCAAATTGGAGGGACGCTCGAAGTGTGTGTGATGAATGTAAGCACTTATTTTAGCAATTCTGAGCCGTAGTCCTTACAGATGAGTGCCATTTCTTCGTGGTAGTGGTGGTGCTGAAACCGCGGGTCAAGCAAGATGTGAAGAGGTCGACAGTCCAACGGACCTTCAGTCACATAAGAAGGCTGAAACTTGGGTCCGCTGTTCTTTTTTCTCTCTGGTTCTTTTCTTGTTCCGACCAAGGGGGACGTAAATGACTCTTTACACAATGAGCTACGTACTACATACATGCTAGTTCAGTTGTTCTGTACGTAGGTCGACGATTGTGGCTAGCCAGAAGCCCTTGGGAGAATAAATTGGCCTCTACGAAGGAAGAAATTGCTTGGAAAGAGAGTTCTGTGGTCCCAGAGTGGATCTCGTAGACGGTAGTCGAGTCTCAGAGAACCAAAGAGCCAGAGAACGAAGGGTGGACGGATGGACTAGCTTTTGTGCTAAGGCCGTGCGTGCATTATCATCATCATTTAAAAGGACGTGGAAAGATAACTTTATCAAATTTCCTCTTTTCCTCCCATTTCCATCGGAGACTCCAAGACCCAGCACACAAGATAGAGAAGTTCCAAAACAGAAAGAGCGAGGCTCCGGTTTTTTTGGCGGCAAGACCCAAGCCGATCGTCTGTTTTGAATTGGAACAGATCTGAGCTGAGAGCGAGAACAAGAAGAAAAGAAAGGAAGAGAAAAGAAAGAAGGAAAGAAAGAAAGAGAGACGTTTTTCTGGTTCGTTCCACTTTGCATTCGAACGGGTTTAGTCTACTCGCTTGTGGAACAGAGTCTACCCAAAGATGTCTCCCGTCCCTCTCCAAAAGGAGAAGAGATGAGAAAGAGGAGGGGGCTTGGAAAAGGGAACGGACGGCCAAGAGCACATCAAACGCCGCCAGATATGTAAATGGAAATTCAAGAAGACCAATGAAATTTGGAGTTCAAACTGAAAGCCCCCGATCAAGATAGAGATTGGAGGAGGGTTCAATATGCATAGGGGAAAGCTCGAGACCGCTTTCAGACCGTCAGGGCGTGCAATTGGTGCAGAGTAGTAGACACAATTTTGGGGGACACACTGGGCACATGGACGGTCATTTGAATAGTCGAATCTAACGTTGCGCAAGAGACATACATAGGATTTCATATGCCTTTCCATAGAGCACATGACATTCGTGGCTCTGTCAAAAGATCAAACCCATGCCGATGATTGAAAATGTTCCAATTCCGTTGGTTCGTTAGCGTGCTAGCTTTCATCAAGTGTGTTCAAAATGAAGAGTGGACCATTACGAAAACAAATGACTGCATAATCGAAGAATGAAATGGTACTATTAATGTCCCCTAATCATTGCATACACAATCGAAACACGAGCCAGTCTCCCTGAGCACACACAGCTGCAAGGATACACAAAATCAATCCGTGTCAATGAATCAGGAACACTCCACCGTACAAATGGACATAGGACCCTCTCACGGTGCCTTTATGTGTTTTTTGAATGTGACCCAAGCTTTCTTCCGAACTACCAAGTCCTAATAGAATGATCACATGCAAACCGATGGATCATGAACATGTGAGATTCGGGTACTTTGAAAAAAGTACCATGGTTTCAATTGGCCAAGGGACGATCATTGCACTCGTTCTCAAAAAACGACACAATGAAAAACACGTCATGTCAAGCAATGATTGGCTTTGATCATTCACAAAGATAGGCTTCAGATTCGTTCATATATAGCTTACAATAATTTTGAAAGCATATTGAACTGTAACAACGGGAACAACTCGACTACATACACTCCTTTCCATCTTTTCCAGCCTTTGAATAATTCATGGCTTTGTGCAAATGGCTGCTATTCGTCCCAAAACGGATAAAACAGTAAGACGAGACATACAAAGCTACCGCGAATTGCCGCAACAGATGGTGTGAAACTTCAAACTTGTAGACCGCAGAGTAAATATCGAATATTCTTGGCGAAATGTCACCCCGACCGACAAGATGAACTGAGTAGTAGGTACGAGTGCATATCTGTATTGAATATAGGAAGGAGCATTTGTTGGACTATTCGACTAGTACAATATGCACAGCACACGAATTGAATGAAAACTTGCGTTGACAAGAGGGGGGGGGGGGTTGAGAGAGAGATTGGAAGAACCCCGGGACAAGAAAAGTCCGCTTGACCATCTTTAGGCGAACAATTTAATCCGAAAAGCAAACATTCCCGGATTTCGTCTTCCCGGCTGGTTGAACAGTCTCGAATTCTCAGGTTAACTGGTTGGACACAGGGAAGAAAGACCAGGGGATTTGTTCACTCGAGGATATTTTTCTTTTTGTCTCTCTCGCTCTTTCTGCTTGCCAAGTCTACTACATGGATTGTGGAATCCCATATGTTTCTTACATAGAGAGCATTGTATTAGCGGCTTTACTGATTATGATTTCGGCCATAATCAATCAAACTTCTTCGCCATCGAGGTCGGAGGTAAGAAAAGTGGATCGAGCTTGATTCTTCCAAGTACATGGCAAAATCATTAATGATTTACTCGAAATCCCAGCTCTCAATTTTAAACTCTAGGAATCCAATTTGCTTGAGGAGACAGAATTGATTTTTTTCCCGTCAGCATACGTACTCGTTGTGCCCATCTCTACGTAAGCAGTGTGGATCTGCTTGCTCTCTCTGGTTCTCTTTTTCTATCCGTATTTATTCTTCACATGGAACCCCTTTTGTCTCAAGATTGAGTGAAAGAAGTCGAAAAAAGAGAGGAAGGATGAAGAAGGACCCAAATTGCCAGAGGGCTTTTCAATCTCGAATACACCCGATTACTCACTACTACTACTACTGGCCTGTCTGTCTGCTGTGCCATTGGTTCCCTTGCCTCGAGGACCCGATTGAATCATCAAAGGGATGGTCAAAATTTTGAACTCTGTGATTTGCATCGCTTCACTTGATGCCATCTATTGAGAAACAGCATGGCTTGATGTCCTACTAAGGAACACGAACACAACGCGAGATGTCGTCACATGAAGGACGACGACACCTTCACTTGAAGATTAATTTCATAAACTCGTACCATTAATCTTGGAATATGACATTTGCACCCAATATTACTCGCTCACTTCCTCCGTATCCTCTGCGACCTCGATGAGTGGAAGGAACTGAACTCATCAGTAAGAAACTCAAAAAACCAAAGGATCAACACGACCACTCGACATTATTACTACAGTTGGTTATAGGTCGCTTCATTCTAAGACCAAGCCATCATAGATGGCGAATCCAAAGTTGGATGTATCATCGTGGGGGAAAATTGAACATGTCCAAATTTCGCCAGCAACATTCTGTTTGAAGACTTTTTCCGGCTTCACGGAGTCTTTGATGTACGATAAATCTTGCACCCTTGAAGATTTGTCGTCGGATGGGGAGCGCTCAAATGGCTTTCGTCCTAACTATTTAAAGTACATGCCCTCCCTACCTGGGGCTCTGAGCACCCATCATCAATCTCGTTCGCTCGCTCAGAAAGTCATTAGCCTAGCATTTTTGCGAATGCTCAAATGTCTCAATTACTACATCTAAACTCGGCCAACGAGGCAAATTTCTGAAATAGGATCAAAGAGCGACCAAACCTCTTACAAATTATTACTTACCGGTGTTTTCCTTGGACAACGGCGAAGATGGAGGGGAAACGCCTTCATCAGCTTCGTCTTTGACACGGTCCTTGGCGTTGCTGTAGCAATTTGCGTCCAAATTCATTCCCTGAAAGCCTGGAAAGGCTCCCAGATTCAGAGATCCACTCCTGGCTGAGGTTGCAGCTTGGAAATGGCGAAGGAAGTTGGGATTGACCAGATTGCGTTGCATGGCGAGGAGACTCGGCTGAAGCGCTGCCAATCCACCGTTGCCGTTGAAGTCCGGTAAATCTTGCGGATGCATGGGCGGGTAAGGGGGCGGGGAGCTGGTCTCTGATCGGCTATCCCCAATCGATTCGCGTTCCATACTGGGTAGGTTATCCATGGGTGGGATGAGGGATTTCTCCCAAGTCATCCGCTCGAGGATGGCCGAGTTCTCCATAGTCTTGGTGAATTCCTCAAAGTTGTTGGCTTTACCTCGGGAGTGCGAGTCGTTGGAGGTCAGTCCAGAGGTCAATGTGGATCTCAAAAATGATAGAGTCGAAGTGACAATGTCTTCGGGCCCTAAGGAGGACTTGTGAGATTGTCCGTCTTTGGCAGAGTTATCCGATTTGGAGAAGTCGAGAGGCTTCAAAACTGTGCCATCTTTGGCATCTTCAATTCCGTTGGAATTGGCCGGGATAAACATTGGACACGCCAACGAGCACTATCAAGAGGCAAAGAGGATGACTATCGGGCCGCTCGTCTTCGTTTCACGATGGCTGGGCATGAACTGACGAGAGCTGAAACAGTCGGAAGTCACAAATATTGGCCACTTTTTTCGCAATGACATTCATGCCATTTATTCCGACAATTGTAATATTGGACTTTGGAACACCGCCCTCAATTAGGTGCGTTACAAGTGGAACGTCGAGGGCATATCAGATATCCAAATGTCATGATAATGAGGCAAAGAGAGGATTGACTGGCGCTAATGGGCGGAACCCAAGCGAGGAATTGTACCCAGACACTCGCATTATTGTTCTTCTTTGGCCTCGTTGAGGGACCAAGGGAACAAGGGAGAGAAGGCCAAAAACAAAGAGAGACGGGTATGCAAATATCTGTCTGATAAGACTGATAAGAGGGGGGAGCGGTGTCGGGGACAAAAGTGGCATGGGATTCAGAGGCTGCTAATACTAAATTGATGGATTGGCCTTACCAGGCAAATTCGTAGGAATGAATGTGTCGATGTCATTCAGCACACTTAAATGTGGAGACTTTCACTTTTGTTTCCCATCCCCGATGCCGTGGGAGCGAAAGTGTTCAACGTAGCCCAGGGAGAAGAATGAAAAGATAACTGGACCACACCACCACTTGCCAGCTCCTCATGTGTGAGTGTCCAAAGTTAAAATGTGAAGTCTCCCTCCTCCACGAGAACACCAGTTCCAACCTCAAAGTTCCCTTGTTCCAACATCATCCCGGCGTCTTCTCGTCGCCCTCTTCTATTTCCTCGTCCTCTTTTTGGCTTCCTACTCCCCGTACGTATGTACTTGTACAGCTCTACTATTGCGACTACTACTACTACTACCAACACCATCACCACCAGAACTGCAGACTACGGTTTTGTTCCGGCAGAGGTGGCCAACTGAGGCCGACAGGGTCATCAAAAAAGTTTCCGTCGCTTCTTTGCGTTCAATTTTGCCGCCATGAAACATACACGGACAGCGGGGGAGGAAAAGCAGGAGCAGGAGGAGGATCGAGGAGCAAGAGGACGACGACGAGGACGAGGACGACGAGGACGAGGATGGAGACGAGGATGGGGACGTCGAAGTCTGAGTCGACGACTTCAGGGAATTGGTTGAAGGTGAGCTGAATGTTGGTGATGATAATATCGTTGGTGTTGGACCACGCTACACCATCAAGATGCTGCTGTTTGAACTCGCGTGCAAAGGATGATGATGATGATGATGATGATGATGACAATGATGATGGTGACCAACAAGAAGTAGACTAAGTTGAGAAGGTTGAGGGTAAGGATTGGGTGACAAGTGATGCAACAAGGCTCTAGATACTCTAAGGCCATGGTTAAAGGTTCAAGTTTTAAAGCAGAGCAAAAAAGCGTTCCATCGACGACCGAAGAGTGCTCTCTCACGGTTGTATGTATATACACAATTACACGTACCTTCTCGACTCTTCCGCTCTCGATGTTGGGTCCCAGGGTTTTTGCACAAATTTCCCTGCAAGTGATGGAGAGGCTCGAGCCGAGCGGCTTGGCAAATATTCGCAACTCATGCAAAACCTAGGGCTGGCGATTCCCTCTGACTCTCTGACTTTCCAATGTTCGCCGCTCACATCCCATCCATCCAACCGACCGACCACTGAACAGGCACAACGGAGATCCAAGACTGACGTCAAAAACTCGACAGAAAGCAGAATTTGGGAACGATTCCGATTTCAGGGCAACGCTGCATCGCCTGCAGATGCGAACCATGCAAATTATCTAAATATGCATATCATTCACGGCGGACGCAAAAAACCTTTCTAATAGACTATGACCGACAGCTTTGAGGAGGAAAAAAAAACCAGCTTTTATCCTTAATTGAACCTGGCCAGACAGAATACATTTACGTTCGTATTAACCGTTCTCGGGACGACCCTGCCCCGAGTGTTGTTGTATTTTTTTCACTCCGAGGCGACGTACTCAGAAGCCCATTTAAACCTCGGTCGGGAATCCGTCGACGGAGGAGAAACCCATTCTTCTTCTCTCGTCTGCTTCGTTCGTGGAAGTTATGTGCCCTGATGTATTCGCCCACGTCGGGCTACGTACGGATGGCCATGCACTCGCTGATTACTGAGCAGCGTATGTATGCACATAAACTCCATTTTCAGAACCCAAAATAGTGTGGTACCTTCAGAACAGACGGCAGGAAGCCAGCTGGATTCAGCTAGCTCAAGCTAGTTGGAGGAGTGGGAGGACATTGATTTCGAGAGAAGTGTCGAAGTCATGTAACTCATCAATTGAATAATGGGATTGGAGCCTCTTTTGGGTATTATGTGCGCCAAAGAGCCCCGTATCCAGGGGATTTGATTTGCATAATGAGTTTTTTTTTTACCAAGACTGGTTACCACACTTTCCGTCCATGAACGTTTTATGTTAAGAACGATGGAGAATTGCCTTTCATGTCATATTTGGAATCTCTCTTACAAAGTGGAACGAAAAACAATTTGGCAAGAATCTTGTTCGCTTCAAGTCTGTTTGCAAGCAAAACTGCCTCTGGAGAAACATTTGGCAAATGCAAAATGGAGCAAGACCCGAAGCTAAAGTGTAGGGAAAATATTCGAAAAGGACAATTTTGTTCCAGGTTCTTTTTTTCTCTCGGCCGAACATTTCAATTTCCTGGCTGAGAGGCAAGTGCTCATACACACCCCGCGTTTTGGCTAATGATTTCAAATATTTGAAGTGGAACTAACTACCACATTGACTGACCGAGCGACTGACTGGCCGCACTTATACATGTATGTACAGAATGTACATACTTCATATACTATATCTCGGCAGAGGTACGCGCTGTCCGTAGGCTACGTCAGCCATTCATGCCAGAGAGCACAGAATGTTCCATCATAAATATGCTCCATGGTCCTTGATAATGACTTACCCCTGAAACGAGGGGTAAAATGAGAAACTCGTGGCTCAACAGATCGATTTAAACAACAAAAAGCGGAATTCATGGGAATCTCTCTGAAAACTTGATGAGATTTGTAAGGTTTTGAACGAAGTCGTTCACAATCAAATCTAGGCAGACAAGATGGCAAAATGTGAACGGTATTGATGTTGCATTTGATTTCCCGTCTATTATTGTGGAGCAATGTGTAGCGTGACTAAGGAGATTCACTCGCTTGACAAATGAGGCCATCTCATTAGGATCATTCGCTCATGGTGTGTGAGCTCAAGATATTTTAGCATCTTGTGCATCCCATCATAATTGGCGACAAGAGTTCGTGTTTGGCGTCGGCGTCGGCGTCGGGATGTGCGTCCGTCCCATCTTTCACAGGCTCATTGCCGAGCCCGTGCCAGAAGACCAAGAAGAAATTAATTAATTGCCACCAATTGGTCCCATTTCTTCACAAGTTTTTCCTTCGTTTATTGTTGTTGTAGAGAGCGGCTCATAATTGCTTATTCTGGCTCCATCCAAATTGTTCGGGCCACAAATCTTGTTTTCCGGCCCCACCAACCCAGGCGCCAGCCATTAACCATGTTGTTGGAATCAGTGCTTAAAACTTTTTTCAAGCCCTTAGTTCCGACTTTCGCTTGACTTCCGACTTGGGCAGGCGGGGCCCAGGACCGGTTTCGGGAACGGGTTCCATATGTTACCCCTCGGGTTCAAGCTATGGTTACCATCTCCACTTGCAAATATCACTCAGGAGTGTTAATTCACGAAAGTAAATGCTGAACACCGGAATGGTGTGAAAGCTGCTATTGATATTTTGTGCTAGAATTTAGTATTGATTTCATTGGGTGTTATATTAATAAAGAGTTGCTGATCACAACATGTACGGAATCTATTACATAAGTCAGCATTCTCATCTGGTGTGGCAGAGTTGTTTCTCATCCAGATTAAAGTTGGGGAGGAACACGTGTCGTAAATGGACACATTTGAACAAAATGTTGATTAGTGATACTTAACGAGGGCAGAATTTAACCAAGGCGACCGTGGACCATTCAACTCGGGTTTGGGGACAACATACTAAGGAACGGTAGGATACGTTTGTACTTAACTTGTTCTTAATGTAGTGGCAGATAGGGTGAAGCTTCTCCAATGTCTAGCCATAGGTAGGCAGGAACATGGTGAAAGTGGGGCTCCACAATTATGGTCTCGTTTCGTTCGTGTATTTTTCATCTGACCCTCGTCCTCTTTAAAAGGGACGGTGCATCCCAAACAAATGATGTGAGAACCGGCTCCAGTAGGGTATTCAATGCTAGTACTCAAAAAAGGCTTACAAATTAGTGATTGATCTGATTAGTGATATGATGGTTAATCTAAAACGTGAATGATACGACCTTGGGAATGAAAAAAATACAGTATGAAGGTATATTTTGGGAAATACCTCTTGAGTTTTTCGTTGAAAGTCACATCTATCATAGAGTTTACGTATCATCATAAAGTATCCGAAGTAAGAACCAGAGCATAGAAACCTAGGGAATTGGTAGACTCGCATGCTTGCGCCTTCTGTTTCCCTCTCGGTTCCTGGCCTTCCTTCCTTCTTTCCTTACATCTTTCTTTCTCTTTGTGTGACTTCTTAATTAGTAGCCACGGTGTTCAGTCATGTTCCCGACGACCGTGGACGACTTCTGTGGATGCTTGTTGATGTCGACGATGATGATGATGATCGTGGCGCTAGTGGTGATGATAGTAGTAGGTAGTAGTAGTAGTAGTAGTGGTAGTAGTAGTGGTAGTACTAGTAGTAGCAGTAATAGTAGAGGAAGTAGTTTTGAGGAGGATGGAAAGTTCAGACAAGACGGCAGACAAAAGGGGACTACTCGAAGAAAAGCACCTCCGGGTAAGGACAGACGTAGTATGACTGGTAGTGCTACGAGTCTGTTGTGGCCTGTTGGTTGGACATGGCAAAATGAGGAGGATTTTTCGAGGGTTTTCACTTTATGCTTTCTCACGTTTCCGCGACTGAAGCAGGTAGAGCACACGTCCGTTCGTCTGTCCGTACAAGTGGCTCTGTTGTCCATTAGGCGGGTGTAGGAGGGTCCTAACCTCGTCCTGAATTGGCATAAATTGGGCAAAAAGCAAAACTAAGCTCAATTAGTGATGACCAAGACTGGGGATAAATAAGTTGGAAGGGGCAAAAAAACAACAGTAACGAAAGTAGGCGCATGACGTGTCGAATTCGAGCTAGCTAGTTCATCAGATATGGGCCCGATACAGACCCTGTGGCCTAGGCAATGCTTGTGTGTATGAATTCCAATTTCACTGTCTGCTGAATAGAGATCTTCTTACTTGTTGTTCTTGTTCCTCTCTTTGAGTGTCAGTCGGCTCCACCAACAACAAGAACACTACCACTATTCGTTCGTTCTTTCATACGAACTGTAGGTACGTATATCCTCTTCCTGTCCCAGATTGGAAGAAGGACGACCCAGGCAACAGCCTTACTTCGTTTCTCATCGTTTTCTTGCTCAGACATGGAATCTTGAAGAATAAAGAGAAATACGCACAGATAAGGTAATGCCTCATACCCAGTTCATGGATGGAGGGAGGTACGTGAAGAGAGAGGTAAGAGGATCGAAGAAGTAATACAGAAGAATGTTTCGTCGTCGGCCTCGTCGTCTTTTTCTTCTCTTTCGTCCTCGTCTTGCACATCATAGTAATAGTAGTAGTAGTAGTAGTTGTAGTAGTAGTAGAAATAGTAGCAATTCCTCATCTTCTACTTTTTGCTCATTACACTTTTTGTTCCGCATTTCGTCGTGGAACGCTCATTTCCACTTGGTGTCAAAGGAGGGATCAAAAGAACAATTCTAGCATGCATTTTACTTTTCTCTCACTCTCGCTCCAAAAGACCCGTCTTCAAATGATGGGCGACTCACTACCCGGGCGGATCTGGAATCTCACACAAAATGTCCACACGATCAGAGCTCTTCCATTCGAAATCGTCCTTTCGAAATCCTTCATCCAAAATCTCCATCCCATCCACACAAAAGTGGGCTGTTCCCTGTGGCTCAATCGATGACTTGGAGCGAGTTCTGCATGGGAATGCTCGTGGGTACAGTGCGGAGAGTTGAAAAAGGCTGCTTTCAGTTTCAGTGGATCGAGCCGAAATCAGGGTTGGAATATTCAAAAGAAGGGCGGCGCTTAAAGCTTTGAAAAGATCAAAAAACACGAATCGCCGAGGAGAACGAGGACGACGTCGTCCAGACCCACCAACACCACCATCACAGGCTCTAGCCGGCATATGGCCCCGAGACTGTTGTCTGCCTTTCCTGTCTTCAATAAAATTCTTTCCTTCCTCTTTCCTCCTTCCCTTCTTCCCACTACACCAACTACTTCTTCCTCGTCGTCGCTCTTTCCCCCTTTGAATATGGAAATGTATGTGTGAGAGAGAAAGAGAGGCAGAAAAGAAAGGGAGCAACTTCGTTCCTTCCTCTCGTTCTCGTTCCCGTTCTCTTCTACGTATGTGCCTGGCCTCGTCGTCCTCCAAAGAGAGGAACAGAGGAAGGCTTGCCCTTCCCGTTGTTCCACAATCCCTGGCAGGAGGCTTGGGGCTCTCTTTTTCTGTCTTCCTTCCATGCAAGAATATACACGTCGGGGGTCTGTTGGTTCACTGCTTTGAAAAGGGGGGGGGGGAAGGCTCCCCCCACACCCTGTCTCTTCCATCATCCTCCCCAGCCAGCCAGAGATCACGCTTTCAAATTCAAAACCAAGCTCGTTTTCATATTCGCCTTGAGCGAGCTGCGAGAGAGCTCTCGAAATCGAGGAGTCCCCGCCCAGAATTTAGAATTCAAAAGAGATTTTATTTCAAGCGTACCAACCAATGAAGGATTGGGAGTCAGATTTGGGCCAACATTGCTCACTTTTAAATTTGAACCATTCTAGTTCAACAAGGAAGTGTTTTTAGGGAATGAAGCTCCAATTAAGAGCGAGAGGAAGTTGATTTTGGTCAAGACCTTCAGTAGTACCTAGATGACTCATTTTTTTTTCCTTGGCCTTAAAGCCTTCAAGCTTCTATCGTTCCAACCTCCCAACCTTAACAAATGGCCTAGGCAGGCCGTTGGCGCCCTCTTCGTCCTCCTCATCTTCTTATTTCCTCCCATACAAGCTAGCTTGGTGAGGACGGTTGTTGGTTCGCCTTCTCGGAAGAAAGCATCTCATGCATATTCCTCGGCTTTGGGCTCCTCTGCGAGGCCGTCGACCTCATTTACGTATGCACGTATGCATACACTGTGTATGCATGGAAACTTGGGCACCACTTTTTCTCCGAGGGCGACGAGTATAAGCGGTTTTTTGTTCCCTGCTGGTAGTGCCATTTGGTTCTCGGTGAGGAGAACAGACCCATTTTTTGTGCGTTTGTGCCGTGGAAACGAATATACAACAACTCTACGTGGCTTTGGGTGAGAAATGAGGCCAAAGAGCATTGCATAAAAAGTGAGTGTGAAAAAAATCGTGTCAAGTCTACTTTTGGGGTGCCAGTCTTCCTGTCCTTGGTGTTAATGGTTTGGATACATAAAAAAATTAAGGGAACAAACGAAGCTTATTATTCTGTACAATTTGTTTGCAAAAGTTTTCATTTTCTTTCGACTCGCGTGAGATGGCGTTAGGCACTTTCATTATCCACCTGTGCGGTACCTGAGAATACCTGTGCTCTCGTTAAAGCGCCCTCTAGAACGCTTGAAACAAATCAGCTTGATAGATGTTTTTTTATTGAGTATTGATTTGATCGTCTTTTTATCACAGCCCGTTTTCACTTTCATCTTGGCAAACCTAATTTCTAAAGAAGGAAAATGTATCATAGATATCATATACCATTTCATTGTAATGCAGCACATATTTCTCTCAGGCATTACATTTAAAAAGGCTCTTGATGGGAATTCGAAAGAAGTCAAAATCCTCACGCCCTCTGTTTAATAGAACATTTTCCATAACTGAAAGAAAGGCTTTCAAAACCTTGTATCCGACAATAAGGCTTCAGACAGAAACGTTAGCTGCAATTGCAATTTCGGTCATTATTTTCTATCTTATTGACTTACCTATCTTGGTTTCTGTCTTGGAGGACTGTGATAGTCCTCAGATGGTCTCATTTATGAGCTAAATAGAAAATGCTGCTATAGAATAGCATCACTGCATCAGAGATCCCATACATGTTGAAATCTCAATGAATGGTTACCGGAGCGCCATCTAAGAACGAGCTTTGCTCTCTTCTTAGTAGACTCTACAAAGACAAAATTCTTCGTTTTCCCTTGATTCCTATAACTAAGGTCAGAATCCCAGTTTTACGTGTCAAAAGTTGGCTCATCCTAAATCGTTCAAAAATGTAAGTTTGATAACCAACCTCCTTAAATTGTGGTTGAATTGCAAATTTAACTTTTAACTAAATCATGGCTCACATTCGCCCTTTGAAAATGACCAGATATTATCATTTTCCTCATAAAGACCAGGGTCTTGAAAAGTATTTCACTTTGCTGGAAAAGAAAAGTCTTCATCAAGTGTTGGTATTTTGGACTATTGTTTAGGAGAAACGGGTCAAATTACTCTTTAAATATCGGTTTTTGCCATCTTTGCAACCGGTTGCACTTTTTGAAACAATTTATTCCATCCCCTTTTTCCTTTCTCATCGTTTCTCCTACTTCTAATTTCCTTGTGTCATCTTCCCGGAACTTGAAAGTTTTTTTTTGTGCTTTTTGAAAATACCGGCAAACTAGCACAATTGGGACATTGAAGAGGAAAGGGAGATGGCGTCACCATCAAATTTTGAGAGGTTACTCTTACTTGTGAGGCTTAATAGTTCTTGGTCAAGGGGTTCAACAAGCGTTCCAATTCATTTGTTCATGAACGGAATGGTTCCTGCAGCATTGCAATAATATACAATGTCAGTTACATTCATTAACATGCCGTAAAAATACTTTTCAGTAGAAAAAACTGCTTTTGGACTTAATTTTCCTACGCCAGAATTTTCTTACAAAATACTTTTTGAAACCTTAGAAAAGCGTTTTGACGAATATTGCGCATAGTATCTGTTTTTTTCGTACCTCTACCGTTTTGAAAAGTACCCCAGTGACCTCCCAAAATTTATGCTGTCATCATCAGACAGCTGATAATTAAAGGAGTCATATTCTTGTCTTCTAGGTCTTTGTTGAATATCAGTTAAGGAGTTAGGGAGTGGTGGCATCAGATACAGTTTTCATTCTGTAACTTGATTTTCTTAAGATTCCCCGCCTTTCTCTGTCTCTTTCATTGTTTGATTTGTTACCCTTAAATATTCGTAGGGAGTATGTAGGCCTTGTTGATCCAGTAGCAGGACCTAAGTCAGACTAGGACAAGTATTTGACTAAAATTCCTGATCAACCTTATACTCAAGGGCTAGCCAAATCTGCCAACTCTAATTCGTTGGTCGATCAAACAATGTATGAAAATCTATTGAAGTGCTGGGAATTTTATTCCCATTAGCGGTAATGAAGTCAGCAAAAAATAATACCACAAGAACACAAGAACACTTCTGGATGGTTGTAGAGCAGTTGTTTATCGCACTACCGAGCTAAGCTCGGGTTCATGGATTCGATCCCAGGTCTCCCCCCTCTCCCTTTACTAGTGGATCATCGCCTCGAATGGCGCTCCTTGAACCCATAATGGGACAAGACTCAATCATGCTGAATTGTACATATTGCAAAAAAATAACGGATCCAATGAGACATTCTCGCAATAAAGACTTTTTTTCGACCCTGGTTTCCATTTTCCGCCGCGATAGTTGTCACGCCGACGCGGCTGAGCCTGAGTCTAGACATGAACAACAAGATGGAGCTGGTTGGTGTCCTTCCTCGTGTTGTTTTCATGCAGATAATTTACTTTATTGCCTTCATTACCTACTTGTTACCCGCGAAGTTGTGTAGCTTGATCATTGCTGCCTACTTCATCTTGTGAGGACAAAGTGACCGAGACGGAGAGAACAATCCACAAGGTAAGAGTATTAGGTGTGTCAGGTTTTTGGTAAACGTTATTCTCCACCGATTAGTTGGCGGTGCCATTTTTTTAAACCTAACCTAACCTAATCTAACCTAACGCGATATTAATAACCCTTAAAGTCTCTATCGAAGCCTTTTAACATTTGGCTACAAACTTAAAAATAATTCGGTGGAGAATAACGTTTATCCAGGTTTTTAGACATCCTACTCATCATGGAGGCCGTGTACTGATACAGTCAAACTAACCCAATCTGAGTTTCTATCACTGTTACAGCAGCAGTTCTCTAAAATAACAGCAAGACCTCTAAAATAGCTTGACTAGGCCAATTCAACCCGACTTTTTGTGGACTGCTTTGGAGGCTGACCATTCGGTTTCAGCTTGAGACTACCAAAAAGGACACTCGTCGGATCTCGCCACCTCGACTTGTTTGCGTGACAAGAAATCTTTGACTTACTAACTGAGTTTGATTTTGGGAATAGTGGAGAGTAGTTGATAAATGAGAAGCCATGGGACCAAATAACTTAACCACACTCATGTTTACCTAACTGACATTTTTTTTCTATAGCAATCCATACACGCATTAGAAGAATTTAAAATGCGTAAGCAGCACGCACAAAATTTTTGTGCAGTAATAAGAGGCTGCGTGCAATCTATTATTGTATAAACTACTCAAACAGTATCGGTTATGTTTTGGGAACTTGCTAAGTACCACAAGTTCTTTTTTTCGGTTTGTTGAAAATGAATTGTATCATTTACATTATCTCTTCGAACGGATTGCCTGAAAATGAGAGAAAATGCCCAAAAACTCGGGGAAAAAAAAATTCACTATTTCCCAAATTTTCTGTGTTGGATGCAGCATCATTTTTAACACCATCCAAAAACATTTTTTGCGGACTTCCTTAGCGCAACTGGGACTGGAATCCCAGCAGTTCAAGACGAGAAAGTAGTTCATTTCCTAGTCTGAATTAAATCCTACTACTGGATCATCAAGGCCTACGTATTCCCTACGAATATCAGAGGGAAGCAAATTAAGCAATGAAGGAGCCCGAGAAAGAAGATAAGTGGACTTCATTGTTTTAACTAGCCTGGATTCTCGAGGGCTTGAAGGTGCTCTCAAAACGCTCATTAAGCCTCTAAGGTCAATACAATTGACCCTAAATCCTGGGTTGGGACAAAGCTCCTGTATGCTCTTGAAAACATCACCCAAAAAATATTTTTTTTTTGTTATTGGTCAGTTATGAATTCAAGAGGCAAATTCCATAGAAATGGTTATTTCGTGGCAAATGTATGTTTTGTAAACAACTGACGGGAAATTACGAAAATGTCGAAATTGACGGTTTCAACAGTTTATCGGCGGGTTCAGCATCAAAACGTGGATGTGGCATCAATGGTAGTTAGCTCCCTTAACTACTAGTTGTTATGAGGAAAAAAATGCACTCATTAAAACTGATTTTGGCTGAATCGAGCTAGTAAATTCAGGATTATTGGGTTGCTTGTTATGACTGGTTCGTCATGAACTAGCTTTTGGAATCGAACAAATGACCGTGTTTGTGAGCATTTTGAGCGAGTTTATGCCAGAATATCGAAAGGAGCGAGGATGGAATAGAAACAACGCCTTGCGTGCAATCATCTCCTTGTTCTGAGTGAACGGAGAATGATTTGAAATTCAGATCAACACCATCTTTCCATCTCACTGCTCACTGCTCAGACTACTAGTACGTACATAGTCTCTCTCCTCCATATCCCGAAAGACACGTTCATTCGTCATTCCCAGAATGATATCGAGATGGAAATTGGAGAAAACACGGCGAAGCAAAACACGACCATGGCCCTAACTCAATTGAGCACATCCTCCAGCACCACCACCACCACCACCACTAGTACCACATTTCCATTCGTCTATCCATCTATCTATCTCTGAAATGGCAAAGAGCTCATCTTGGGAAGAAAGCACTTTCCCGTACACATATGGTAGTCATCGACTTGGTTGCCTTAAAAGCTGACAAGAAGTCTACGGCGGTATGCATGTATGAGTACCAACGTATGCACCGAGGCCCTTTAAATTCGAATGTTCATCTTTTACTCATAAAATGGGCTTCTAGGGTGGAATATTTGGATATTTGGGCTACTAGGAGACCGTCTTGGGGATGATAATGGTGATGATCGACATCATAATGGCCATCCTGCGTGTGAGACAAAGGAATGTTTCGTGATATGGAAATCATGTGGGCCATCCTATCGGACTCCCTCATTTTCAATTTTCTCCAGGCGATGCGCCAGGGATATTCAAATTGATTCCATCGACCTCATTCGAAACAGGCAATCTTCGTGCTTTGGCCCTGTGATTAAATGAATTGGATTTCCGAATCGAGGGCCCTTCAAATGAGAAACGAGAGGTTTTCCACCTCCCGGGCGTATTATTATTATTCATCTTCATAATGATTTGGCCCCATCACATTTGCCTAATGTGATAATACTCGAGCAACGAACTCGCGAGGCGATTCGAAACGACTCTCTCTCTTTCTCTGGCTGAAAATGCAATTCAGACTCGGAGCTTCTTTAATTCCGGTGCCGTTTGCTCTTAAACTTGAGGCAAACTGCAGCCCTGAAAGATTGAATTTGGTCGAGATTTTCGTTGACTCGGAGGAACAAGCGGCCGATTCGATTTTTTGGGTGCAATAAACCCCCATTTACTGAGGATGATGAATCCTATCGAGATATCAAAGAGCATTGGATGAAACGAAATCTGTCTTTCAAGGCTCTCAATTGATCCACAAAGCTGTTCTATTCGACCTTTGAAGAAAACGGATTGGCTCTCTTCTGCACTATTTCCAACGTTGTGACTTTGATATCCATACTTTTGGTCTGAAGTGGATATCTTGTTCCCTATTACGTTCGTATAAATTCGTTCATTATTTTTTTCTAGGAATCCCATTTCCTCTTGGTATTGTTCCATTTTGAGCGGACGACGACGACGGTGATGATGATGATGATGACGATGATGATGACGATGAAGCTAGTGGTGATAAGAGGGAAAATGAGTTCCAAATGAAAGAAATGATCTTTTGTCTGATGATCCCGGCCAGATTGTTAATGAGAAGATGGCCACCTTCCTCCTTTTCCTACTCACCTCCTATCATGGGTTCCAAATGGATCGCCCAGAGACCAACAGAGTACATATATGGCCGTCGCTTTTTCACAAGATATAGCCAAGCAATACGTGCATTTTACAATTTGTGAAGATTAAACTTGCAACTCACACAAGTCAAATGTTTCATCTCAATTAGCATTCCAAGTCCGGGCTTTTATCATGGGGCAACTTGACCAGGGAGGTTTCACCTGGCTGGCGCCGCCCAGGTTGGCTTCTCTTGACCGTTAGGTTGGGTTCATTTATGATTTGATTGTAAGCCATTTCAGACCAGGTTGTTTATGTTATGAGAAGGATGCTGCTTAAAGTTGGCAATCTCCTTGGGATCATCTTGGGTCCCCCTGTTCCCTCCCTGTACAACGAGTTGAGACGAGGTGCCTTAAAATAATATTCCTCTCACGGGGAAATCTCATCTCATCTTTTCTCATTTTTTCCCTCGTCGTCCCACGGCGTCCGTCCTTCTGTCCGTCGGCCCGTCCACCAGTTCGCCCAACCGCCCAACCGCCCAACCGCCCATCCGGGAGCCTTTGTTTTGTTTTGGGCTCGAAGAAGGACAAAACGAAGAAGAAGAAGAAGAAAAAAAAGAGATGAGCACGATGGGGAGGAGAGGGACCCACAAGAAGATCACATAATGAAATTGTGCAAAAAATACTTGTCTCCGTCGTGGGTAGTTGTCGACTTTGTCGTCGTCGAGAACGAGAAAGTCGATAGTTCCGTCTCGATCTTATCCAAAAAGATAGGAAGATAGGATGGGTGCGCGCGGAAACGCAGCACTCACTTGGACTGGATGGCCAAGGTCAATGCGTACCAAATTGCTAATACTCATATCGATGTGGAATCAGAGTTCATCAACTCCTTCCTTGACCCTCTTTGATAACTCAATATTTCCGTTCAACAGTCAAATCTATGTACATGTCCCGAAGATGTCAGAAAAGTGAGTAAACACTCGATGAGATTTCCCTGCGAGAGGGAAATTCGGTTACTGTCCATGGCACTCCTTCCCAAGAAAATGCATTTTCCCGATCAGTTTTTGAGACAGAACCGACCATTACTCGAACCAAATACAGTTTGTACATGCACACTAATGATATTTGACACTCATGTAGATGCATTTGTTTATTTATGCATATGGGTAAGCGTCCTGTGGGTCCATAGTTCTGTTGTTTGGCGGCTCAACACTATGAATTCGAAGGCATGCATGCACTCAGAGTGGACCTCAAAGCTCCCAAAAAAGGCCTTTGTTGACCTTCAAGGTGAAGAAAATGAACCGGAGAAAAGAGGTCATCATACATGTCAGATTTACTATGTGCAGTCTCCAGCACAGACTCGAATGGACAAACGGGAGGACGGACATGGGTGGGTTAGGTTGATACGTAAAGCATAGTATGGCTTTGAATGGTTTTGATAACGCCAGTAATGGGGATGAGCCATACCTAATTGCCAGACCCCGAGATCGATGGAATGAAGCCCCCAATTTAATTAGACTAATTCAGATGGATGAAATTGAGCCTGGATTGGATTTTAGTCTCATCCTTGGATCCCAATCGATCGAGGGAATGATCATCCATCATTGGCCAGCACCACTGGATTCGCACTTGGATTGTCTTTGTTCTGGGAGGAACTCGAGATTATACCGGGGGCATAGAACAGACAGACAAGGGGAAGACTGAACGACTGGAACTCAAAGGCAGGGATTGGTATGACTTTTACTACATCCATCTCACTATATCCTTCACAAAACGTTCTCAGAGGATAGGTAAACTGGCAGAAAGTCCGATTTGATGTGTTAATATCGTTAACATTACTCGCCATTTCATTCAGACACCTCTCCCAAGATTGCTCTTTCCGTTAAGCCTTGACTTCCAATCGACTTAGGTCTATGATTATTATTATTCTACATCATGATCAAAACCACGTGTATTATCATGTGACATTGGGTCTTTAAAGCTCCTATGAACAATTTAAATAGGACGTCTCAATTTAGAACAAGTATAGTTTTCCCGGGGAATGGTAAATGATCAACACGCATCTTCTTTTGTTTATGATTTACATTCTCCGAGTCGAATGTTATTTTCTTACGAAGGGGCGTGTGTGTCCAAAGGCGTGTCTGGTTTGATGGAGTAGGCCGGGAGGTAGGGCAATCTGAAATGTCCAGAATATTATTGCCCTACATCACAATTGAAAAACAACGAAGGCATTATAATAAGAAGTGCACATAAAATAATCAACAAGATTCTAAACAAAACAATGAGTCCCGCCAAAACGTTATTCCTGAGTGACCCCTGTTGAGTTGCAAACTTCCCTTGCATCACTTTGCTTTGACCAACACAATCTGACGGGTTCAGGCTCATCCGGAGAGTCACAGCGGTAACCCGTCTCAACTGATGGAGTCGTCAACGACCGACACTTTCTGCCCAAGGTCCAGGGAATTTCCTCGAAAATTGTCGCCAATCTTCGATAGCAAGGCTAGGAATAACCCAGAGGTTGAAGAGTGATGGGGAGAATTTAGAACCGGCAAAACAAATTTACGTGATGCTGACTTAATTGCTGTTAAAGGATGCTGGCTTAAAGTTGTTGCCTTCTTAATAGCTTAATGCAATTAAACACATTAAATTAGGCGCAATTATTAGTTTACATGTTCCATAACCAAGTAGGTAGTTGGAATATTTCAATGTTACAAGTTCCAACCAAAGACTCTGTTTACAACGCCATCTGTGGGTAGACCTTGCGCGAGTGGGGTGGTGGTTCGATCTGTTTTCATTGTCCGCCCGATTATGCTCTCTAGCTCAATCCAAACGTAAGCCGGGTGTGACAAATTAGAATCTTTTTTACCACTAACCATGTCGCAACGTTGGGTGAGGGCTGGCAAAGAAACATAGCCCGTTTCTATGAAAACAGAACGCCCATCTCAAAGTTTTAGAGTATCAAACGGAAGGAGAGAACAAATTCCTATTGAACATTCTTGAGCCAGGAATTGTTCCTTGTTACAAATAAGAGTCCGACGAGGGACCAGCGGGAATGAAGCTAAGCAGCGAATGCCAAGTCATAGGCCAATTTTCCGTTCACAAAGGAAGGAAGGAAGAAGAAGAAAAAAGACAAGAAAAAAGAAAAAGAGACCCTAGCTAGCAGACTAAGCAATCTCTTTCTTCTTTCCCTTCTTGGCTTCCTTCTTAGTACTGGTATACTCCTTTGCCGTGTTTGGAGGATGGAGGCCGCTAATAAGCCGGCCTCGACGACAACGACGAGGACAACAACAATGAGGAAGATAGTTTGAATTGTTTCCACTGAAAAACAAAGAACAAGAAGAATACCGGGCTAATATTGGCCAAAATTCTTCGTATTGTTGGATTAGTTACGAAGTTTCTTTTTTCTTTCTTTCTTTCACTCTTCTTGGACGGACGGACGAGAAAGAGAGAAAGAGAGAAAGAGAGAGAGGGTAAGCTCAGAGCCACTGTTGGTGGGTTCCTCGGTTGGCCTTCCTTGGGTGTTGTTCCCAACCTTCCAGCACGTGGAACATGGTACGAGAAACGAGGGCCAAACCAATGGCCCCAACACCCCATCCCATGGGTGGATCCATGTGTCCGATCTACGCTTACTAACAATGCATTGGATTCGGCTTCCGGTCCAAAAAATCGGACGGTCCATGCATGTTTGGGATAGCTAATGAATGATAAGCATTCTGGGCCAGACAATTACCAAAGCATAAACAGTTGAACACCCTGTTGGGCCTCGCACTCAGTCAAGTGGGCGGAGCAATTGAAACCACCATAAAGTATATTCTAACTTCTACATAGAGGAGAACAACCATCGATCTTCACTATTATTTTCCGCACTCTTATTCAAATACACATTGGTTCAACGGGGTAAGATGGCCAACCAAAAGTGGATGGCTCCAAATGGAATATCTTAGTTGTTCACAAAATTGGTCCAGATTCAATCTCAGCGTTGTGTTGCAGGCGTGCATGGAGGGAGGGACCTAATAGAACATCCAGACGAGCAACATGATGACAACGACGCCGATGACCACGCCGATGATGATCTTCATCTTCATGTTCTCCCAGAACTGCTTGCGTTTGATTCGCACGGCCGAGCGATGGAACTGTTCCGTGCCTTCTTGGAGGCGATCCGCCCTCTCCTCGAGTTGGCCCAATTTGCCATCGCGCTCCAGGACCTTGTCCACGTTGGCCTTCATGATGTTCTGGACCTCGTCCACCTGGCGACGGGTCTCGTCCAGCCGAGCATTGTTGGACGAGGATGCGGCAGCCATCTCGACAGCAATATAATCCCAACCACCAACGGACTGGCCAGGCTCAATGACAAATTCTAAATGGTAATACTAATACTATGATAAGAATAGGATTGGTCAGGATTTGCTTTGATTCACTGCTGAATTCTCCAATTTTTGCTCTGTCGACACTTGAATCATTGAAAACCCAGCCAAGAACAGTGATGATAGTAATATTAAGCTTTGTTTTGGGGGCCCCTAACTCAGCTTAATCGGTAGACTTTGACAACTATTACTGTATGCAGTGCCTCTGCCATCAGAAACCACACCTTAGCAGCTAGTTATTCAGATGCAATGAAATATCGTTATAGGCACTTCGGTAATATAAGCATTATTTTTATTCAAGCAGTAGTTTTAGTTTATAAATCATTTCGGTTACAAGAACCAATCCAAGGTGCAATATCCGGAGTCAGTAATCTTTTTTGCGAAAAAGTATTCTTTTTTTTCTACAAATTTGAGTTATTCTCTAAAAAAGAGTCAAAGAAAAAAAATCGAGATCTTGAATATCCTTGGTGGTTTTATCATGAAAACTTCTTGGATTGTCAGACATTTCAAGAAATTGATCGAACAATATTGTATTTCAAGCCAAACTGGCCAAACGGTAAGAAAAATACGCATTTCTTCAATTATAAATAAAGGACACTATGTTTAAGGGTTGATGTTGCTTATTACATTCACAAGAGTCATCAATCATCACTACTGTATCATGTTCCACCAGACAAAGCAGAGTGGGTTTGAAGGGACAATCAGGAAATAAGAGCCCTTTTGAGTTAATTTTTCTTAAGACTCCTATATCCGGATTTCACTGTATCACCCATCCGCTTAAAGAGCTAGTCTGGCCGGCTGGCTCGCATCCCATTCTCTTGGTACATGCTTTGTGCTTTGACGTTGACTCCACGGCCAATCGTGCCAGACAGCCTGAAACTATAATAATTTACGCAGCAAAAATTCGGCCCGCTGCCGGCATAGGTGGGTCCTCCTAGGCCCACTGGCAACATCAGTCCAGGGTGGCCAAATGGAGGTCCAGACCTATAAGACAGCGAGGAAAAGTTGGTGGGATGAAACTTGACAAAGGCTCTGGACTGAATTGAGATTCTGTTTCGATAGAGCAATAGTTTTACGGGGCTGCATGGTGCTTGTGTCCCACGGGCTTGGAATCAGCCTTCAAAATCTGAAACTGGGGCGTTTGACGTTTGCTCCGAGTTTTCAAGAATGACTCATACCCTTCAAATCCGGCCATCTGTGCCTGTCGTTCAAGGTTTTTTTTGTGGACTGTACTAGAGAACGGACATCCCGCCAAAGCGGCCTGTTCTCTAGTCAGAGCAACTCTGAGCCATTGTTCTATTTGAAATTTAGTAAAAGAACAAGAAACTTAGATCTTCTTGATTAAAGGCAAATTAGTCTTCTCATTTTCTGGGAAAGTGATTCATTTCAAAGTTCGTTTTAAAGCTTATTTATTTGGACACGAGTGGGCCGAATATTCAAATTTTTTTGTGGTGATTGATTGTTTCATAACTTTCATCACATCTCCTAATTAGCTAAAGCTTGATTTGAGCCCAAATTGACCGATTTGACAAGACCTTATGATCTTATGAAGTGTTAATTTCGATTAAAGTGAATGGTTCCGGCCATACAAAGTTTTCCCTTCTCTAGAAATCTGTGAATAGACCAATATCGAATGTGTTAAACGTCTTAGACGGTCGGTCAATCACGTCAATCCAACGAAATGTCTGATATTTTTGTCCCTCTATATTTTTTTTTGTTTGCGTTGTAGATAAACTGCCCTCTGTTGATCGTGCATGTTAAGATAAACTGCCTTTAAACAGGAACCAAAAAATGGTAGACTTCGAAAATCCGAAAATTAGCAAGAAACTCGAATTCGGTTGGCTTTAATTAGATTTTACTTGTAGAATTTTGCCATGAAACAACAATCATAAATAAACGTAAAATATGCCGGATGATTAGCAGGGCTGTCCAAAATATGCAAATGGTTTCATTTTCTCTCATCGTTTTTCACTATTTGCATCATTCTGGGATTTAGCTTTCTTGCATTTTTGGCCATGATCGCTCCAAAAGTAAAGGTTTTTAAACAATTCATTTTCCAATTTTTTTTTGAAGAAACAATTTGTCCTTATTTAGCCACTCCATATTTTTTGCTACTGCTGCTATTTTTTTTTTCAAACGGCTTGAATATTTCACTTTTTCACGCCATTCATTCAACCATTCAAAATTATATATCTTCAGCTTTTGCTAATAGATTGCTGTTAATACTTTGCCTTTTCCTAATATATGTGATATATATAATATATCAAATAAAAGAGAAAGAATTTCTTGTTGGTTCAACATGGAAGATGCATCACTTGAGCATCTATGCTTTGATATGTTCTGGAGGAAAATCAATTAAAACTTCACCATTACACAAGTTCCTTTTGTTCGAATTACATTTTCAGTGTCTCTGAATATGTCCCTTAACCTTTTTAGCCGGGGCAGCTTGGTACCCTTTAGGTATGAAATCAAGCTTGCTATATTCATATAGTTGAGTTGAGTGCTTGCAGAAACAATTTGTGTATCCTTTTGCATTTTTGCTTACCGTGATTTTTTGCTCCGTGACCATTCTGCTTATGATTTTGTTACAAAAAGCAAATTGCGATGAAATAGAGCTGAAAATATCTGCATTTTTCGCCTTTTACGCTTCCATTTTTTACCCTGTGTTGCATTTTAAATTGCATTCGTTTTTTTGTCAATTTACATTGTACTATTTGGACAGCTCTGGTGATGATTACATTCCCTTTCGGTTTAAGGATGCCATACATTGAGTGATTCGTTCATAACTAGGGTGTTATTCTATAGTTCTTGGGAGAAACATCATTAGCTTAACTACGAAATCAAAATATACGATTGTCGAAATGGAGTATGGGACTAAAATTGAGAAATATATATCAAATGTCTATTCCCCAAAGTTGGTTACGAGCAATTAACATTAAATGTCAAAGGTGATGCTTTGAAGTGGTATGATAATTAAATGATATATTAACAACACCAATAGAGACATACAGCTTTAACAGAGCACTCATGGTAAGAAGAAAATGTTTCAATATCACGGAATAGAAGATAATTTGTTTTTTATTTCGTAAAAAAAGGTATTCGAGTTCATTAATCAGGAACAAACATCAATAAACTATCGGTGACTGAAATACTAGCTTAGTTATTAACGATACTTCTGCCATATTTGGAAGGCAGCAAAAAGTACCATACTTTGGCTAATTTAGCGGAAGTAAATCAATGAATTTGCAAGAACAGAATTCTTACTGCTTTTGATATAGACTTCGTATTCTATCAATCGAATTCTTTGTCATATTAGTTACGCACTTTATGTTTCAACCTGAATGTCTGATTTCAGCCGAGCATGTTGCTATCCTAAGCAAAGCAAATATTTCCAAATGGGGGACGGTAAACTTTAATCAGTCGAAACAGAGGGATTTTTACCAGGCTTATACCTGTTTATAAAACAACTTTGTCGAGAATGAACTTTTATTGACATATAATGACCATTTCAATTCAGGTGGATAGTTCGCTTCAAATGGAAACGAGAGAGCATGTTGTGTGACAACAACGTCTTTCGACCTGAAGAAACAATATGGCCGTGGCCAGAAATTAGATAGAGCACAAGTGGTTGCAAGATGCCTCATCCAGTTTCAATTGAATTTTCCAACAAACGTCTAGCTCACAAAGTCATGAGATGAACTTGGATTGCTTAATATGATATGATATTAGAATATGTCAAAGTAAGAACTTGCATGTCTAAAAACACTCGAAGAAGAATAGCGTTTAAAAAGCTATTTCATGGATAATACAAGTGCGTTTGCGCTTCCACTTCAGGTAGTTGATCTATATGAATTCGTTCATAGCATTTTCATCAGTCGATGATATGTGAGTTTATGTGATTCCATTTTCACTCAATTAGCTTTGTAATGCACTAAGTTTATGTGAAATCAAATGTACAGACACTTGATGTTGTTTTTTCAGTGTCATCTAAGCACATGAGCATTGCATGAAGAATACTTATTTTGTGCTTTCAATGAAACCGCAAATTTGGCATTGAATTGAACTTTTATGAAAATGCAAGGAGGAGATGGCTTGTCAGACTTAGTCTATGACTGAAGTCTTTACTAAAAATAGATGAAAAACGGTCGATTTGTTTTTATTCTTTTTCGATTAACTGGTTCCTTTTAAAGCTATACACTCTCTGAAAAATATTGCTTTTCTTCTTCATATTCTGTTACATGTTCCTTCTGTAAAGAACTGTTTTTTGGCCTAATTCGACAGTATGTAAAAAACATTGAAAAAAGTAATTCGATTTTTAGAGTCAAAAACTATCGTTATTTAATGTCTTGGTGCCTTTTTTGGGCTAAATCTGAAGTCTGAACCACTTCCACTCATTTCACTCTCCAACAAATTAAAATATTATCATCTAATTTCAATTCATTGGCTAAAGTATCTGTCTCAGGTCCTTGAAATAGCTTATCAAAAACGGTAATCCTTGATGGATGTTTAGGCATATAATTTTCAATTTTGACTTATCGTTACACTATTCAAAATAATGATTACTGTCCCTTATTCCTTTGTGAACTAGAAAAAATCAGAAGTGCTTCTTAGACTTTTTCTGTTGAAGCTTAATTGGGCATTTCAACCATCGGGAAACAATACTGTGTGTTTTTGCAATTTGTTTTCGCACTGAACATAATGTATTGCAAGTATTGTGTTGGAAACATGCTTCAATTATTTAGTACGAAAAACAGTCATAAACGTTGTAAATCTAAAAGCTTACTTTATACTCAAGATTCAAGTAGTATTTACGTACATTCATTCATGACGCAAATTGTTGCTTTACATTCTTTCCTCAATGAGATAAGACATATCAATGTTGTTAAGAGGCTCTTGCTCTTGTCGTAATGTCAAAATATAGTTGTCACACAACATATTACCAAAATTCAATGTGGAGTACAGTACAATAATTATATACTTCATTTTTCATTGGCTTGCAAGCGACACAACCGCAACTCTAAAGACTAAAAACGAAAGCAGTAAGAATGAAGGCCACTTAGAATTTAATTGAATCCAACAGGGTTCTCGTAATCCACCTGAGGTAGAGAGAGTATCAAGCATACTTTTAGTCCCGTCATCTACTTGACGCACTAATTCTTAGATATGTGCCACTAGGTGCACAAGCACTAGCTGACATGGTCGGTTTAGATCCAATTTTGTATTCAATGGCCAAAATATTGAATCACCTCTCTAAGAATGAATCGAGGGCCCCGTGAAGCTAGGAGTCAATTTTGATGCCCGAGGTGGTATCGTTCTCGGGGTCCATCCTTCCATCAATCGGTCTGGAATGGCGCCTTTTGTTTTCCAATGCCCTGTAAAATGCAAGGAGAATGATATGAGCGCCAACACCAAGGTGAATAACCGACCCACCGGGTCGAACTGATGTGGCTTGTTCGATCGTTGGAGAATTGCAACCTAAAAAGCGATCGACCACCGAGCTCTTACATACAGTACGTACGTAGATATAGATTCCTTGGCCGTGCATTTTAATTCCATTTTGAGACAGGAGCTTCATTAGGCAGACTCAATGCTTCATTATGGTCTCGATAATCTGGTGCGAAAAGCAATTTGTTAAGAAGCCACACAACACACCATTCTTGAGGGCCGATTTAGGGCTCGTTTTTGTTTTCTCGGTACATTATCCAGTCACACAAGATGGATGGAGGATGGAAGGACGACTTGCTTGGAATGCCATCAATACAGACCCTCATTTATTTGAATTCAAGAAGCCAGCGAGTAAAATAAAAGCACACAAACTGAGTGCTACCTAAATTCTCCATGAATCAAGAAGTTCAAGCCAAGCAAGCACAAGTTTTGTGATTCGAATTCGAACGGAGTTGAACATTCACTCGTTTTGATTGACGGGATCCCGGGAGTTATTGGCAGGTTTCTGTCCAAAATTTCAACGTGTCAACTTGGCGATCCCTTTTCTGAAGATTTCCAGTGTGACAGACTTGCTCTACTTACCCAATTAGCAAATTTTGAACGAAGTTGGGTCCTCTAATTGAATGCCAAGAATTTGGGATATCTGTCTAGTCTGGAAATATTCCAAAAAAACATTCTACAAGCATTCCCTCGTTTCCGAACGCTAAGCAATGGTAAATTAAGGAAACGCGTGCATGGGTTTGGACCACTTGCAGAAAAGTATCGGCCCATCATGTTTCTACTCTTCCACAGGTTAAGAAAGAGAGCCTATCATTTTCCCTCCCCGGCAAGAATGATCTGCCTGCGTTTGCAAAACTAGCCAATTATGGGACACCTTCATTTACGTATATGTACGTACGAAGATCAGTACTTCTAGTGTCAATCGATCACCACGCTTGCTCGTTGTGCTCGTCCGACCCGAATGCTTAGAAAAAAATACACAATCGTAATGAATTTCCCACCCTACAGGCTCATCATCGGTCATGGACTTCATGCTTGGATCACATTGCAAGCCCACGCATCAGGCCCATCCTCACCCTGTGATCGTTTGTGGGACAGCCTTGCGAATGCAGTCAACAATTTGAATTCCCTGAAGAAGGTAGCTTTCCGGTTCGGGCCTTGGGGAAAGGGGGGGGGACAACATGGGATCTATCCGATCGCTCGTTTGCTCAACGTTCTTGGCGTGTTAGTTCTGGGTTTGGGCCAAGTTGTGAAACACTAACTAGGATAAAAGCAGCCTCACTCAACGGAGGCCAAGGATGGATGATACTCGAGGCGTTGTGTTATTATTGAAGCCAACAGGAAAAGGTGCAAAAGTGAACTCCTCGTTGTTCGTTCCTTTATGCTCGAAATGATCCTCCACGATCCTTCTCCAAGTGTCTCAATCTTCTTGTGCTCTGCAAATATATTGACCGAGAAAACAGCTTAAAGAGAGAAACAGAAATGCAGAAACAACCGATGAATAACTGCTTGGTGTCCCAAGGATCAATTAATTGTGCTAAAGTGGTGTCCCAGCCTTGTTAGCCCTGGTCCCAATTTGGAAAAGTGAGAGTGTTTTGATTAGGATGTTGGCTTGGCCTGCCGGGACTCGTTTAAATCCCACATTTTAAACAAACTTCATCCTCTCTCTCTCTCTCACTCTTTCTCTTTCTCTCTCTTTGTGCAGTCAATCAAAACACCCAACGGCACAATTGGAACAAAAAAAGGTCACTTTGGCTTCAAAGGGACCAACTCTATCATATGGACTACTACTTGGTCGCCCTGATACTATAGTCAGCCCTTTACCCACTTGAACACTCATTGAATTGTCCATAGGAGCTCAGGAATGTGGGTTTGGATGAAGCTTTCTTAAGACGTATTATTGCCTTTCCTCATTGAATGCAAACTGGGCTGGAAACGTAAGTGGTGTTTTACTCAGACTTCTTCGTTGCCTGCACACACCCAACAGACCGGAGCGCACCGCAGTCACATGTAAATGGTGGTGTAACCGGTCTCGGTGTCCTGCAAAAGTTACCTTCATCTTATCCCATGAAGCCATGGACAACAACGAGAAGAAAGTGATCGGGAATGAGTGGGATAAAAAGTGCTGTGACATTGTTTGACCACGAAATGTTTGCTAACAAGAGGCTTTGAAGTTATTCTGGATTACGCTTCTTTCTTCGCGACTTGAGTTCCATCAATTCGTTCTAGTTTGGAGTAAAAGAAAAGTTCCGATGGACCTGAGTTTTGTTGGTGGTCCATAAATTCCCAAGCATTCCAATTGAACATGTTTACAGCCAACCTGGCAGGCACCTCTTCTGGGGGTAGTCACACCACCTATCGCCACGATAATCACAACCAACATCATCACCACAAACGAGACTCAAACCATGGCCAATTACTGCGGCATCAGCATACCTTGGACGAGTCCGAAGAGGATGTGCGGGCACTGTACAACCAGCCGGCCAGTATATTTGCACATGGAGGCGTGCCATCCGACCGTGACTCGCTCCATCTACCGGGGGACGTGAACACACCCACGTATGATATCCAATACGAGATGACCGGGATGCACGGGAACGCTCCTATGATTCACGCTAAGGACCAAGAGAACCCAAATCCTGAGGCCATACTGGATTGCAAAACAGTGGCATATCTGTTGTGTTTTGGAGCGATTGTGATAGGTGGGATTGTCCTGATTGTGATGGCAGCCCTTGGGCATTTCAACAATGATGATGATCGGTAGCATCGCTCAACACGATCAAAATGGCCCGACGATCTGGAAAAACAAATTATGAAACTTCAATGTACACGTGTTTTCTTGCGATTGTAGGTATACCGAATGGAAACTCCTTCCGCACGATTTGTTCAAAATCTAACGATATTCACATTTCTTGCTAGGGGATAAAATTACAAGCATATTCGAGACATACAACATATTGCCGTCCACATATTATTTGAATACCCATGGGAGGAGATTCGTAATTGTGGATTCTATGCTTTGTAGAGTTGGAGTCATTATGCACTCAATGGGGAAGTCGTATTACCACTGTGAAAATCGTAATTCCCATCCAAAAGACCTCTTTTGGGCAATCCCTGAAATGGTAACTGATTCAAGTGTGAATTTTGCATCGATAAAATATGTTCTTTTTTATGAGTATCTTAGTGTTTAAGGGAAGGAAATACCGACGGCTAAAAACAGCTTCAAGGATTCTTTTGAATGCTTCGGCGATGAAGCAGTTTTTGGAGTGTCGTGAGGCTTTGCATTTTATGAGCCTTTTGGGTCGTAACCAACAGGAACTGAGGGCACACCAGACTGACTAAACCCAAAGTGGGGAAATGCTCCATTTTTACTGTCGGTTCCTCCCATGGTAGTGAACCAATTTCCATCATCATGTTTATTCAGTTTTTACGACTGGCAATTCGATTTCCCTCCCTCTTTCCTTCAGTTTCTTGTTTCTGCTCTCCCCCTTCAACCTCCCGAACGAAATATTGGACCAAAAACGTCCACCCACATTCCCAACTACCCAAACATCCACCCACGCACGCACGCACGCACGCACTCACACACACACACACCCTAACAACAACCAAACCTATTTGGAGAGCATCCTGCATATTATAGTTTATTCCCATTCGCGTATGCTCCAAGTACTAGTAAAGTGAGAGAGAAGAAGCTCTAGATAATATGCGTCGGTTCCATCAGAAATTGCCCGTCGCAGTCCCTCTTGTGTTGTTCCACCCCTTGAAGATGATCTTCAAAGAGTCTCTTTTATCCATAAAAGTTGATGGCATAACATGAATAATGAGGCCATTCGCGCAAATTCAATCACCCAGTGAGACTCAATATCCCCAAGAACGTCATCGTTGCTTTCCTATCCGAACCGAGTGAATGTGAACAGGGTCATTTTCCACTTTCACCGTCTTTCACGAATCTGCAGAAGGAACACCCCATGTTGTGCTGATCCCGGTGAAGCGGCGGGTAACTCTGCTGAGCCTGTGTCCACGTTGCCGTGTCGCAATGGGAGGTGGGGAAAAAAGGACACAAGCATGAATAGATGTATTCTTTTTGAGATGACGGTAACGTAGATCCTCAATTCCAGGGACAACAATCTGGAGGTCCCATGAATGGTCGGAAGATGACTCAGCATGTGTTTTCTATCTAGTCTTCGCACTTAGACATCGTTCCATAAGTTCAAGAGCCTTTGGGACCATTCGTAGGGAATCAATGGGGCAGGCTTAAAATTTTATGCGAAACAATTTGGTCACCCCTGATTAGCTAGCTATGCTTTCACGCTATCTAATAGCTAAAAGGATTCAAAGAATGGAAAAGTGGTCTGACATTTTTCGATAGAAAGTGGAAATCGGCTTTTCTACTCTAGTTTGTTGGAAAGTTTTCTTTTCCCTCTCCTCTTCTGCTTTCTTGAGGACTTTCATTTGATTCATGAGGGGAATTTTTGACTGGAGCCTCTCTTTGATTTTACTTCTTAATTGAGTGCAGATGACAGTTTAAGTGCCTAGCAATGTTACGACCAGATTGGGGAAAAATACTTTTTTTTTTAGCCTCTCGATTAGCTCAACTGGCGGCAGGAATAGAAACAGTACCAGTGACGTTCAAGAAGGAAGATCCCGAGGAGGTCTCTTGGGTGGATGGAGGAAGAAACAAGCGAGGGAAATGTAGAAGAAGTAGAAGAACCAGTAAAAGCAAAGGGAAAGGAAGAGCAGAGTTCGTTTATACGGTAGGCACAAGTACTGGTCCTCAGTTTGGATTGAAATGACTCGTTGAAAAGCGAAATGTCAGCAAAACTTTTAATAAGGAGATTTCCCCTAGGAAAATGGAAAAAAGATCTGGTTTTGATGACAAAAACCAAGTCGGCAAACACAAGATCCCATTGGTGGGGTTTTGGGTATTTTTGAATGCGGTTCGCTGCCTCTGATGAAGTTGCGGAACAATGGAACATTTATCAGAACAGCTAGGGATGCTAGATCCTAAGGGGGTTAGGTTTCCTTGGAGGTCTGAGGCAAATTTCCTTTTGAGCCGCAGATAATGTCTGCATTTTTTGTCCTGTGCTTTCCCAATATTTGGGAATAATCCCTGGTGGGTCTCTGTGTCTCTGTGTCTCTTTTTTCTTTCTTCCCTCTACTCTCTCCCACTTTTTCTTTCTTTCCTTCTTTCTTTCCATCTTTCTTCGTGCGACGGTGTAGAGTTTGCCTGCAGTACTACTAATATGCCAGTGTGTGAGTGTGGGCGATTCCTACTGGATTGTAACCCGATTCTTCACGGCGGACACATCCCATGGAACGGGGGAAACGAATAGCCCAGACTTTGGAGCCGAATTGTTACTTCTGATCTCCTTTCACTTGGCCATGACGGGTGTATGTATTGGGCATTGTGTGGTGATGTTGAAAGCGTAGATAGAGTGGGCAAATATTCCACCCCCGATATTCGTTTGCTCAATGAAGCATGCCTCAGACGTCTTTTCTTAATCAGTGTCTCTCTCTACAGACGAAGGCTTTTCTTCCTATCCGCCTCATCCTCTGCCTCCTTTGACTTGTGTTTGACTACATTCGCACGCAGGCACACACACACCACACATGCATGTCTGTGTACGAAGAGTTCTCCATCCATTCGGATCTCGTTGTACATAGTACGTGCGCATGTGCAAAGAGAAAGGAGCTCTTTTTCGACGGACTGAATACCAATCGATGTCTGTCTGACTACTTGCTTGGAACAAGAGAATCCCCAATGAACAGAAAAATTGGGGGTTCAAGATGAGGGGTTGATCTTTCATCATTATCATCAGAAGGGTCTCGTTACTTTGACATAGACGGGAGTGGCATAAAAAGCAAAAAAGCTAGCTAGCAAACTAGGTTTTAAGGCCAAGCCAAGAAACCCGTTGAAGAAAGGTTGCGTTAGGTTGAAAGTCCATGTTTCCCTGGAATAATCGTGGGCAATACAGACAAAAATGAATGCATGGACGGCATAAACTGGGAGTGTATTTTACTATGGAAAGCATTGTGAACTCATTCAAATACGTGTCTTCCTTCACGAATCGCCATGGTTCTGACGAAATCGGCTGGGGACCCGTGTGGTTTCAACAACGGCGAGACCTTCGAGCCGATTTTCACCAACAAAGTATTGCCCTGTACCTCTGCATGTCCACTTTGGGTCTCACCTTCATTTTGGGCGTACTCACAGCGCGAAGGCGTCGGGTGCCGACCTTGATCTTGGGCACACTGGTGCTGACGACGACCTTTGTGCTGATTGAGGCGTTCCTCGTTCCGGAGTGGTACGTGGGTCAGACGAAATTGACCTGCAGTTATTGCATTTACAAGCCCCATTTGAAGGTCAAGGGGAGCCTGGGGCTACATGTTGGTTTGGATCATTTTAATATTACCTTCATAGCCGATGATTTGTTTAATGTGTACTTCAACGACGAATTCCCATTGACCTATGGTGGTAGGCGTGGTTTGGAAGAAGAATACCGCCTCTTGGCCATCCAAAAAGGACTGCCCAACCCGGTCATCACGGTGGCTGAGTACTTGGATCAACGTGGAGGTGCTTTTCAATGGGGAGCGTCGTTCTCAGCCGCAGGATATTTCACTTCGGTCATTCTATGTTTCGCCATGACCACTCATTCCGTCTCCTTGGTGTTGCTGGTTCTCATTCCTAGTCACGGTTTGAGAGTTACGGGTATCACTGGATTGCTCATGATGACAGCGACCTTAATCTATGCCACCCTGTTGCCATCGACCGCGTTGCCCATCTTCATTGACGGTGTACCGCTCCAATTCGGAATGGGCAGATGCTTCATCAGTGTGTTTGTCTTGGGCCTGTTGAACTCACTCATGGCCTTGTCCACACTAATCCTGCGCAATTTCCAGCTTGGCGTGACTTTGTCCACGTTCTTGGAACTCAACTACGACACGCCCTGGGATAATAAGAAGCTTAAGGCCGATTCTGAAGCAAGAAGAGAAGCAAATTTAACCCGATTATTTGTGGACTCCCGATTGAGACCCTCGATCCGCCGATTTCGCAATTCCTTCCGGCACAGTCGCCGATCCAAAAGCCAAGACCCTAAGCATACCTTTGACGTGGAGGAATCGCGCGCCAAGACTCTTTTGGAAGTGACCAACCCTTGTCCCATGGATCAGGTGGATCTCATACCGGCTTTTCTTGATCCTAATGGGCACTGCAAGAAAGGTTTGAATCATTATTTTCAGAAATGACATTCTTGTCTATTTTCATTCGCATCATATCTTTTGTTTTGTTTTAGAAACTTCCAGGTCTAAGAGTGGGGACACTCTTCAAGCGCAAATTCGGGTTCGGAGCCTTTCTGAGATTAAGTACACGGATGAAATCAACGCCTACCTTTGAGGTGATCAATAGAGATTTGGAATCGAGATGATGTTGTCTCGAAGCCATCCCAATTCATACCTTATTGTGAATATTGATACTTCCATTGCTTTTGCTTCTCTTCAACTGACATTAATAAAACAATAATGATAATAATGATCACAGTGATACTGATGATGAAAACAACAACATTTTTTCTCGCGATGATGATAATCTCAATGATGGTGAGGATGACGTTCATATTTAGAAGTACGCTTTCCGATGAAAGGCAACCAATTAAAAACACATTTCTCTCATTATTTTTCCGCTTCATTCGATTTGCTAAGAAGAAGCAGACTGAAATTCAAACGATTTCTAATCACTCATTGCTTCACTTGAGAACCATTTGTACTTGGTTTGAGCTCATTCAACAATATACTCTGCCTTGGCCGAGCATCGGTATCCATCTCGTTCGTAATGGTTCCTGCGGTATTACTTGATACGATTGTCTAATGTCAATTTGTCGTCAAATTGCCACCTTTTCGTACGAGCACAGTATATTGCATGGTCGTAGCTTTTACGTACATACTGTACCCTATTGAAGTCGCTAGAGTTTCCAGTCCCATCTTAAAATATGGCGATCTTTGACAATTTCACCACGTGATCAACTCATTCCGTGACAAGCTTAAAACCACCGTTCAATGAGTGTGACTCGCTTCATAATGTCCAGTACTATTTGTTTGCAAAGGTGTTGTTTTCAGTCTCTCTCTCTCTCTGTCTTTCATTTCACTACTTGATTGAAAGGATCTGCTACCAACCATCACAACCATCACGACCAGAACCAGTCTAATAATCATTTGAGAAAGTACAACTAAATGAAGTGTTCGGCCCCTTAGGGTTGCTTACTTCAATCCACCATTTCGACCATTGTTTTGCTGTGGTCTCGAAAACCGTTTGTTTCTGATCTGGGCGCTCTCGTGATGGTTGTCTCGATCAGAAATATTTCAAACCGGTTGAAACAACCATATGTGATCTATTTTTTTCGCTCATTACACAAAATGACATCAGTGGCTGATGAGTGATTACTGATTTCGTGTTCGTGGCCGATTTCATCGTTCATTGAAAGTGAGATCCATGCATCAAAGGATATGATTCTCCGTGGCTTTCGGAATATTCCCTCCGATCATAATCATATATGGTCGTGAATCACTCTGTCTTGCAACCAATCAAAAACATAAATTCCATTGACGTGGCGCCTTCCATGCAGCTTCTGTAGCGCAATCATTTCTGTTTCTGGAATCAGGTTGATCTCGTCATCTCAATAATATCATTACAAGCGCTGCACAGTGATCTGAGCCTCGCCGCTATGATTACCATGATTATTATTGCTTTCGTGATTGTTATTTTGGCATGTGCTTGACTTTAAACTGTCACCACGATAGCCTGTCTTGTGCGATGGAGAAAAAAATCAAGTTAATTTTGCGTGAAATTTCCACAAAAAGTCGCCATGCATCTCAATTTGACGTCAGTGATGAAGGCTATGAGGAGAAGAACGAGGTTAGCAATGCTTCGACTATACTTACATGGAGTAGTGGTATAGTAGGTTGGTATCAGCAGCCCCTCAGATTCTTGTTGCATGCATGGGTGCAAGGTATGAAGTAACATTACCTGATGGCCAGATCAAAATGTGTGTTCAAAGGAGTACTCGAAGGGAGAAGGCCAAGTCAAATGTGTGCCCCCGTGTGATGACTAGAGAGAATTTCGAACTGATTCATTGAGAGCTCGTATTTCTGTCCCGATTCTGTTTCATTTTGCTCACTTAGTGAACAATATAACACCAACGCAACCACCACCACCACCATCACCACCCCCACTATCTGCCTGTCCAATAGCGAAGTGGAGTGTCCTGGCCACAAAAAAACCTACTTAATGGACATCGTCGCCTTTCCTCCCCTCCCTGATCCCTCGGTAAAGAATCCGGATTTCACATCCATTCATGTAGAGTTGTATTTGTACTAATGCTTTTTCAAAAACCTTACCGTCCCTCGCTGCCCAGCGGACGACAGGGGCCTTTTCACTATCTGAGGAAATGTGACATTTTTGCGTTGGAAGAAAATTTATCTTTTACGTAGTTCCCTGCCACAAAAAGAGGAAACCTTTTTTCATTCAACCCGAAGTTGCCAAAGCTCAAAAGATATCAGTAACCACCAACGACTGTCCAAGGAGCATTCTACGAGTTCGACACCGAGAGAAGCAAGCAAGCAAGTAAGCAAGGAAGGAAGGCAGGAAAGAAAGAAAGAGAACCAGAAAAGAGTCGAAATAGTACATACACATAGAAAGACCCAAAGCGCCGGCTGAGCTGACGGACTTGGCTCACTGGCTTGCCTCTTGCCTTGGCATCTCATCCACGAATTCTTTGTGAGTATTGAGTTTGTATCTCTTTCCCTACCGCCAAACTATGTTGGGCACACAGAAAGATGGATATATGCTCTCTCACACATGCACACACCCTGTGAACCAACGCTTCACATTTACTCGTGGGTTGAGGGTCTCCGCGAAGTCAGGATCAACCCCGCTAGTCTGACTATACAACTATACAACTGCTTACTACTGCTTTGTGGCAGGGATACTAGGTACATAAAGAGTTTTGGTTGTGGGGTACTTCCTCTTTGAGAAGCCCAAGGAGAACGTAAGAGGGCAACGGATACCAATGTGACAGTGGTCGATCGTCTTCTGCCTATTCATCAGAAAGCATTCAGAAAGTTTTTTGATCAACCGCAAATCCTTTTTCAAGTCGGATGAGTTCACTTCCAGTTCCTTCGTGATGCGAGTATAGACGTGGTCGTCGTTCTACTCCTTTAACTCTCTCGGCTAGATTTCCCTTTCCAAAATTTACGACGACAGTCGCAATCAAATGATGGAGATGAGATTGTTTATGAACTAGAAAGAGGTTTGAAGTTCTGTGAGGTTGATAATTTCTTGCCTTTGGCTTAATTTTGCCCTATCGAAGGGCACTCAATCGTGGTAAAGTTAAATCTATAGGAGCCTTGTATCGCATAACTCTTTAAAATTTCAGGCTTAGGAAACGAAATAAGAGACCATAAAAAGGACTGGTCGATGCCAACAATTTTTCGTTGGTTCTAATTTTAAACCCTGGTTTTTGTGTCATATCATCACTCTTATCCCTCAGTTGACAGGTCCATACTGTAATGGAACCACATCATAGAACCACATTGTTGAATTGATATGAATGATCTTTGGTATGTTTAAAAGATGTGTTAGAAGTTTTTTGCATCCGGATTTGTGTCACACTTCACAAAGATCAGATGTAAATCCAAATGGTTTCGAATGCTGTATTACAGAGTAATAAAGTGCTACGAGACTTGCAAAGTACAGAGAATTGAGCATGAACATGCTGAAGGTGTAATTTAAATGACGGATAGACCAATTATCAATTCAATGATGTCTCGAATTCATGAATTGTCACTGGGTTTTTGCACATTCATAAATGATGACGGATCACGGGATCGTCACGTGTTGGAAATTGAGTTCCTTTGGATCTCTAGATTGGAAATTGAGCTTAATATTTGGTTACGAACTCGTTTGATCAAAGTGAAAATCTAGTTCGTGAAATTCCAAGCCTGACGAACAGTTCCAGCATGAATAACAATTGTGTGCAAATTGTCACCCATGTCTCCATCCATCCTCCGCCGATGATCGAGAGGCTTGGAGAGCACGTATGAAGTGATTTTTTACCTGTCTTAACCCATGATTTCGAGGGGAACTCGACCGATTATGGAGTTGCCAAGAATAAGATTTCCATGTTTCATTGACTCACAAGATGTGTCTCGTAGCGTGTTCAACGATGAAATCACAAATCACGGGACATGAATGAAACGAACATAGAAGAGATCTCACCAAGATCAACCCCTAACGCCGACTGACAAAAGTTACCCCACCTCGTAAGGATCCCTCCAATGTCCCGAAATGCTCCCGACCTATTGAGCCAAATCTATCCCTTCCAGTCGCCTAACCACCCCAATATGGATTGAACTTTAGTGTTTGATTCATTGAATCCCTCATGCACAGTTGGCACATCATTCAGGAACGGTTGTAGTTTATACAGAGTACAACAACACGGCTAAAAAAGGCGGTTGAAGAGGACGGCTTGTTGTTTGCCCAAACCAAAGACCAAATGAACGATCGACCAAGAGAGAGAGAGAGAGGGGAGAAGAAAAAGTAAGAGGGAGACTGAACAGTGAACAGTTTCAATGGATGAAATACGTACGGCCGAAATTTCTGGCCCCTCCTCCCCAAATTTCCAACCCATAACCCCTTTTTGTACCTAATTCAGTGCGACTCGATAGGACATCAGAACAGATCCAGATCCTGAAAGTAAATCCACATCCAACTTCAAGCTACCCACCTAGGTATGGACATGTTGGGTACCTATTGTGCCCCTCGGGCAAGCCAGCTTTGAAGCTACCCTCGTTTGCTATTGAAGAACCCTCTCCTGCCATTGATTTGATATGAGAAAGCCTTTTGAAATGGGGGCTTTGAAATGCTAATTATATCTGGCGATGCTACTCGTAGATGCGTAAGCATCGAACCTGGAGACGCTCCAGCCTCCCATCCGTCAAATGTTTCTTCTTCAATCTGAATTGGCAACTCAGTCGGCGATTTCCGATCAATCTCGACAATTGTGCGCTTTTTATGGTCCTAAAGGTGCTTTCCATACGAACAAATGAAAAATAAAAACACCAGTTAATCCCAGGCTTACGTAAAATATTCAACGTCTCTTTATGTGACGATTTGAAAGACGGATGCAATAATGTTCCATGTACAAAACCAAAGTGAAGCACGTGCAAATTGTGACGATGTTTCGTTCGAGTATGTAATTGACTTGGATGCGAATATACTCGTACCTGAGCTCTAAAACGAGAGAACCTCAGCGTGGTCGTCGTCGTCGTCCGAATGAGTGCAAGTTGTTTTGTTGTCACGTATGAATGATAAATTGGTTCCCGGAGCGCATGGCTGAATTCAAATATGTAATTGCAGTCATTCTGTCCAGTGATTTGTCTCTATTTAGGCGTGAATATGAAAAAAGGAAAATTTGAAATTTTGGAAACATGATCTGGAAATCCTCAGTCACGAATTCAACTCGTTCATCGCATGGAGATAGAAGAGGTCCAAAGTGAACGACTTGAGGCGCTCAAAATGACGAAAAACTTAAAAAATCATGAAAGCTTATTAATAACGTTTTAAAACCGAGTACTGCCGACTCACCATTGACGACGTACCATCGAGTCTTTTTCATCATCAATCTCACGGTGGTGTTTATCAATTAGTCCGCAAACATAATCAATGGGCTTAAGGCTTAGTTATACAACAGATTCAGTTATACCAAAGGCTATCCAGGGCCTTGAATACCAATTGGTGTGGACCTTCTGGTTGAGCTCTTTGTGCTAGCCGCCCGGAACCTTCATGGTTTGAGTGTGCGTACTCTGCGTGTAGTACTTTACCTCCATAGTGAAAACATCCCTGGCCAATAATTATGATCATTATTATGATGATATTGTTCTTTGCGGTGGTGAAAATGGCTTGACGGGAGTTTCCCGATCATCATGACTCCTTGGTGGAATGTAAATGCCGGGATTTGAATGAGATTTCCGCTATCTGTCCATCACTTTGCCACGTTACAAATGTATTCAGAATATGGATCGAGCATTGAGAATATTGGATTTCCCTTTTCTGCAATGGATTGACAGATATCCGATATTCATGGCAGGCAATATGCCAAGAGCATTCCAAGAAATGCATCATTCATTGGATTGGATCTCACTTTTGCACTCTGATTGTTCGGACATAGTACACGGGATTTCGCGTTTCACGCACCAAAGTGACAAAATGGCTCTGGAAAAAGGTCAGAGTTGGATTCCTGGGAGGACGGCCTCACATGAGGTTAAATCAATTCGATACGGGCCTGATTGTTTCTCAAATCGATTCTCTTTCTAATTTGGTGAAGAAGAGATTCGAAGCCATGCGAAAGTTCACTCAAATCAGCCACATTGGTCAAGGGGGGGAGTTTCAAAAGAGAGTCTAACCGTAATGAAGCCATTGAAGTCTTCCTCCATCCTTCAAAAATAGAGAGAAACAGAGAGACACAGAGAGATAGAGTTGGCTATCGTAAATTAGCCCGAGACGTGAATATGTGCGTAGGGACCAATTCAATATGTGTCCACGGTTCAGTGACACAAAGCAATCACGGATTTGGCATAAATAGGACGCTTGGAAAAAAGCCACTCACGGCTGTGGCGATAGTAGTGGCCATGATGATGCAGGCAAATCAGGCAAAAAATACATGTACGTACATCCAAAGTCCATCTGTCTAAATTTTCTTCTCGAGGGAGTCTGGCAATAAAATTGTGTCAAAACCGTGTTATTCTCGTTTTAGTCATGGCTTATTTATTCTGCATCCTCTTAGCTTACCATTATTGCTCACCTGAGCCACATTCACTCTCAATGGTTTTAGTAATTCGATGGACGTCCAATTGACTTCTATTTTCTATTTATCTATTTGAGGCAGATCTGAAAACTCCGTCACTCGAGAAAGAATCTGGGATTATGCGCTAGCATATTTTCACAACTCTTACCTTTCTTGGTAGACACGTCCAAAAACTCAATGCAGGTATTGCCAATGAACTTTTCGCTCAAAAGTGCCACTGACTTTTGAAACCAAAGAACCGACCATGCTGTGGAGTAATTTCATGGACTACATTTGAAGTAGTCGAGTTGATGATCTTTGGATTTTAATCTCATTAGAATCATGTTTCATCGTCCTGCAGCTTCGCTTACTACCTTGCTACACGTCGTATTAGTAGGACTACTTCTAGGCACTAGACACTGTTGATGAATCCGTCCTCCATTCATGCACTTCACGTAGTACATAGTGGTGTATGTAGTTCATGGAGTGAGTAAGCAAAAGCTATGATCTTAGACAAGATAAATGAGTGTTGCAATTCTCAATTTCAAGACTGTCATTAATCTAATTCGACCGGATGCAACTTGGTGTGGGAATTTTCACCATCAAAATGTAAAATAGGCCGTCGCAATGCCAATCGACATCTCATAATCACATTGATACCATGATAACACATTGAGTTCAACGGCATTCAGGACACAACCTGTAAGTCTTCCAAGGTTGGTTGGGATTGAATTGAGCCTAGATTTTCCCCTAAGAGTGGTTCAATTGGGAGGAAAGATGGTGGGTAACCGACTGTCTTGATGAAATAGCTTGTCAGGGCTCTCAATGAGAGATGTCAGAAGCTATGTTCAAGCAACGGAAAATTAGTCTCCAAAAAAGTTTTCGAGCGGATGGCCAAAGAGGTAAAAAATCAAACCGGAGAAAATCGCGCTTTTGTAGTCAAATGACATGCGTGCTGAATCGCTCTTTATGTAAGGATCATATTTGGTTGTCTCTATTATGATTTTTTTATTACCATTATTAGCACCTCTTGACGTGGTAGGTGCACACTGGCAGCACCATCATCCCTCTTCTCATATGGAACATCTTCATGTGATATTACAATATTTCTGACTCTCAATGCAGTGTCACTTTTTTGGAGCAGAACATCGGAGGACAATGGCTGCATTCAATTGAGTGGCGTATTTTGGTGCTAACAAATAGTTTCCCTAACCAATCCATCCGGATCTCTCTGACATCTGTTGGAAGGGATCTTCAGTGCTCTAAATAGACTGCATGATGGCAAACTATGGACGTACTGTACGCGTTTTTTTGGCATTCGTGATGATGACTTTACTCGATCTGCCACAGACAGACGAACAGACATCCAGATGTACACAAATGGGAGACTTGAATGCTCAAAAAATGAAAACTGTCTTTCTTTATTTCCATATCAAGAAGAGACAGATTCCAAGATTAATTTGTTCTCCAAAAAGTGGTTTGCCAGGAGTCATTTGGTGCATGTATACAAAAGAGGATGATAATCTGGATTTTTTTTCCTGCCTCTGAATGTTCCGTTCTCATCTCATTCTCGCACAATCTGCTGCTGGTACAGCACTTACCTACGTACGTAGGTACATAGGAAGGATGCGGTACCTCCAATATTACCGTATGTATTCCACACTGTCCACTCTATTACTCTACCACCACCACCACCATCACTACACATTAAGAGATCTTCCATCGCCCAACGAATCTTTACTTACGTTTTTGAATAGTTGCATCGAAATTGGCCGAGATTTCCACTCAGCATCATCATTGTGCTCTTATGGCAGTCCATGAAATGAGAACAAGTCGAGCCAAGATGAGCGAGTGACTATCCACCAGTGGCCCTCCGACCTACACTCCACTTGGTGGAGGTGGTGGTTGTGGTGGTTGTAGTGGTGGTGGTGGACAGAAGACACACTCAAAACCTAAAACTCCATCCATTTACTGTCTTTTATTCAAGACGACAAGCCAACCAAAGCCAAGATGATGGTGGTGAGCTAGGCCAGTGACGAAGAGTCCCAACCAGAAAGGTTTCTTGAGATGCCTCTTTTCTTTCCACTCTAATAATGCATTGGACGAATTTTTCCCGCACAATGGACAAGAGCTTGGGCCAAGCAAGCATTGGGTATGGTGGTTCGCAGTTCGACTTTCGGGAATGTTAGTGTCTACCCACAAATGTATTTTGCTCAATCATCGAGTTTGATGATTTGAGTGCCAGGGCACTGGTCCCGACTTCAAACACCTGATCATACGATGGCAGTTGAGCATATTACTTGATCTGTCTTGGTCCAATTGGATGCCGAATCTTGATCGCATTTCTAACGAGCGAGCTTAATCCCGCCGAACAAATGTGATTCAATTATTCTGAATGGAGCGAGCGTCTTTTTTTTCTCTCATTTCTCTTATTTCTCTCTTCCTTCAGAATATGCGTTTTCAAGTTTCTCACTTTTCGCGCGAAACTGCGGCGTTGCAAATGAGATACCCGAGCTTGCTTGGATGGTTGTAAATAAGTGAGTTTGAATGATGGTGATTTTCCGGTGAAGGCCCCTCCGCCATCATTTGCAACCATTTCCATGCGGGCTGAAGCAAACGAAATAACCCGGTGTTTCCCGATTGGCACGCCTGCTATCTAGAAGCCTAGTAGGTTGATCAAACAACCACATAAACAACGATGTGCTAGTGCAGGGAGTGGTAGAGACGTAGATGGATGGAATGGTGAATGTTTGTTTTGCTGGAAATTCGAAATTTCCATCCAATTTTTCCGTCGAACTCCCCTCAAGCACATTAATTTGAGATGACTCTCTTTGGAAATATTATTCCATTAGTTCACATTTAAGCATGCACTCATGTGTAAGCATTCAATTTGAGATCATTTGCGCATGGAATACTTTCCAAATTCATAAAAGTGCTCGAGCCTACTTACGGAATGTGGATGAAAACCGAAGGCAGCCTTCTTCAGCATACCTACTGCACTGTACTGTTTGTACGTATGTACATCTTCAAAGGCTCCCTCTACACTCTACGTATATACTTGTAGACACTGCGGACGTAGGCGTAATGTCGTCGAGGGACGATCATCCAAATTGAAATGGATGGATGACATCTCATCCGCATCTTTCTAATGTTAATCTGTCTCACGTGGAAACGTTAGCTCACATCATGCCTCCCTGATTTTTACTGAATGCCATGAAGCACATCATTACTACTGTATAATATGTACGGTGTGTATGTGTGCTTAAGTATTCCATCTTCTTGCTATTATTTGTTAATCGTGGTAATTTCAAGCTCAGCCAAGTGTGCCGAATTTTACTGGCGACCATGCACACTGTCGTCGTCATCGCTGTTGTCGCGGAGAATGAGGATGGAGATGGGCCAGAGGAGCAGACATCAGGGCATCGTGTAAGAGATCACACAGTGCTGGTGTGTATTTACACACATGCATGAATCGGTGGTCGACGAATGTGTATGTAACCACCATAAAAGGTTTAGAAACAATTTCTTTTCTTTTTCTCCTTGCACTGTGTCCCGCAATCGAAATCGCCTCGGGAGCCTCTCAGGAGCCTCTCAGGAGCCTCTCGGGAGGCGAGGCTCGTGGTCCAGGGATTTCCATTCTGGTCAAGTGCTGCTGCATTCGGAGATTAATGCGCCAAGCTCCACGCACATTATCCTACTTAGAGCAATTACTTGTTTGGTGGTTTTACTCTAAAGTGACATACAAAGTCAAATGCCTGTGACGGAATGAGATGTAATTATTCCATTCCGCTCTTTTTCGTCTCTTTCTCTCTCCACACTCAGGCATGGACGAATCATTTAACACAAGCTTAGCCAGGGTAATGTGGGATGTGACAACGATTGCGAAGCCACGCGAGGATGGTCCGGTACTTACCTATGACGAGGCATACGTGGGCCCCCAAGGAATTTGGTCTTCTACCCTATCGTACAATAAGCCTGACACTCTGTCGAAAATGAATAGATACGTTAGGTACATAGGTAGAAACCTGGTTAGTACTAATAGTCTAATTATTTGACATTCCACGTAGTTTCCCTCACTTTGTAAAAGAGACCCTGTCTGGATAGTGTGTTTCATAGTTGAGTTGAGCTCCACTCAAGCTCCGTGCGCCTCACTTCCGGCCACTCAGTTGTCACCAATTCAAGCCCTCCATTCGACCGAGGGGCTTGCATGATTCAACCATCGCATTAGACTGATGACAATTTTCCTGTTGGGGGGTCTCATCACTTGATTTAGGAGACGGAATGAGAGAGGGAAAAATCAATTTCTGCCGCCCGCTTGGTATACGACTATGCGTACAGTACTTTCCAATCCAACCATATTTTGTGATATCAAGCCACCTTTGACTCCTTCGAACGCTTCGAACTCTTGCAGGCGGATTAATTTTGGTTTGATGAGAATATTTCACTCCATCTCTAGATCTGGCCCGGCTATGAATGGTCCCCCTAATCCTCCCCTCTTGTGGATTCGTCGGCAACCAACGAGAACCTCGTTGGTTTTCGTGTTGTAGTCGTTGGTTAAGTAGTATGCATGCTAACGAAACGCTCAATCCCCACTACTATTGCAGGACTGCCTACCTACCTACGTACCTACGTACGATCCGTATGTAGGCAGTAGTACGTGCTTGCATGCATGCATTCAAACGAATCCAAAGAGGAGGGCGAAGTTGGCGGTGGGAAGACGAGTTCTTTTGAATATGCATGGTGTTTGAATATGATGATGAGAATGATGATGATGATGACGACCACCACCATCACCACCACCACCAGTACCACCACTCCACTGCCACCACGATAAGTGGTGCTGCGGAGTTTGTATGGTTCAGGTGCCTTCTGAATGGGCTCTGTGGAGTAAGGAGGAAGGAAGGAAGGAACGAGAGCGTCAAATGATCGAGCAGAAAAGAGACGAGGAGAGGAGGAGCCTCGGATTCTTTGAATGCTGATTTGCATGTTTTTCGTCCCAGTCTGCGAGGTAGCCAGCTTGCCAGTCAACCAACCAACCAGCCAATATGATGGAGATGTAACCCCTTTTTCGGCGAATCAATGGCAAACGAATCTCTCTTGCAGAGACTTGATACTTCTGATTGTACGGCAAGTGTTTGGGATGAACACTTGAGTGGATCAGGCCATGGGTAATGGTCTGCTTGTTTTTACACAGGAATGCCGATCGCGTTGGGCGTTTTAAGATGTAAAAAACGAGAAGAGAAAAAGATTTCGTACTATTTGCTCCTTCAGCTTATCACTTCTTGTTGCTAATGCTGTAGAGCTGCTTCCTCGGCCTAGCAGTCCACACCCAGTTTTGGGGAGGCAAAAAACCGTCCTTCTCACACACATATTTGGGCGGGAAAAGTGTATCAGGACTATTATCTTGTCATAAACTACTGGTGTCCACTAAAGTCCGTGTGACCAGGGGTCGTTCGTTCGTTCGTTCGCTCGCTCGTTGGTTGGTTGCCTGGTTGCTTGGTTGAGACAACAACGAAACGGCGACAGTTGCTTTTGAACAAGAACGCACCTAAAGAGTGGGAAGATCCTTTTGTCTCAACTCAACAGACATATTTCGTGATGGAAAGCCAACCAGTGATAATTATGATCCAGTTAGCACATGTCTCGGTTGGTCCAGGACATAATACCACTACATTCTTCGTGCTTCGTAAGGACGGGAAAATGCGCTCAATCGAAGCGAGGCAATCTTTCGAGAGCTCCTCATGGCAGATTGGTTATTGGTCAGCGAGAATGACGATTTCGCCCAAAAGTTTTGGAAGCCTCTTGGCGTTCACGATGTGAAATATTTGGAAGTCCACGAGCACCCCAAGTCATTCAAGGGGCTCAGTTGGAATGATATCTAATGTGGTTATTAGTAGTATCATTGGAAGCGTCCGAAATGAGCATTATCGAGAGATCCCGCTCGAGTTGTTGGTGTACGCTCTTGGGCGGACGGGGCTCTCACCAGATTCCCATAGTCGTATTTTCATCTGAAATGCCCCTCTTATCACAGTTATGGCCATCCTCCTCGTCCTCGCCCTCGACGTCCTCGTCGTGGTTGTGACCGGTGAGCTGAGCACTCCCAGGAACTCCTTTCAAGCCATGGACATTATTCTGTATTAATAATGCTCATTTGAAGTCAAGAGCCACTGCACGGGGATGGGGCTTTTGGCCTCTGAGGCTTAACTCCACCGAGGACATAATGACCTCTCTCTCTCTCGTTCTCGTTTTCTCTCTCTCTCTCTCTCTCTCTCTCTCTCTGTATACAACTCGTGTGTGACTAACTTGGAGCGGCAAACCCGAGTAGACAGTGAGCACAGAATGATACTTTATGCTACTGTACATGAGTACTGTTCTGGAATGGGGGGTCATGGCAGGATAGGGTACCCGAGAAGTAAGTAGAGGTCAAATGAATACTCGTGTAAGCCTAGGTGCGGTCTCAAGTTGACAAGAAGTCGTGTACACATGTAGGCTAGGTCCCAACCACGAGATAGAAATGGTATATGGCAAAAATGTTGTTCCAGAAAGGAAGAAATGATTGCCATGAGAGCCCGGCCCTCTTCTTTGGCTCGCTTTCTCTTGGGTTACATGTGCCGGTTTGCGCTTATGTGTACAAGTGTGTGTGGGAAAGCGAAGGAAGGAGACGAAGAAGAAAGGATGCCAGGCTGGGAATGAATGGACCTGGTTCACCCCGGGAGTTGTCTTAATGTAAGGAAATTAAAAAAGGCCATGGTTAAGTCCATAAATGGGCCCGTGCTCTACTCGTTCTCCGTACACATATCACAATGGAGAATTGCTTATCGCCGACGCTAACAGGACTCCGACGTGTTAGATGCAGACACACGGACTGGTGTGGTCGGATCATCTTAGTGCGTAAAAACCAATTCTCTTGGATTGGAGCTATCAAAAACAAATCTGTCAAGGGCGATTCCCTTTCAATTACATTCCTTCATCCATTGGTCTGTTCAGGTGGAAGGACTTGGGGTTCTTTGGTCTTCTTAAAAGCCACCACAATGAATCATAGGTCATTCTCATTATTCCGAGGTGAAAGAGAATCGATCGATCAGAATTTCCAATTTTCCCTTTGAACTAATTAGATTCCACGCAGACTCTGGCATTCTCCTTCGTCTTCTTGGCGTTTTCCAGCTTTGTTCGTACATACTATTTCCTTCATTTGCTGAGCCAAGATTACGTCTTGGAATGGCTAAACGATCCAAGATTAAACACCAAAGCATTTTTCAAATGATCAAAACTTTATTTGAAGTTTCAGCTAGTTTTTTCGATCTAAGTTGATGCAGTCGGCAAGTGTTGTTTTTTGTTTAATATGAATGACAAGTGTAATGAGTTCCAAATGTTGACCTAGAAGTTGGAAGCTTGAGACAAAGATTGGACACGTTTGCTAGAGTTGCTAAGGTGGGCTATTATTGCTCATAAGTTCCCTAATCATGACCTAAATGATGCATCCCCCTGCCTGTCCAATTTTGCTTCTGTCATTACCTTGCGAGAGCTTGATTGACCTAATTATGGCGACTTCCCGTTCATGGAACCACCAAATTTAATTGATCCCTCTCCCCTAAGCACGTATTGTGAGTAGTGTATGTCAATTAGACCTCAAGGTCAATGCCATGATGCGACTCGATGGTCAAAAGCTTTCATAGCAAAACATTGTACGATGTTGATCTCCTTGCACTTTTATAACACAGGTATCTTATCTAAGAGATGATTGCATTTACAACAACGAATCATAATTCACGAGATCATGAACTTCAAGATCTAGAGCTTTTTGTATAAATGTTTGAATAACACTTGAGGTTTTGATAATGATGAAATCAAAGAAAAATTAAAACTTCCATCAACTGAAAGTGGCTGATTGCAAGTTATTTGAGTAAACTCTAAAGTTGTGCGATGATTTGAATGCGACAGTATGCTTATCTCAAACCAGCTCAAAATTTCACCAGGTCAAGGATAATGGTCAGACAGGCATGGGCATGTGTACATAACTTCTAACTTATTTGCCAGGTCAGACTACCGCCAAAACCAATCCGCTACCGTATGCACTTATTGCACACCAATATTATAGCACACGTGCAAGCTTGAGCATCATTTGTTTTACAAAAATGATAATAGATATCAAATCCCAACAAATTATGAAATGGTTGGGTTTGATCTCAGGAGGAAAAAAAGCATCTTGTACCAAAGATGACTTTTTTGATATGAACATGTGTTTGGTGAGTAAGTCGTTGCAGTTTGAAATATGGGCTTGATTAAACATTTAGATATGAAATTTGAATGACCGACCTCCTATTGTGTTTGATATCATGGCTAATGGCTTCATATTACGCAGGTATCGAGTAAAGAATTGAAGTTGAATTCGACTGGAATGGTAGCACCTTGGTAGCTTTGGAGATGCCTGAACTCAAACCGTTCCGTGCAAATTGTGTCCATTAATGGCCATCAAAATGATTGGGAGACTGAAGGGAGGGGCTATTTATTCTCAAAAAAAGGCAGATGTTTGAGTGTCATTTTTGGCCCTTTAAAATGGTGGTTTGGAGGAATTCACATGAATCGACCAAGAATTGAATTTTAAATGAATCGTGACAAAATGAAAATGATGGCAATCATTTCCCCGAGTTCATTTTGTCTCCCTTTTCGCTCTTTTTTCCACTGGCCCTTTCGGATGTGGCCAAGGAACAGACTTGAACAGACTGAGAGGGTCCAGGAAAAGTTATTCTGCTGATTTTATGATGGGTCCAATTTGACTTTCAATGGTCCATCACGTCAAGTGGAACGCAATGGTCAGAAGAAGCCACGAATGGTGTTGGTGGTCAGTGGTGGGGCTTCAACCAAGTGGAAAAAGGAAATTTCAATTTACCAATTCCGCCCTGTTTCATCCACTGCTCCACGGGGGAACACGGACCTCTCTTTTTTTGAACCAGTAATCGATGTTCAGTGCTAGGCCCAAGTCAAGTGAAACTCTACCTCTGTATTATCATTTATTTGAACACTGCCAGTTGGAATGTACAAGAACCTACTATATGAACCGCATTGCTTAGGCAGGTGACTGGTTCTCTTCACCTTTGATTAAACCATTTTTGAATATCAAAATGAAGTGAAAGATTTTTTTTTTCTCATGCCAGTTTGCACTTCTCTTTTGGATTCAAGGGTTCCTAAGAGTTTTTGAACCGGAAGGCGAGGCCTCATCTTGTGCAATAATACAATTGGGTAACGTCAATGTACTTTTTAGAAGTCCTTTGTCGTCGAGTAAATGACTGGCCACCACCACTCTCTCACACACTCAAAGGAGGAGGAAAGGGAGGACAAAAGCTGGAAATCTTTAAATGTATTATGCTCACAAGGGCCAAGTAGGGAGGGCTCCTCCCAGTGACCGACTTGACAGACTTCTTCAATCGGCTTCAAACAAGTTCAGCTGTTCAACTGGCGAGTTGAATCGAAGGCGAGGAAAATGTCCCGGAATTTGAGGGGGAAACGCGAAAAAAGCGCGTTAGGGTCGATTCGTTAATCCCCATCAAAGGTTCAGAGAATGTTTCTCTCGTTCGTGGAAAAAATGTGATCTCAATACTCGTTATAAATTCCCCCTTCTCCTAATCCAATATTCGCCTTTCCTCCCCTTTTTCTCATTTTTCGTTCCTTTTTTCACAAAAAAGGGACTTGGGCAGGAAAAGTGTTTTAGCGCCTGGATCCATTGACAACGCGAGCTCCATAAATATTTACATACTCTATCAAAAGGACTCGTCCATCCGGGACAAGTACCCAGCAAACAGAGCTTCATCCTGGTTTCAAATGGCAAGGTGTTCTCAGAAAAACCAAGTAAAGCCAGCCAAAACGTACTTGGTATGATTTTCAAAGCCTCTCAAATTTGAACCAATGTTGCAAGCAATTGTATCCCCAAACTGTTTGGACTCCATCTCATTGGCAAGTTCCATGGGTCTTTTCATACATAAGTGAGTAATTCATCTCTTCACCTCCCTGGGGATCGAGTGTCCGCCATGGAAAGTGGCAAAATTGTTACCAGACCCAAGATCGAGCTTGTACGTGCCACACATCGTGGCCACATTTTACCCAACACATGGCTGGTCAGAGAGCTGCATCCTCTGAGTGGTTGGTTCTTGCAGTTCTCCTTCGTTCTCAGTGGCCCAATGGTGGTCGTAGACGGGATCCCAAACCGAAATGGTCTCGCTCCCCTAGCCACCCTCGATCTAGATGGATCATGTGCAATGTGCATGTAGTACGTGGTTCGTACGTGTTTATGCAGTACAGTAGTCTGTCCACAGACACGACGAGACAGGAGCTCATGGACGGGACTTTGGATCAAATGACGGGAGCTAGTGGTAGTAGTAGTAGGACAATCGCGAATTGCTTTGGGGACCCTCAGTCTGCGAGTTTGGTACTAGTTACGCTGATGGCAGTCAGGGAATGAGTGAGCAAGTAACCAAGTGAGTGAGTGAGTGAGTGAAGCGCCACGGGATTTTCTGTCGAGACATGGGGATTATTGTAATGTCAAGCCCCGATGGCAACACATTGATCCTTTGGCACATGGCTGGACATGTACCACAAGTACTACAGCAGAAGGATATTCGTCCATTTCGTATATGCGTGCTCCCAAGGATAAAAGTGGCCAAAATATTGGCATCTTAAAGAACCTAATTTGCAAACCACCAACCCAACTTTTGATGTTTCGGCCTGGCATGAGGTTCGGTATTTGTTTGTTCACTTTCCAATTTGTAAAAGCAGGCATGTCCAAATAGATACATTAATCTCGTTAATAGGCTTGGCCAATAAGACAAAGAAGACGGATTATTCTATCCAAGACGACTTATCCAGATGAGTTTCTAATGACTCTTCGGACTTGATATCCACGTCTTGTTAGCAGACGAACTTATTAATCAATATCAAATGGCCCCAGCTCTTAGACTTTCCCACATTATCTCCGTGCTATCCGGATCATTACCAAAATCGAGCTAAGTAACATCTTGCATGTACGAGTAAGTAGTACATATTGCTTCTACCACCATTTGTATGGCGATCCCTACATAAGTGACAAATATCCATCGACCACTATGGGCATCACTGGCAGGGGCTCAAGCTGAACCAACACCATCAACAACAGCAGCAACAGCAGCAACAGCAGCAGCTACTACAACCACATCGATTTCGGACACACTCTTTACTCATATGTATGATCATCTGTATTAGTCAGTATTATTGGGATCCTCATATACAATAATAATTGCTCGCCAGTTCCATTAGCTGGTTCATTATTTTTTCCTTCTCATTTCTGGTAATTTGCTCCAGCTTAATTTGCCGCTCGCTCGCATTTTGGCTCGCCTAATGTTGTAGTGCACAATCCATGTACATGTACTTGCATGCTTTTTGAGAGCAATAATCTCATATGACTTACATTCCGGCCTACACATTAAAAGATATGGGGACTTGAGACTTGTGGCACGAGAGGAAAATGGTTACTGGTCAGAATGTGTGCATGTTCAACAATGCTAACTCAAATCCCGGACGAGGATCGGCAGGCTCGAACTGCTGTCGGGTTGCCTCAGAGGCAGGTGGGAATCGTGATCAATTTCAGGGATTCAAAGTCCGAGGCAGGCTTCCTGCATTGTGAAATGCATAATCATGACTGCCTGATGCCGGCCATGAGCGGGGAAGACGAAATGCCCGTGATTTTCTTCGAGTTTTCCTGACACTTGTCTTGACACGTTTGACATTTGGGGCTGGAGAGTGCTGAATCCGCCCCAACCATTGGATGGAGGCAAGGAAAAACACGCGTCATATTCAAATGGGATCTGTGTCGTGGGTAGTAATCATATGGTAATCGTAGACTCGCATATGCAGGAATGCTGCCAAAATTGACAGCTAGCTGACGGTTGTGCATGCTTCTTGCTCTCAAGAACGAACCATACAAATGGAGGAAAATTCCCACCTATCGTTTCCATGAGCCGCGGTTCACCTGAAACTATGCAGATGACCTCGGTTCGTCAAAAGTGTTACAAAACCAATGCAAACATTGTGAAATGTTTCTGTACACTTTGTTCATGCAGAGGCCATGAATAGTCAATTCTAATAAGATCATTCTCAATCTCCAACAAGGTCGGGTAAGGACCAAGCAATGCAGGTCTCTGCGATTGACTTCATTGTGGGAGGGTACACAACTATGCATGGACCTCAATTTAAGGTGATGGGATAGCAATGTTTATGAGTGCCTAAAACGTATTCATTATGACAAAAGTCCCCACACTTCTCCCATATTTCAAGGCCGAACCAGAGCACACATTGAATGGATGTGTGCACTTACTTATTTTCAGTACAAGTGCGCTGACAAAATATGGTCGGTTTGCTCTAGATTCAAATACAATTCTTTCCAGGTTGAAGGATAGTTGAGGCTACCCTGTAAGTACGTAGTAACTAATGCATAAACCTCCAATTTACATACAAAGGTGGCATTGGTTGCAGTCCAACCAACTACCAACCCGCCAAATGGCTGAGCGAAAGAGATGAGTTCTCATTTTAGGGAGCGATTTGGTGCGGCTGATGTCAAATTACATGGGAAGACTCGTAAATTGACTTAATTGTAAACATTACAACAAGTGGCTACTGGGGCTAGGGCTCGAAGGCCTGAGGTAGAACCTGGGATGACCTGCTACCACCTAAATACTACCCCTGGTAATGTGTATGCATACGTATGAAACGGTAATAGAGTCCGAGGAAGTTAACAGAGCTGCTGAATATTCAACGACCCGCAAATTGAGATCAAGGCACTGCCATGACCTCTCTGAATTAATGAGTGACCAGAAGCACCTTCCATGATTAGCCCAATAGAACGCACATGTGGGATGCAATCGACATCCAACATGTTGGAAACACTCCATGGACCTCATGGTAAGCATCCAACATGGTGGACAATGTGGTCACTCTGATCCCAAATCGAAGCACTTAACACCACTAACTATTCAAATTAAACTCATTCATATTCATGAGCTTGTTAGCGCGACCACTGTTTCCCTCCTCACCGTGTTATTTTTTCGCCCCAAAATCTGGCTCGAATTTAGCCTCCAGCTCGTTGGCACTATCCCTCGAGCCACACATGGATAGTTAACATATGTGCTTAAGAAAGAGAGAGAGAGAGAGTGACTGTCTACTACTCCTACCTAAAGGGATGTGCATCTCCACCAAACATGAACGCCTCTATCCATGACCTACACGGTATTGCAAATAAGAGTAAAACACCACGGAGCAACGATTGTGATGGCACGGTTGAGGCGAAAATCCATTAATTTTTGACCACCCTGATGGGATCACGAGAGCTCTAGAAACCAGGCCCTCCTCACTGCTATTGAACGACTGTTTCTGTCGGTACCAGAGCTGCTATGTAGGCGGATCGAGCGTTCCCACTTCATATGTGGTTATGTCATGGTGATGGTGGTGGTGGTGGTGTCGGTTGTGATAGTAATGGTGGTGTCAGAAGATGGTAATCTCATTTGCAATTCATGTTCCACCCCTCCCCTCCTCCCTTAATTTTCACTCTATTAATTCTTTTTCTCACCCAGGAAAATCAGATAATTGTTCGGCTTTATTTCGTCTTGCGGTTGGGCTTTGAATGAATTCCTCATTAGTCCGTGGACTGGAGAGATGATTGGAGGGGATCGCTTCACAGCCCGGTAGAAACATGTTTTGGGAGAAGCGACACAGTTTCAAGTACCGAACGAAGGGTTCCCAACCAATATTTCCCCTAACTATGATATATGTTTGTGTTAGAATAAGTCGTTGCTTCGGGAATTATTGAGCAGAGCAGTCTCTTCACACTATGAAGACCTCTAGTGTGTGGCAAGAAGAGCCAACCATCACTGAAACCAGCTCACTGGCTTGGAGTTCAAGACCATCAGGTTTAACAGAACGGTGGAAATCATTTGAATATTTACGAGTTTCAATTTGGAGGCATTCATTTCTCAATGGTCAGAAAAGCGAAATCGAAGACACAATCTTCTTACCTGACAGGAGGAATTTTCACCTCTTCCCTAAAGATTGCAGTGGGTGAAAATGTCCAAACTCTAGGTCTTGGTTTGTTTCTGGTTGTCTCTCGTTCATTTTGGAGAGAGTTTTTTTTCTCCAACTGTTGTCAAAGGGTTGAACGGTTCACGAATGTCTGAATTGTTCAGGGTGGGTTGGATCGATTGGGTATATCGCATCACACACCACCCAACATTCCCCCCCCTTCTTTCGCACTTGATATACAATTCGAGCAGTCCAAGTCTGAAGTTGAAAGGAAATATTCAACGATACAGTCTGTTCAGGTTATTCTTGTCTCCACTTCATTTCACACAATGAACAATATGAAAATTTAACCCAAGTAAGTGTCATTTTTCAATAATTTGTCATTGTGAATTTACTTACCCAACCTAATTTGCTAGCCTGAGAAATGCTCAAATGATCTGGCAAGCCATAACAAGGTAAACAACTTCCTACAAAGAGGTCAAGATTTTTGCATTTAATCGAGATTAACTGTAGGAATAGAATAAAAGAAACAGTCGTATTCCTTTCTTTTTTATCGGCGTCGTTCAATCCACCCCAAAAGGGATCGTGTTTGGGGACTACTACAACTATGCATTGTACAGTACATATACGAGTCGAAGGGATAAAAAAGTGAGTCGGCCAATACCATTGGCCATCCGCAGCAGTAAAGGGACCTGGCCGGTCGGTTCCTCTTTGTTGTGTTGACAACCTATGGCGATGGTTCAGTTCCACTCAACCCTTTTTCTCGCCGGGTAAACATAGTGAACACGAGCACGACAACAATAGACAACCAACGACTGGTATTCGAGCACTGGATGAATCAGTCGTCGCTCGGCTCGTGTCGTTTCCCGCACGGGGTGAATAATAGAGGCGGTACTCGTACCTCATGCCGAGTATAAGGATGATGATGATGATGATATGCAGAATATTTCAACCCTTTCTTCTCGCGGCTGCAGATATACCAGACGCCTTTCTCACGTGGCACTCGCCGGGAACGGGAAAAGCTCGAGGAGAGTGAAAGGGTTAAGCAAACTCCTCCTACTTTGAATACATACAGACGGATACACATAAGGAACGGTCGACGAGAAAGCTTTAGGCAGCAAATTTCTCGAATGAATCTCAGTGTCATCTTGCGATCCGATTTGAACACACATACATATACTGTGAGGAAAACACGGTTTGAGTGAAGTGAAGTTTGACTTGTCAATAGAAAAGGTTTTTTTTCCACTGGCTTGGTCGATAGTAGTGGTGGTGATGGGCTCATAGTGCTTTGGGGTGGTTCTGAAATCCTGATGAAAAATCCTGTCTCCGCACCCCAAGGGTTAAGTGAAAAAAAGCTCAAGCCCAACTCACTTTGGAATTGAATTACACGACCCTTTGATCAAACATCAACGCCCAAAAGACATTTCACCTGCTGGCCGATTGCACACAGTTTAGTCGTCTTTGGGTCGGTGCAGGCGGCTCGAAAAACTGCTCTTTGTTAACAAAAAAAACGTTCAATCCCGGTTCAACCGTGGACTGCAGTTCTGGGTATGTGGGTATATTGATGGTAGAGTGAAAGAGTCTTGCCTTCGAACAACCCTCCTTCGGATGATTCAAATCTGCCATTGAAATGCGTGAGAAAAAAAAATCGCTTGACTGCCTTGATCCTGACTGCACAGAGCACATCAGAGTCCATGAGAACAGACACCATGAATGACACTTCGACAAAAAATTGGCAATTCCATTGTTAGCTCAATCTAGACGAACGACACCTTTCCCTGTGCTTGTTCATCCGATATTGGGCGGGGAGGTTTTTACTCTCCTGTACCCACTACATTGAGAGAGGGAGCGAATGGGGTGAGTGAGATATGATTTATATCCTAATCTGGGCTACGCCACGTATCTACAAAGTGTGGTAATGCCACTCGAGGAAATGTAAAGACCCCAATAGAAATGTTTGGCTTTGACCTCCGTCGTTTTTCTTTTCTCGGGGATTTGCAGGATTTTGAAGACGTCATTTTCTCCTCTAACATGTTTTCTTGTTTCAGAGAAGAATTCCAATATTATTACGAGGGGTCATCATCACCCATGACTTATCTCTGTTCCTAGCCCCACCATTGAAAGACTAGAGGAAAGAATCAAAACTACGCACTTCCTTGCACAGACATTTTTTGGAGACCGAGAAGATATTTTTGGGTCAGTTCTCATTGTTTAATGTAATTGAGGACATTCATTGTATACATATATCACAGGAATATAATTCACTGTTATCACAACCATACTGTAATTCTTTCAAGGTAATACAAAAAATATTATCACCTCCCGCACAATCTCCAAAGATGAAAGATGCGCAAGCATAGAAGTTGTACTTATTGACTGACTTTTCCCTGAGAAGAAACATAACACCAATCGTCCTGACTTTGTGCTCCTTTCAATCAAGTCTTTCAGACTGGCCAAGAGCTTTGGTCAACTCCCCAAACCAGGTCAGTAATAGACGGAAAAGAGGACGACAAGATCGAAGACGATGAGCGAGGATATCAAAATAGACGATTCTATCCCATTTACAAACGACAGAGCAGTAGTACTTCAATCGGCAAGAGGATAAGATCAATAACTCAGGCAGGCAGCTTTTGATTGCAATGGAGTGTTCAGAATATTTTTCAATGCCAAGATGTTAGATGGGTCGGGTGCTCTCCATGTACTGTACATATTTCATTAGTTGACATAAAATTAGAGACTGCCTAGTAGTCGAGTCTCTTTGTCCATTGCTCAACTTGTTTTTCAATACTCAGGAGTGAGATGAGCTGAAACTTTTGATATTTGTGCCTGTGCTTGTTCCATTTTCCAATCCTTCTTTTCTTCAAATGTGGAAGACACACAACAAATATGAGCCATTTTCTTCATATCGAAGTGGGCTCAGTGCTTGAGGTCCAGCCTCGTTCAAGACACACAACCAAGAGCCCAAGAGGACTGTGCTAGGTTGGAACGAATTTCAGCTCTGTTCCATGTTTCCCCATCTCCCTCGATGCTAACCTGCTTGGTCCATTCCCCATATTACTGAAGGATTCTTGAGTGCCCCTCCCACCAATACAGCACATGCCAAGAGGACCCAAAAGGCGCAGAGAGAGAGAGAAAGAGAGAAGGAGAGAAAGACAGAAAAAAGAGATAAGACCCTCAGAGTTAGACGTCAAAAATGGAATAAAGTGCCCAATATCTGGACAGACTTGGACCGCCTTGTTCCCACTTCTCTTTGGATAGTTGTTCCTTCGTCCCTTTCTTCCCGAGTAGCCATCCCATGGGAACTGAAGGTGGACAAAGAAATCAAGAAATGCTTCTACACCACACCACACCAACCACATCACCAACACCAACATCAACTAACCAATCCACCTTACTTGGTTGGGGTATGGTCCTTCCTTTCCTTCAACTTCATATTTTGACAATTCAATCCTAGAATATTTGGACATCCCCTCATGGACAAGCTCATCTCTCCGTGGAACGCGATTCCTTGTTCCCCAACTTGTTTGACCTGACTACAATATACTGTATACTGTATACCGTATACGGACGTATCTAGTGGACTCCTCTCCATACTGATGTTGTTGGCCTCCAATTTTTTTCTGGAAATTGGGAAAATGATCCAAGAGGGAGCACTATAATCTTTGGAGCCACCTCTTGAATTGGTTATGATGACGAAGATGGAAAAAAACGATGCGCATCTCACACTTGTTACACAATCTTTTTTATGGAGCAGGGAGGGTTAGTGACGGTCTGGCCTCATTCTTTCCAACAAAACCACGACATTCTGATGAGATGTGGCGAAGATTGGAAGACAGCCTACAAATAATAATCCTACTGACATGCTCCTGTTCCAAATTCGAAGAACACCATTTATCATGGGATCAAAGACGAGAGCCAGATCTGAGCGGGAACACCCATCATTCCAAATACGAATACGGTACTCTCCAGGGGCCAAAGGGATATTACTAGATTGGTTGGTAGCCATAGTAGGTCGTTCATTGAGGGCTTGCCGCCTGATTCAGACTAAGATGAGAGTTATGATGTTAAATATGGCAGGCTCTCTTTTCGAGTCTCGCTCCAACCCAATGGGTCTCACCTCTTTTGAAGATCCATTTGCGCACAATGCGAAAAAAAGTTGAAATGGAGAAAAGGCAACCCAAAACTCTCCAAGGATTTGACCCAAGAGAAGATCCAAAGAGGCATCATCTTGTTCTCCTGAGTTTAAGCAGCTCTCATTTTGTCTCTCTCTTGTTCTGACCTCAGACTACGAACGTACGTACACTGCTACAGATCTTTTTCTATGTACTATCTACTATCTGCTGTACTACATACGCACGTACAGAGAGCACTAGTAGTGTACATACAAGCGTGGTAACTCCTCTCAAAAGCAATAGTAAAAGTCGGGTCGTGGGAGTAGCATGGACCAGTGTAATCCCCTCATGCGGATCTTTCTCTCTTTCTCCTTCTAACCCAATGAGAATATAATCTTCAAAATTGAATTGCTTCCAAAGCGACCACCATGTGGGCCGAAGAGGGTCAAATACGTACAAGTACGAACGACGGGGACAGGGACAGGGACGGGGACGATGGAGCTGGAGCTGGAGCTGGGGGCGAATACGAAGTACCTAGATAGAAGAGGCATTACTCGAGAAAGGCGCCTGTTCTTCAGACTGACCATTTTTCTTCCATTTTGGCCTCTCTTGTGAATAAACTCCGAGATCAGACGAGATCTCTTTTCATGGAGCAATTTCGCCATCCCTCCCCCTGATCGCCTTGATGAGGATCATCCCCAGCCTCATCATCCTCATGTTGATGCCCGCGACGAGGAACGAACAGAAATAATATTTATGGGGAAAAATCAAGATAAATATTTAACAAACGATAAAGCAACGAGGCCATAAAGGAAATGAAAGAAAGAAAGAAATGTAGTGGAATTGTCAAGATAGTGGTTGTTCTTCATAGAAAGAAAGGAATCCTGTACGTAGTATGTAGCTCTAGCTAGGCGCACTCTGATGGCTGAACTACATACACGCTGAAGAACAGAGGGTTGAGCACTGCTCAAGCACTAGACGGGTGATGCAGCTCTATCGCAAAGGTTGATTCTCCCCGATGACTTGGAATGCCTGCTGTGAAGGCCGAGCGTAACATAAATGCCATTATAATCGTACGAACCACCAACAAAGGAGCCAGTCTTCTGGAAGCGTTTGATATCCCAAGGGAAAAGGTGGGCTCGTAGTCGTCCCGCTTATGATTCAGATGGCTTAATAGATTTGAAATTTACATGAAACCTTTTGTTTATTGATGATCTGAGCCAATCATGATCGTGATATTTGCATGGAATACGGGTGGAAAAGCTTGTCCACATTAACAATGCATACGGTATACGATAGAGATTCGCAAGTACAAGAATCCCCCCTAAAGCGAGATTAATGAAAAAGAATCACAAACGACCCAAAAATCGGGAGCAGACAGAACACATTAAGAGTTGTAGGACACTCGGTGTGCATGGACCCATGGATCCTCCTCCTTTTTCCTTCTCCTACAATTCCTCCACAGCGTATGTATGTGTTCAGGGTCCAATGGAACAACTTCACATCGCTTGGTTTACGGACTAAATATACCTATCCACTAGGTTGGGTTCATCTTGAGAGATTGAGAGAAAAAGATCGAGATGCGTCTGCAGCACTGACATTTGGAGTGGCAGTGATAGCATTGGCTTCATCTCCTTCACCGCCGCCGCCGCCACCGCCGTCGCCTCCGCTGCCAACAACAACAACATCGGCATCAACGACAAGAGCTTCCTCTGAGTGAGTGGATATCTTTTGGAAACACAACGCATGAGTGAATCAGATCCATTATTGCTCATTTGCGATTAGTAGTTGGATGGAAGTAGCGGCGGGTGCTCTTTGGATCTTTGGACTCCTCAAGTAAGTGCCATCCCAAGTTCTTTTTCAGGATTGGGGAACAAGGCGTTCCACTGACTTTCAGAGCCATATTTTTTCATACAACATAACCTTAAATTAGTCAAAAGTATCGGCAGAATTTCAATGATGTATTTTTTCTCTGACTTTTGTAAATGAAATGTGCTCTCCATCTCAAAAAAAGTAACAGAAGAAGACGAAGAAGGAGAAGAAAGCCGGTGGCGGCCTTTTCATTCACTTTCTCTTTCTCTTTCCTTCTCCCTTGGAGAAGAAGAAGAAGATGATGATGATGATGATTCAGACCTTCATATCTGACAGTGAAATAATGGCTGCATTATGGACCACCTACTAGGATGTTCGCAAGTCGTTGAGGAAATCCCAGCCAGCCACGACTAGATGGGAATGAAGAAGATCTAAACCAGCACTCGCCAGAACCCTTATGAGGAAATGAATCAAAACACCCATAGATTTCATTCGTCCGCCCAAGCTCTCCTTGGGGTGCTTACGTGTGTGTTCCATGGCTAGATACGCACTGTATGAAGCCAAACTGCACCTCAATGTACATTCAAACCCACGCCTCATTTTCAAAGCTCTTTCTCTGGGTTCACAAAATGGACCCGTGTCCCTTGATCCATCCAATCACGTCAAGATCAACCCGGAGTTTTCAATCAGTTTCATGGTTTTCCAATTTCCTTCTCATGTATTACATGAATTCCCTGGCTGGTGAATTAGAATGGCGTAAACGAATACTGGACCAGGCTAGTGGGAGCAAGCAATAGTCGCCAGCCAACCCCAAGTCACTGAGTACAGCGTGGTTGTGGACAGAGGTCCAACTCAAGTTGAGATGGCAGTAAATTATGTGACTCTTTCCAACCTCCAACCTCCAACCAACCCACCAACCCACCAAGACAGCCATGGCCATGATGGTAGTTGAGCGTACACTACGTATACAAGTCCGGCGGGATAATATACAGGAGTGTATGTGGATGTTCCATTTTGGGACCAACTGCGTACGTAAGCGTGGCTGCCCATTTGGCATTCAGTACTGCTGACCCTTTGTCGAATGTGCGATGTTGTGATAATATATTCTGTGTGTAGCCTTTGATCTTGTCTCCCTGAGAGGGAATCACCAACCATAGAACATGTTCATTCAAAAACATGGAAATCTGAAAAACACATCTGCATATATTTCCGTACCTGAACTACGAAATGTCATACTCGCTGAAGGACCCTTCCGCGCAAGTACAGACGTGCATTGATTAAGACTTCGTACCATGGAGTGCATCATCTCATTTTATTCACGGATACAGCACTGTAGGACAGTAAAGAGGTTCTTTTATCAGTGAGTATGCAGTCTATTCGTAATGGCGAATGAAGTTTTATAGGCAAGAGGGGGTTGCAAAGGCAATGAACTACTTCCAAGACTGCTGCACTTTGCTGCTACTTTGAGGAACTGAGGAACACCGACGAAAGGAAAAGGGGGGGGGGCAATCTCAAGGGGAGGAATACTCACGAAAAGGACTCGGGAGTCAGGATGGTGGTCGTTGATGTCGTTGTTCGCCATCACTTTCTAGCCTTTTACGTAGGAATAGCATAGTGTTCCGAGGGAGTTAGGATGGGTTTTGAGGAGGGTTGCGTCAACACAAAGTAGGGTACTAAGGGTAGTAGGTAGCCCTTTCTGTGCTCTTATCCATGCAGACTGGGACTGATCTTCTCGGGAGGGCTTGACTTCTTCTTACTCTTTGATCAAATCAAGAGAAGTGCGAAAGAAAATTGGGTATTTTCATAGGGGCTGCCACTCAGCAGCGGAGTACCAATTTCCTCGTATATCTAGTCTACGTAAACTGTCGTCCATTATTTTGCCACCCAAGCATTGATATCCAGATGGTGACTCGCCCTCAAAAGCAACATTGGTGCCATGAACGACTATCTAAATGGTTCAATGCTTTCATGTGATTGCAAAATGGGTATTTTCATACACTCTTCATACACTATATTGTTCGAGGGAGCCCTTGGGCAAATGAAACATATTGTTTAGTTAATTAATGTTACTGTACAGTACATAAACCAGTTCGACGTGCTCAGTGCAATTTACTATGACCTCACAACATTGTAAAAACACAGCAAGATTGTCGGCTGCGGTTCCATCTGAGTGTACAGGATGTTGGAACCGACCCACTGAACCCATTGCTGATAACACTATCAACGTGGTATTGTACAATGGCGTGCCTATAGGATATGCAGTATGTTGCCCCCCCCCCTCTCTCTCTTTCTCTCTCTGTATGTAGCCAGGACTATTACTGTCATATGGGGAAGAAAAGCAATTCTTCCTCAGCAGTATGTACTAAGCTAAGAGCGAGGCACACCATTGCCGTTGTATGGTTTGGCATAAAGAAAAGAGCTATACTGGCAAAATAGGAGATTTTGGAGGCTTATGCTGCTAACAACCCGGGCACAAATATTCTTAGGGAGCTTTACTGGAGAATAAATATTTACGAGGTAGCCATATTTTCTTCTCCGATGGCCTAAAGGACCCTGGCTAGCTAACTAGGACAGCCAGAAGAACTACTACCATAGATTATGTCTTGGTCTGCCCAAGCAACTACAATACTACTACATGCTATTGTTGCTGTTGTTGTTGTTGTTGCTGCACTTGTACTTTTACCAGGATGGTAGTAAGAATTCGGGAAGGTGCCCTTTCGTGAAGATTCTACTATGAGTGTGTCAGGCATAGTTCTATGAGAGTCATCAGAGCACTCCTCAATAACCTGGAACGTGGCCGAAAATGAAGAGACATAAACAAGATTGGAACAAGCCAGTCATCAGTGAAAGAAGCGTTATTGGAGCTGCTTCCAAAAAACAATCATGAGTGGATGTACATGGAGCGATCGATCCGTTGGGAGTCCGGCACACCTATTTACTTAGGAATTGGTTGACAACAAAAAGACAAGACAATTAATAATGGCCATGCAAGACCGAGTGACTGAGAACGTATCGTGAGGCAATGAAGAAGGGAGAAGGGCTAATTCAATTGTCGAGAACGGCTGTCTTCTGGGCAGAGGGCGAGTTCCGAGTTCAGAGAGCTAGCCAGGAGCTGCTAGAGGAGGCTTATCCGGGCACGATGGAAAATCATTAATTTTCCTCACACCTTCCTTTACATCACTGAAAATATCGCCTAACAACCGGGTTGCTCTTTGCTCGGCCACAAAAGGTAATTTGTGCTCCAAAGTCTAATTTATAAGAACCACGAGATAAAGAGAGTTAGAGACCGAAGCGAAGGAGGGAAAAAGAGAGAACGAAAGAGACGAAATGGGTTAAGATGGCGGTGAATGGTCCTCGGAAGCACCATCGGCTTGGGCTCTCACGTAGTAGATCCCGGGACCGCTTGTCAGGAACAACCGTCCGAACATTTTCGTCTTACATCTTGAGGTGTGCCTAAAGATCTACATTCAGAGAAATGATCGCCCGTCATTGGCGCGTCTCATCACTTCTACATGCTCCAGTCCATTCTTGCTCAGTCTGCAATGGTTAGTTTGGGTTATGAACAAAACTCAATAAAAACTAAAGGACTAAGACCATAACCCCATGAGTGAATCGAGTAATGACGATGTTCCATGTGACAACTGTGATAGAGAGTGGTATTTGCAAGAAACGAAACGATACCAATTGATCTTAATACGGGTATTCGAAATTGGACCACTGAGCGATGATGCTCAATCGCTTCTCTCAGTTTGAGCCTTTCTTTGAGATATTTGGAACGCGGCTTCTGGCTGTCTGACAAAAGAAATTTCAATTGTTCAGATCTGCTTGTTGGCTGAAGAACTTGGATCGTGGACCGGAGGAACAGGAGAGGAGGGCTGAGCAAGAGAGGTAGACGACAAGGATGAGAAGAAGAGGAAGAAGAAGAAGAAGGAGAACGAGGAAAAGACCTGAGTGAGACGGGCTATCTGTTCACTCAGCTCAGAGAAGGACTTATTGGCAACTATTGTGGTTTAGGGCAAACCCATGGATAGGGGTGATTTAGGGAGATTTATTGCGATCACTCGATAAAAAGCTGCAATTTTGAGCAGCACAGACTCTTGGACATGAAAGCTTAAAGTGGAACACCACTGATCTTGCCCACACCCACCAACTCCCCGGGCGAGAGGCCGCCAACTCATCCACCTCCTTCGTATCAGAAGTGCATGTGTTCAAAGATATCCTACTCCTCCTCGATTCTGAGCCTAACCAGAGATGGGCGTGAATCGAGTACAATGTGAGTGACCTGGACTTTCGAGACATTCCCATTTGGCTTGTTCATTGAAGTTCCCGCTAATCTTGAGGTTTGCTTTCTATGATGATCATGATGATGATCATGATCATGATGATGATTATGATGACGATGGCGATGCTTCATTGGAAAAGCGAAAAAAAGGCCGTCGTATCCAATCCCAATATGGGTCCCAAGTGTATCGCTTTGTATCAAGCTATTCAAGAGATTCTCTGCGTGGGATTTGCTTGGAACAGACAGACAGATAGATAGATAGATAGATACCAACTAAGCCGAACTACAAAGACCCTACAACAGTAAATTACTTGGAGTCGTTGCTAATTTTCTGCAAGTAAATGAAGACATCATACAATCGTGGCGAGAATAGATCTGGTCGGAAAACATTGGCAGAAATACCCCCAACCCTGGACACACGTGTAATATTGGTAAAGAAAGACGTATGATTCTATTCTTGCCATGGTTTAGTTCCAGATGGTGCTCTTTCGGTCTTTTTCGCTTGAATCCAAGTCGACCATTGCTTTTAGGTTGGGTGTGTTGTAAACAGGGCAATTCTTTCTCCTTCTCCTTCTCTCTCTCTCTCTCTCTCTCTCTCTCGCCCTTTCTCCTCTTTTTTTCCTCCCTGAATCGGAATGAATCAATGAGATAAATGAGCAATCGTTTATCTTTTTTGTCTCCTGAATGTCTCACTGGAATTGTATCTTATTTCCATCCAACATTTCCTTTCAATGGACGAGGGGATTGAAGCCGACCACGAAAAGGAAGACGAAGAAATGCGCGGAATAGATCGGGGCTTTTTATGGGCATTAATTACGCCAACCGATCGACCTAGAACGAACGTTTGCACAGGATACCAGGGTCCCTTTTCCGAAAGGAAGAAAGGCGTTGAAAGTTTCTTTTTATTCATTCAATGATATGCGTGGATTCATTAGAATGAGAAGTCAGACACGGACTGATGCTTTTCCTTTTAGTACAGGTACGCGTACGTAAGATTTGTGTGACGAGCAGAAGTCATCACGAAGCACGTTCTCTCAGGAGCGCTTTTTGTTGTTTAGAATTCTGAAGGTGTGCATCAATCAAAAAAATTAATTAATTAAACCCCAGGGAACAGAGTTTGATCATGGCTCACACCAACATTCAAGTTCGGAAATGCCAGCGAAGCTCAAACTCAAGTCTCTGAAGGCGCTAAGAGTTAGATACTTACGTAAAGCCAGCGATGTGCATGAACTCACAGACTTCGAGAAGTGAATCTTGGGTCGAGCCCAGTCAAGTTGGAAAGAGGGAGATATTTTGATTCATTGAATCCAAAGATTCATTGAATAATTTCTCAACTCTCGACTAACGAGATGAATACTTGATGGTTGGGTGCTGGCCACGCTGGATGGAAAATTGAATAGTATTATAATGATGAGTGTGAAGGCCATTTAACATGCAAATGAATAAATGATCACTTCAGGGTTCATACCCATATGAATGAACTTCTGATGGTTATGGTACAGCTTTGGCCCTCTCGGGTTCTCTGGTGGAGAAAATCCAGTGAAGGCAAAATGATAACTAAAGATTTGCTTCAAGATGTATGGCAAAACGTTCAGTTTTTTGCCTATACAATGAGCTATCCTCTTTCATCCTCCACGGATATGACTTTCTGCATTGTCAAATACCAGTTCAGTTTCCATGTGGTGATGAATTGGCAGACATTTCATTGTCGTGGTGATCGTGCCTAGCCGAGGCATTTGCTCGTCGATCAATGAGACGAATCTCACCTACACCACTTAGCGGAGAATGCAATGGGCATACAAACGAGCTGTTCATTCCTCTAGGAAATTAATGACGGCGCATAAATACGAGCATCAAATAGACGGAGAGCTCACCCAACCCACCCACCCACCCACCCAACCAGCAGCCGAACTAGTCGACCGACATAGATGTTCAACTCTGAGAACGTGGGGCACCTACGTGAATCTGAATAGTCAGTCCCGCCACGGATGATGAATATTAATCATCCAAATAGGTAGGTAATTGAAAAGATCTGAGATGTGGAATAAAAAGCCACGCTTGATTGTCCATCATGCGTGCGTACAATCATGGAGACAGACAGGCCCCCGGCGCTCCAAGTCCAGTTCGTCGAGGATTCAAGAAAAGGATCCTTTCTTTACTCAATAGCAAAAGAAGATCAATAGCCGCCAATGTGTGTTTACATTGTATGTACTGTACGCCCTCCTCCCTCCATGGTAGAATTCTTAGATGCGCAGGTTAGTTGTGTTCGTTTCCATTTGGACGAGCAGGATGTTCTTAAACAGTTCGTCTTAAAGTAAATTAGCTTCCTCCAAATTCAAACAAGCATCCTTCAGCGCCGCGATTGCACTGGAAACTTGAGTGCTGTCACTAGACCATCCAGTATTGAAGTACTTTTACTGTACGTATGTACCTGCCTGACTCTGGCAGCAAGGCACGACAATCGCCTCTGGAGATGAGGTTCAACGGGGATCTTCTCCTCGTCAACGTCTTCATTGCCGGTGATGGGAGCAGCAGTTAGGTATTGTTGTCTTCGTCGTCGTTGTCGTCTTGAAGAACTCCCCAACTCAAATTGCCTTCTTGGCTTTTTAGAATGGAGATAATTTTCTTTTTTATGGATTCACGAATAATTTGGTCACATCAATTTCCTGTGTGGCAACTCGCGTCGTTTCGTGCATACTCGAGCACAGGCACCGTTCTCCTTTAGGTTCAGGGCAGCTCACCAACTGAGATGGAGCATGCCCATGGATGGAGGTGCAAGCCTCTTTTTCTTTTTAAGGGAATCTCATGGGAATAGGTCAGGAGCATGGGATGGCCAAAATGTGTCAATGAGAGTGCCATAGGACCATGCCCATCTTTGAGGATGGTTGGAATTCATTTACAAAAAAGTCAATTTAATCAAATTAGATTCATGCCATATAATGGCGGTAGAACGAAAAGTCGTAAAACTTGCACTTAATTGGTCGCTGATTGTGGTCGTTATTGAGTTATACGGACGACCGTGGTAGTTTGGTCGCTTGGTTGCTTGCTTGGTTGGTTGGTTGGATGGTTGGTTGATAATTTGGTTTGGTTTCTGCGGCCGTGCTCAGCAACCTTGACAACGAGCTCTCTAGCTGAGAGACCACCATTATCTGGTTTAGCATTCCGCATGGCATGCATATGTATAGTGCACCCACACACACTATGGATGGCAATGAATTGCTCATCCCCGATGACCCAACCAATGGGAGGAAGCTGGTCTTGAGTTTCTATCTATTTGTCCGTGGCCTGGTTTCTCTTGAATTGTTTATTCGTCGTCACGAAATGCCATGGCTTAACCTTGAGTTCAAGACTAATTGGTCCACTTTTCTGGTTTTATGCAACCGGAAGGAATTGATTAAACCTGCTGGTCCTTGGCCAGGACCATTACACGGACAAAGTTAGAGATCATCAGGATGAGCTTGAACGTGAAACTATTGGTCGGGCGAAAGTGCACCAATTAGGTTTCAGCCATTCATTTCAATGTTTGTTTTGATAAGTAGGACGAAGAATGGAATGATGGTATTGACCAATTCATTATTCAACCAACCATACAACTCAAACACTCTTGAAAATTGGAATTGCTTAATCCATGACCTAACTCCATCATTTGAGAAACAGGTGCGAAGTAATTTACAATTATTCATGAGAAGAATCTTTGGCATTTTTTACTTTTTTAATTTGGCTGTTAAAGTGAACTGGGGATTTCATTATCAATTATCAACAACTACATGTGCGGCTCTTCTTATTGGTGCTGCTTCTGTTGTTGGAGTAGCATTTGTTGTTGTTGATGGTGATAGTGGTGGTGGTGGTGGTGGTGATGGTGGTCTAGCGGCGGTAGTCCTGGTAGTAGTAGCAGCGGATGGATGGTGAATTCTATAAATTATCTCGTAAGCTTTGTTGACAGTTCTAATGGCTTCTTTAAGGTAATGTATTTCATGGTAAGTGGGGGTCTTTGGGAGACTTTGTTCCCCCGCAACAAATCAACTTTTACGAGAAGGAGACCAAACTACATCGTCAATGCCACCTTTTTCTTCGCCGTTAACGAACGTATTCGAGTAAGTAAGTAGTGTACACTCATACATGCACAGTATGTACGACGGATGCATGGCAAATCGAGCAAACATGCCATTTGCATTTTGCATTGACGGCATCAATAAATAAATGATCAAGTTAAAGAGGAGTCGATGTGCTTGTACGTGAAGAATAACTTCACAAGCTGGAAAGCGGTAATGAGGTTCGGTGGCGGACGAAGTATCTAAATTGTAACACAATTATGGTTGGAAATCAACTTGATAAATGGCTTCACCTACGGTGACTTTTATCATCAAAACGCTAGTTTATGTGCATTGTCATAACAAAATTGTCGGCTGAGTCGGCATTCCGTAGAGCTAGAGCCCGGGAGAGAAGCCCCCGAAAATTGCATGTCTCTCATCCGGTTGAAGAAATAAGCAGAAAACAAGGTGTCATTATGCCAAATCCCTGAGAAGAAATGACTCTTGTGAATTCATAGCCATTCCTAATGGTACTTGGCTCTTTCATTAGTCGAGATATTCCCATTTCAAATTATTGCTCTCAGTTCCAAGTAATGACGCGAATTCAACGCCTTCATTATAGTGTTCCGTGATGACACTAATCCAATTGCCCCAAGTCCGATGGGAGGGCTTCGAGGTTGCGTGAAGCGGCAAATGATTGTGTCGGATGGAAAGTGAAAGCAGGGGCTAGCATTTCAAGTCATTTCAAGTTCAATTCGGACCAATGCTTTACGGTTTCTTTTGGGCAAGAAAATCTTTTTTGCGAGCAACCATTTCAAATTCAAGTAGTCAAACTTTCACTTGCTCATCACAAAAGAAACTGTTCACCATAGCCTGAGAGACAGTTTTTTGTGTGAGTGGTCGGGAATAAAAAAAAAGTGAATATACTGTATATCTCCATGGTTTGACCGCTGAACATGATCTATTTTGGTTCTCTTTCGAGAGATGCTGCTGCAGCTGCTTTGTTTCTGAAATACCTTCTTTGGTTGGTCCCGCTCCATTATCGATTCGTTGAAGGAGTTCACCACTCCTAGCAGCAAGGACGGCTAAATGCGGAGCGGCGGGTTGGTTAGAGATGGACCGAGTGTACGTATATTCATTCACCCAGGCGGTGGGTTGCATGTTAATAGGATGACAAGACCATGTGACATGAATGCTGTAATTTGATGATGATGGCCCAGTCAAAAAAATGGGATCATTTTTTGGCTAGAATTACACCCCTTCCAGAGTCGAGGAGCAGCCCTTTAGTGACAGGTCGAGTCTCAGTTCGGTCAGCCAGTCACTCAGTCAGTCAGTCAGTCAGTCAGCCACTGAGACCAGGATGAATCCCGATTCAGTCCTGCTCTGAAATCCTAAAAATGGGATTCAACCATCAAGCCAAAAGATAGACCTCGTTCCTACCTACCTGTGAGGACCTAACTCTCTTCATACGCAACTTTTTGTCAAGTTATCTGTCACTCATATTCACAACGAAAAAGAGCCACTCTGGCGGATGGGATGATGAATATAGGGGGAAAATCGAACCAAAAAAAGATCCAAGGTATTCCCAGAGCCCTTTGAACGAGTTGATGCATATTTTTGATTTTTATGGAAACATGAGAATGAACTGAAGTAGTCAGGTGTCTAGATTTGATTAGGTGAAGAGTTCATGAATCCGATGGAGCGTTTGTGTATCCGTTTTTTTACCATCATCGAATTGAATCCGACGAGTGGTGGTGGTTGTAGTAGTTGTTGTTGAATGACATGAAACCTGTTCTTTTTTGCTGCTTCACCCACCACCGCCACCGCCACCACCACCGCCACCCATGATATCAAAGATGGGCCAGTCTTCTATTGGAGATAGCAGAGCGAAGTGAACAGACCTCCATGGTTGATCGCCATTCGCCACAGTGACCACACTGCTATCAATGGAAACAAGATCTATTAGCATTCCGATGATTGCCGAACTTTTGCCACTGATAAACGGAATAAGCACTGAACAAAATAACCCACAACAGATCCAACAGGCTGTTACTCATTGTGTCTGCTCTGCTTGATTTTGCTTCATCATTTCGAGCAAAGTGCAGACCAAACCCTTTGCCAACCACCGACCTTTCTAACCATCTCGTTGTGTCCTGATAATGCATATTCGGGAGTTCCAGTTCATGCAGTGCCTACTTGAAATCCTTTTAAGAGAATGTGGTTTGCAAATTCTGACATGGAAATGCTCTTCATTGATATGGACATCTTAACGATACTTCAGGCCGAAAGAGTCAGAGAGACTTCAATCAACCAATGGTTACACTCGCATATGTATGAGGCTTTTTATGAGTAGCCACTACTTTACTGTATGCATTGGGCATTCCCTAATCCATAAAAGGGGCCCATTTTAAAGCACTCGAGAATATTCTCAAGTGATCGAAAATATCAGGAAAGGCACAACGACCCAATCGCGTTCGTCCAAGATCATAGGAGTGGTATTTAAAAATTTCAGCATCCCTCAAGCTTACTTTCAGCCAGGTTGGTTGATTGGCCAGTTGGCCGGCTGGCTGGCTGATTTGGTTGACTCTGATAAATATCATCCCCAAGCTCTTGCGATGCATCCTTCATCATGATTTGAATCGATCATTATGGATGGCTTGGGATGAATGATCGAGAGAGGCCAGGTAAATCAGAGAAACGGGCCTCCTCACCTCAATATCGGCTTCATTGGCGAGTCTGGGACACTCGGGAGTCCCTCAAATCTGGCGGATAACTCGTTCCAAGGCATGTATGGGCATGAATCATGGTATGGCAAGGTGGTTGATGGATATGAATTCGACGAATTTGTTCATAATACACTCAGTCGGAGCAGATAGAGCATTAATCCAAGAGAAAGGGAGAGGGAATTGGCTGGGCTCATATCTGGTACTTAGGGCGGATGTGAGGTCAATGATGGAGTGGATTCGCGGAAGATTATTACGTTCACCTCAAGTAACTTATGCACGATTTAATCTCTACACGGCAAGATTTGCTTATTATTTGTATGTAGCTAACAACTCGCAAGACGGATCACCTCTCAGCAAAACAGCAGGAGAAAATCCAGTCAAACCAGCCATCAAACGACCAACCAAGCAACCAACCAAGGGATCCAGTGATCAAGAAGCCAAAAGAGCAAAACCGCCAATGAGCATTCCGAACCATAACATTGTTAATGACATCCTTCAATTCAAAAGGCCTATTAAGGCATTCTACGCTTTTGATTTGAATAATAAGTCTCTAGCAACGCCATTACTTACAAAGATAGATTTGTTCCAAATGGTCCGTCTGCCGTTCATGCTAAATTGATCTAATGCATTTCGAGCGTTCACGGAAATCGTGCTGATCACCATGTAAATTACAGTCCTTTCTCGTTGTATTAGAATCGGTCATCCAGGCTAGAACAACCCATTTGGCTGGCCTCGTCTCTCTGGGGTGTCTGCCAAGTCTTGACTTCCAATCCCAGCTTGATTCTTATTGAATTCGAAATCCGATTCCAAAGGAAATTAGTTGCTCACCGAGCTCACCCAACCAACCCAATCCCCGTAACAATATCCAGAGATACACAGCGAAGAGATTTTACCTTTTTTCCCCCGAGAAAATCACATTTGCATTACTGCATTGGATTTCGTTTAAGTCCCGGATGGTCCCGCTGTGAGTCGAGTTCCAGGGAGTTCCACGACCCGATCCGGTGAATGAAATGGATTTGACTCCGACCCAAAACCTGGTGAGTGTGTGTGTGTGTGTGTGTTGTCGTTCACGAGCGACAAATCTTCTTGAGCCCGTGCTCAAATCTATCAAGTCCACCGAAGACATGTACATGAACCTGTACAGCACCAAGAGGAGGTAAATGGCTGATAAATGGAGAACCCCAACAACTCGAAAGCAACATGAGTCGGACCCTTCAAATCATTTGAATTGCCATAGATTCTAAGATCCATTAAAGGTGAACAAAGTCTGTTCAGTTGGCCAACTGAATTAAGGTGTGCTTAATAACCATTTGAGATTGAGGGAATTTCATTCTTAGTTCCTCTGGCCATTTCCATGTTGGTTGGGCTTCAAACCCGTGCCAGATGTTGCTTCTTTGAGAGGCTTATTTTCATAAAAGACGGCAAAGATTAAGATTGGATGAGCATTCCACCAATGATGGCGGAATATTTATGCATAGTTCTCGCATTCCGCACTTACCAGGCACTGGAAGAGTGTGAGCCTACGTACTTGAATGGTCAAACTCTGTTGGTCTCGTGCTTGCAAGGAGGCTACTCAAAAAACCTGAACAGCAACCAAAAAGCGGTGGTAGCATACATGAATGTAATATTCTAGTTAGCGATTTGGGTGGATGGGCGCCCAATTCTTGCATGATTCAACCGCATAAATCACCACCGCCGCATTTGGCTTTCGATATTTGGCTTAGTGGTTGGCAGAGGAATAAATTTACCCAAGAATTCAAACTATCCGCAGTGGTTTGCCGGATCAATTTAGAACTGACTGCCACTTCCACAGTCTTCGCTTATCATATTGCTGTGGAAGAATTGAGTCAACCTTCAGATTCTCGTGGAACATCTTACCATCGATACGATATGTAGTAGAGCCAATTAAATTTCAATCTTTGAGCCAACCTTCTCCAATACATTTAAGAAATTAGAAGACAGACAAGCCATCTCTCTACCGGAGACTCAAAAAGCAGAGAAACGTCAGTTCACTTGGCAAATCGCGTAGGCCAAAGGTGGATCCGAAATGGCAAGGAATACTTCTACTGGCCGATGATGGTACGTGTACAGTATATCAAAAGTGTGTTTCTTTGTATGCAACTGGGCGGCGGGGATATCCGTAGGTTGGACGGATCCTTTCTCTTCGTCTAGTTCTTCAATTCTACGTAGGTTGTGGTCGTAATCCTCGAGTTTGAGAACACCCTGCGTCCATCTACTACATCTATCTGCTCGCACTTGGTTTGAAGAGGCTCTCAGGTGGCAAAAAGGTGGACTGATTAAAAGTTAAAACAGTTGGAATTTCGATCTGGAATAATATTGGGTGGTGTCCGTTTTAGCCTCGTCGTCACGCTCGTGGTCGCTGGTCGCAGTCAGTCAAGCAGTCAGTCAGTAAGCCATGGTGGCTGCGGTGGTCGATTTACTTCGGCATCCTCGTGGTATCTGACGGCTACCAAGTTCAAGTTTTCTAGTAAGCTAATGAGACCCAAAGCTCTGACAGCACTACTAAAGATCATTTCAAGCGATATTCCGCGGCCATGGACGACGACCACGATGAGGGAGACCACCCAAAATGGTCAGAAACAAGCCGGAGAACGCACATTATTTGGGTTCGAATATCTGCTTGATACCGACTTAATTATGCACGACGTACTACCTCGAGAGTGTTATTGGAAAATTGTATGTGATCCATGAAAGTGGTGGCTGGTTGAACTTTTTTTTGCCATGATTTTTAAAAGCCAATTCATAGATTCTTCAAAGACTGCATGCATATCTATCAATTGTGCATACCTTCGGCACATGAGCCGGAGTCAGCTTAAAAAACAAGACCGGGGACATTTGCATCATGCATCACATATGTTAGCCTTGTTCGAACACATGCAAACGCACACACATACATTATTACTAAGTATGTGGACGGACTGGCAAATTTGGCCTATCTCACATCTGACCTCCTGTCTAACCAACTCAAGTCATGCTTAAGAGATTTTCAAGCAATTAAGAGCGACCTCTGATTAAATCATCACAAGCCCATGACTACCTAATCCCGTGTGTAGAACCATGTCTACATTTAGGCAACCAGCAACAACCTAGCCCATTGGGACTGCTTTGCTTGGGCAGTGGTTGAAGTGAAGGAAGGCAAATGGCTACCAAGACTACCACACTCGTCGTACTCTCATCATAGGTACCACCAGTGAGTCTGTGCATGTGAAATCTCCATATTTTTCGAGATGCTCTCAAGGCTTTCAAGAGTCAACCCGTAACTCTCCACGGTTCACCGATCGGAGACTAACTCAAAAAGGGAAAACCTCGAGAACAGCAACAAGCTATTTAGTAGAGCTATGCATGATGTGCTGATGATGACGACTGAGCTTTGAGCTCTTTCGGTCTCGGCCGTCTTGGATTCTGGGTGAGCAAGAGGAGCGTCAAGAACAAGGAGCTCGGAAAGAAATCTGGGAGGTTGGAAGCTCCTGTAATTAAGTTTAGAAACATGGTTTACATGCGGCGGATCAAACCACCGGCAGAGAAACAGCGAGTGAGAGAGAGGAGGACAGGCAGGCAAGCAGGCAGGCAGGCAGGTTAGTCCTTAATTCTTGGCCTAATTCCGAAATAGCTCAATTTAAAAGTCAAACGAGATCAAGATGATGACAGGGACGGGGAGACAGGATTGGTCATTTTTCCGGAAGAATGCCCAAATTGGCTTGGAATATTCATTCACGGCTCGGAGACTTAGAGAAGATAAAACAGAGGAAGGAGGTCACGATGGATTGGGATTTCCATGACCTGAAGGAAGCTCGACTTGGTAGGTTCGATTACGTTCTTAGTCTTTGAACGAGGCTCCTTTTTAGTCACGGGTGTGCATTTAAATTCAAAAGAATTTCCACTCATTTGGCTATTCAGCACCAGCGCCAATTGAGGAGAAAAGTGTCAAAAGAGCAATTAAATGACAAAATGATTTCAAGGAAAGAATGACTGGACACTTTGAAATGGGTTTACTCGAATCTAGTCCCAGAAGAGGGCATTAAATAGACACATCAATGAGATTTCTTTCCTCTCTGTTTCGCCATGCATTGGTCTTATCTCTCTCTCTCTCTGTTTCTTTCCAGCACTAAATGAATTCTAGATCACTCAGATCTACTCAAAGTCTTTTCCAAAAATCAAACGATGTACAATGCAAAATGCCTTTAAAGTGACCCACATGTTCAGTTTGTTCCGAAACATTGACCCTTTCAGTCCAGTCGGCTGGTAGGCCCTCACTCAAACTCATTTTGATTCGATGCTTTGATTCTTCATGATTCCACTTCTTGTTCCACGGAGATCTTTATGACGACGAGTTTGAAAATTCCCGCTTTGTTCGAGGTGTTCTCGTAAAACTGATAATATGGAAATGTTGACGATTTCATGACTTCACGGAACCCAAATCAATTTGGTTTCCCTCGCCAAACAGCAACAACAACAGCAACAATAGCAGATGAGGTAGGCAATAAGCGAAGCAGTGTTCGATCAAGCTAGGCGATAAAAACTAAGACAAAAAGAACTCGTCTTGAGAGCATGCAATGGCAGGGTTTGGCTCGCTTCAATGTTGAATGTACGTACTAGTACCTGGGTGGGTGAGTGGGTGAGAGGCTCGCCGAGTGAATAGACGACGGAAACTCGGGCCGACAGTTTCCATGACATGGAGATCAACCGCAAAATTCCTGTGCGGTATTCATCAACTTGATCAGATTCATCATCTGCATTCAAAAGTCAACCCATAGACCCTGCCTGCCTTCTAGGTACGTACCGCACCATAGCCGGGATGCGTCCGTCCAGTAGGGTACCGGTATCGGCGCTATACGTACATAACAATTAGAGAGTCGAAAGAGTTTCGAGGCAGATTTGACTGAAGGAACCACTTTTTTCTGCCTCTCTTATCCTTCTCATTCCTCTTGAATGGGACAGATTTACAGCTTGCATGGTATTTACAACAAGAGGGCTTTGAATCCTTTTGACATTCAATATCGGAGCTGAAGTCGAAAGGATTCCCAAGGACCCGGCTGTCCAGATTGGGGGGACGGAGAGCAAAGGCAAGTCGCGCTCAAGGTCATTGGGTCGTTCGCCATCATCATCTTCTCCATCTGCAATGGCTTTTATGGCATCTGCAAATTCAACCTAACCCTAAAGTTTCCGGCTCTTGATTGAAAGACAATAAAGTTCATTGGGACGACAAAATGACCCTTTACGATTGCAATACCCCGTCAAGGTAGTCAGAAAATCGTACATACTACCTGAATCCAAATCAGGTGCACTTCATGGAAATGCATGCAGGCAACAATTTGATGGAAATCGTTTCCTTTTTTTCAAGTTACGTCCATTCATGTAGAATGAATTGGACGTTTTGTTTAGCAATCAAGGAGTTCAGGATATTGGTCATTTCAACGATTTCCTCTGTCTGTCTGTCTTTCTTTCCTTTGAGTCTCTGGTGGACAAATTTGTCTCAAAAGTCAATCCACTTAGAAGAGAGGCCATCTCAGACATGTCTCCTTTGCCCCTTTCATTTTACAACCTCTCCTAACTAGAGTATATACGTACGTAGAAGTGGATCAACGACGAGTGGAAAACGAAAAAACCGATTCCTCCCTCTCTTCTGCCTCAATCTCAACCGTCCAAATATCTGTAAAATTTGGACTCTCTGATTGTATCTAATATATCAAGGGTTCGGTCTGTCAGACTTGAGCCTCTCTCAGTGGCTTGTCTTTAAGCGTCGGCCAGAGAGATACCCTTTTATTCTTGGAGACTTTTAGCGGACCCTCCAATGCCCATCTAAACCCTTCCCTCATCTTCTACGTAAAGTACGTGCATAAGTCAAGATGGGGAGGCATTGTCAATCTGTTGTCGAGACACTCATTTTTAGGTTTGCGTGAAGTCGAGGTGAGGTGTTGGTCCTTCGTGAGGAAAGCTATTGAGAGTCTGTCAAGGTTAAACCTGGCTATCTGTCCTCCTCTCTCTGTACCACCCTGGTTCGAGAGGATCATTCAGATCGTTTAGATTCCGATATATTAGCATTGCACGCAGGGTTTACGAGTGGGATCCAAAGAATTGGGCATTACTGCAACTGCATGCGTGGAACGAACTATGTGGGGAATCCATCCTCGATTGACCCTCTTGAGTTAGTTGATAGATATCCCAACTACTATGTACAGTATGTATACGAGCCAGATCAGAGCTGGAAGCCTTGAAAAGACAAGGAGCTGATCAAATTGAAGATTGTCCAGTTTGATCGAAACAGAGAGTTGAACAGACAGACAGACAGAGAGCGAGAGAGAGAGTGCATGTCGAAGATGATCTTGTCTAAAGGGGTGTGGAGAACTTAATTTCTGACCAAATTCCTCTACCTCCACCAAAAATACAGACGCTGCAGAACTAACCATCGGACATGAGATCGATTGGAATGTCGTGACAACTTGACTGATGCATTCCTGTCTCAAAACCAACCCAAGAATCTAAAAATCTGGAAACGAATCCCAATCGGATAAGAAAGCCGAACCTTCGTTCAGCTCTCAGTCCTCACTTGATATCGTTTGAATGGTGCCAATACTATGAATGCGTGCGTGTGTGTAGGGGTTGTGTGTGTGTGTAGGGTGTGTGTGTGTGTGTGTGTTATTGCGTCCAGTTGTTTGGTTGATGGTTTGCTTACTTAGACACTGTCTCGGTACATTCATTGATTGAAGACACTGAAAGAGAGACAGAGACAGAGAGACAGATTCTATGAATCGTGGTCATCAAAGACCTTTTGTTCATTTCCCTTCAATCGATCACTGGCCCTCCCAGAACAACTGTATTATTGTGTCATGAACGAGCTCGAACTACTCCTGGGGTATGGGGTATGATGGCCCTGTTAAAGGGGTTCTTCCTCCGAGCATTCATGGATCGAGGCTGAAGCTCGCCGGAGATTCCATGCAGCGAAGGGCAATCTGGGGGCGAGAAATGGCACACAACTGTTGAAAAGTATTCAGTCAATCCTCCTGACTCCGGAGGATATTCAAACGACAGGGTGCCTCATCGCGCGAAAACCAGCCTGGACCGGGTTGGGTGGGAATCATGCGAAAGCTGTTGGGAGCAATTAATTAATTTCCTTTTGTTAGGTGTCTAGTGGGCAGCCGGTAGGTTAGTTGCTGGCTTGCTTGGTAGGCTGGTTGGTTCATGGCTTTCCTACGTCTTAGCCAGCTCCTATCTCCTACCGATTGTCCATTCATGGTAAGTTGTATCGCCTCGCCTCTGGAGGCTAAAGTCATTTTGCCTCTCATGTGGAGGCTTTCAACGCACCTTTGATGTGAGGACGTGGCCACAGGGTTGCTAATTTGATGCCTCAGCCCGTGCCGATTTCTTTGTCCCAAAATGTAGGTCTTGACCGATGGGCATCTGCTTATCACTCTCCTGTTGGCGTTAAAGTGAGGTTCCAGTAAATCCTACTCGGAGACAGACATTTTGGCAACACTTGTCCAATTGTGATCACTCCTTTTGCACCCCACTATTTGGACCCTGCTGAGATGATCTCATCGAATTCAAATTATGCACACCAACCCAGGGAGCGTTGATAAGAACACGGCCACTACCGGGCTTAATGGCTTGGCGAACGTTCATTATTCCCATCTGGTCAACACCATTTAATTGCCATTCACTATTATGCATGGGGCGAGACAACTACCCGAGGAGGGTCAAACTCGGACAACAAATTGTGCGGACCTGGTGGACCCAGATCTGTTATTTTCAAACAAAGGGTTTCACTATGAAATCCAGTTCAGTTATTTTCAAGAGAAGGATTTCACTATGAAACTCTGATCGAAGGGACCTCCTCAAAGCGAGGCGGGCCAATAAAGATTCTGATACGAGATGAGACACGCACGGAGGGCAAGAGACTCACTTGTTCTTTCGTTCGTTCGTTGGCGATTGACAACTCCATTTTTGACTCCGATTCTATCTCGACAGTCGACCATCCAGAAAAGCAAAGGTGACCTAGCCGTTTGTTCAAGACGGTTAGTTGTAATTAATGTACTGAGGTCGGAGCTAAAGTTTGACTAGTTATATTTTTCGAAGGAAATATGTACCTGACACGGCAGACATGGAAGCCACCCTCGTGGTCGGAAAAACTGGTAGCTCGAAATGCATTTATGGAATGTATGTATTCTTAAATTAAGCCAAATGAAGCCATTGGCGAATGGTCATTAGAGATTTAACCTCATTTGGAATGTTTTATTGGAGGCAGCAATCTCTCAATGGAAGCACCAATACAACAATTACCTGTACAGTCAGAGAAGAGATCCATTTCATGCCAAAGTGGACCCGAAGACCCAAAGGTAGGTCTGGCTCTGGGTTTTGCATTCAAACATGCTTGGAAGCAAACCTGAAACAAAGCCTCATTACGAAAATGAGGGCCATTTTCATTGATCAATGTCTTGGCATACCGTTTGGAATACCACTCCAAAACTGGGTGCATCCATTGGCCACTCACAGTCACAATCACTCCGGTACAAGAGTCAATGCTTTCCTCGCTTATGCACATTTTAGTTGAATTGGCTCGAATATTTGAAACCTCTTCGAAATTGGCATTGAAGCATTGCACTTTTGATTATTTGTTCCATGGCTCTTCCACCGAACTAGTATGTACGTACATGAATGTATGTAGGTACCATACATAGATCGTGGAAGCCAAGTACGTACCAGGCATTTCTAGTGATCATGATTCCCATGATCATAATTCAAGTAATAACTAAAAGGCTCTTAAAGTCAGCGAGGATCGGAAATGTACATAATTCACTTAATAGCTTGGATGGGACCGCAAATGAATATTCATTGAAACCGCACATTGGTGCGAGGCCATTGAAAAAAAAAACCAAATGAAACGTAAATCACTTGAAGGATTAGTACGAATTACATAATAGACATTATCAACGAATGTTTACGGCAGCGTTCAGCTTTACCTCAAGAATGGAAAACACAATAGCTTTAGGTCTTGCTCTAAATAGGGAAGTTATTCCCAGATGATCGCCATTACTGTTGATTCAGATTACACACGTGGGCAAAGTCAAGAAAACAACTGATCATCGAAGAAGGCAGTCCCTCAAAAACGAACAGACCTGAAATTGGACATGTCAATGGACAAGATGACTTTGCTCATACATTAAATTTAAATACCAAACTAAATTTAAATAGTGTGGTGATAGTCAAGTAGCCTCCTTTTTTCCAATCTCAAGTAAATCGAGCGAGAAAAGCATTGATGGTTTGTGGAAAGTTCCTTTGTTTCATACCTACTACCCAGTGTGTACTTGACACCGGATGAGCTTCCAAACGATGGAGAATCATCATCATCATCATCCCGATCACCATCCTCGTAGAATCCAACGCTGCTCCCCATCAATGGCATTATTAGGGCAGCGACCCATGTTATTCAGTTCGGGTCCCATCAAATTCTCCTTGAACAACACACTGATCCACTGTAGCTCTCTCTCCTGGCGCTACCAAATGCTACCGTGAACTCCGCCGTACTACACTTACGGTGGGGCTGGTTATGAATTAACGTTTGATAATGATAATGAAGGTTGTAATTTGCCTGCATACTACAAAGGTGTTGTAACTAATGAGTTTTTTCGTACCCTTCACTGGAGACTTCGACGCGGAGCGTGGACTCCTGTTTGATGGGTATGTTGTTGTAGAATTACAATGGCACTATAGGCCCATGTTACGAATAAACCCTAAAATAAATCTGGAGGAGATCAAGGTGTATTCGATTTTTGGATTGAATCCATGCTAGTGTTGATAGTGCTCCTCACTTGTAAGAGCAATCTGGCCCACAATAAATCAAGAGTGTTGTTCGAACCATCAAAAAAACGGGGGCTTCCACTCGTTTTGAATACTGTGAAATAAGCTCACCCAT
>NC_081450.1:6860273-6881626 GCF_007210705.1 Tigriopus californicus | reverse complement strand
CAAGAGTGTTGTTCGAACCATCAAAAAAACGGGGGCTTCCACTCGTTTTGAATACTGTGAAATAAGCTCACCCAGATCATGACAATCTATCCATGTCAAATGTTAGTGGCCTCTAATGTAAATCTTTGAAGAACTAAAGGCTACATATTGTAAGATGCATTTAGTGTTAAAATGAAACATCAAACCAATGGTATAAATGAAGATGTGTTTACCAGATGTTGGTAAAACGAAAACTTCAATGGTCAAAAATCAGGGTTATTTCTGCCCAAATCAACCCGTAGGCATGTTCAATTCAAGAAACGTATTCTATTTTCAAGCCCGAAAGAGAATCAAAGAGAAATGATTATCGTCATGATCATCATTACTATCGTCTTCGTACGTCCTCGTGAATAGATAGGTCGGTCGTCATCAACATAATGGGGATGGCAGGATGAGGATGAACTAGTAGGTATACAGTGCAGTTGTGGCCACTCATAAAATGGTGAATAGTTGGTGCTCTTAGAGGCCGAATATGATTGTGGTAGCTGCTGCTGCTGCTGTCGCTGTTGCTGTTGCTGTTGCTGCTGTGGTGGTGGTTGTGCTTCTTTGATAGGGAAAAGACATCATTTTTCATTAATTCAGAACAACCTCACTGTGGTACTACCGTGGAAATTAATGGAGATCATTCAAATTACATACATGCACCATTCCTCGGGAGATTTGGTTCGAGAAGACGCAACCCTCACCAAATACTTCATCATCGTCCACTGAGTGAAATGTGGACTTTACATGTGCCATTTGTACAGATCAGAGAGCAATTCCCGGCTTAGGGGCTAGTCATTTCTTGGTGGTGAAAGACGAGGGCTTCACTCTTCCGACCCCATTTTTCATAGTTTTTTTTTTCAGGGGGCTTGGACCTTCAAGTTTTGTCACAGTGTGTTCCGGTCCACCGTCTCATCCAAGAGATGCATTATCAAGCTTCAATTCTAATGTCTTGCACTCTCTGAGTTTACGTATGTCCGTACGGTTGGGCAGGCTGAGAGATGGAGCAAATTCATGACTGCCATTCCAAGTGGAAGAGGGTAATCGCGCAAAGAATTAATGGTGTTAGATTTATTATGCCTAGCAGCTAAGAGATGATAATTGCTATTCATGTCGCCCATATCTCGAGCTCAATGAAGCGCGTCAGATGCAAGAGGGATCTCCAAAGAACATCGGACAGACAGACTTATGTACATGGGCAGAATGAGTGATTGAGTGTGTGTGCCATATGTACATTTACTCAAACGAATATACGTACCTAAGTGGTGGATAAGTATTCTACATAGAACATACATACACCCCCTCAAGAGCAGTACCATTTAACATCATTCACCTGAAGATGGAACAGGTATGAAAGAGCAAGGAGGGCGGGAACCTGTCAGGGTGACATTTTCAACTCGATTTGGAGTCATCTTCAACCGTCATGCACCATAGCTGTTGGTTGATTGGATCTCATTAAGTAGCATATTCAACAGTTTCATTCTCTTTCTCAAAAGAGGTCCACAGTACAGCAGCATTGAAACAAATAATACGCACCAAAAACAGTGCATGAAACGTAATGTGGAAGCAGTAGCCTCCACCATCCATATGCACAGTGGTAGAGATCGTGTCAAAAAGCATGATCATCCTTGACTGAGCATCCGTCTTTGATAAATGGATCCACCGAAACAGTCCAGCCGGCAAGAGAGCCATGCAGTGTTGGAGCAAAACAATTCTACAGATGCTCGTCGATCCATATGCGTGGCGGATTATAAATGGCATAAGTTTAAGGAGACCCGGTATGCATGTGAGTAGTACTAAGCGCTGAAGTTCTTTGACTCCAATAGTCCGCTTCACGAGCTTCACATGCCTTGCTCGCCTTCTTCATATCTTCGTCATCGTGGCGAGATGACGATGACTTCGAGGAAAAAGCCTTTATGGAGAAGATTCTCCCGAGTTGCATCTCCAAAGGGCCACAAGCTCCCCGACTGCTTTATCTAATGGACCTGTGTTCTACGTACTGAACGCTCCGACTGCTTTATCTAATGGACCTGTGTTCTACGTACTGAACGCTCTACGGCGATGCCCTTTATGTCTGTTGACATTATGCCACAGCAAAGCCTTCTCTCATTTTGTTCGGACTGGTGTTGTGCCTCTAGCCATGAGAATTGGGCAAGAAACAAGTTCACAAAAGCCCTCTTGACACCTTATCTGCTTCTGCATAACTGAGCACCCAACCACTTCTATGGTAACCCAAACACATTCAATGCCAGGACTGAGACTCAGAGACACACACACACAAGCCCATACATACTATGTACATATGAGTACATACAGAGAGAGAGACCTCTTTGTCCCAAGTCAAGTCACTGCGCGTGGATGAGTAGGAAAAGAACATAATGAAAGACACTAGGAAAACTCGAAAACAGTATCCTAAGATTTCCCCAAAGTAGTTTCCTTTGAGTACCTATGTAGAGTGGTTAGGGGGATTGGGCGAAATAAGTGCAACTCTTAGAGCGATGAATTTGACGTAGATTTTATTGGTGACTTCTAATGGTTAATTCTGGCAGTGCCCTGTCACAGGTGACATGGACGGACGTAATTAATGGATTGCATGGGTAATTTGACTACTTTGAATTGCTTTGAATAGAGTGAATAGATGAGATGAGAACCAACCTGCCTCTGGGACTTTGGGATGAGAGATCTTGAGAAGGTTCTGCTTTTCGAAGATCTGACTTGGCTTTGATACGACTCCCTTACGATAACTCATAAAATGTCCGTCCGCTCAGTCGTTAAAATCACGCTGAATCAAAGGAAACGCGTATTCAAGATGATCAGGCCGCCACCAAGCCTGAATAAATTGTCACTTTGATTCAGGTTCACACCCCAGAGCGCAAAGCATCTTGATTTTGATATGTCACAAGGTCGAGATTGGTCTGGACGTGTCGATCCTCCTCAGCCCGGGATTTCAAAGCAACGAAACAGCCCTTGGGTTGGTGACGGTTCGACTCGATTAGACTAGATGGGATCGAGAGATCCCATTCACTTCCAGAAACGATGATGCTCGTCGTCCTTTACTCATGATTGGGTTGTGTCTCCCCACTTGAAAGACCGGATCGATCCTGAGATGCTAGAATTGGTTCGACAGAGAAACCGAACATAAGACTTCGACAAATTCCCAATTGTCAACCGTGTGGATGGAATGCTCATCATCCTTTTGAGAGGACTTGGAGGTGTTCAAGGCAAGACAAGGTAAGGCAAGAGCTTGTCAAGCTGTGTCCAAGCTGGGACGCCTCCGGGCAGAACGGTAAAACAAATAAATTAGCTCTTAAATGAGTGTTTCACCAATTACGTTGGTGATCATTGACCAATTATTGGTGGAAACGACAATTTTTAGAAGGGTGCAAAATATGGGACGTGTGTTTGAAGAGAACAGAAATGCATTGCTTGCGCGAGAAATAAATAATGCGCCTATTATGCTTCGTTCACGTCACAATACCCTCGACAGTATTGTGTTTGTACAACTCGGGAGAGAAAAAAAAAATCACCAAACAATAATTACACTCTTTTTTGTCAAGGGAAAGACGAAATATTTGCCAAAGACACGTGATGAATTGGGTATACGTGTCGTTCCATGCGAATGGCGAGTGAAAATGGCTTTCAACATTGACGACCTAAGTCATAACCAATCATGCTACCAAGCTCAATGGCCGTATCAGAACTCGGAGCTTCAAGTGATGTAAGTACTTCAATAGCCAGAATAACTACAAAGCCCGCAATGATTTCTCAATTTAGAGCAGTTGAGCATTCCTGTTGAATTTGAATTGACCTTGATCAAGCACTGGTGATGGTAATTTTGCTTTTGCTTCTGCTTCTGCTGCTGAGGGCCTCTTCAACCCTTTCGAGGAGCGAGCTCCATTTGTGTTCTGCTCAAACAACCCTCTTGAATGCCTCAAGCTCTCCTTCCTTCTTTCCTTCTCTCCCTCCTTCCCTCCCTCCATCCATCCATTCTCGAATCACTCGTTCGTTTCTCTTCCCTTTGTAGTAGTTCTTCACCCCCTTTGTTGTGCTTGGAACTCGGTTCTATTCTGTGTGTGCGTGCGTGTTTGTGTGCGTGTGTATATAGTTGGTCGAAGGTTTTTTTTTGTGGGATGGAATGCCCGCTGGTAAGTAAGCTCTGGTCCATAACATAACACTGTGCTTCTTACTCTCGCTCTCGATGTGGCTGACTCTGAGCCCGGGGAAAGAGTTTTGTTCGGGACAAAAAACCGTCGTCCAAACAAGAAGAGTTGAGCTGAGCTGAGGCCGACTATCACAACAAGACATATCCTAAACCCGCATGCACACCTGATATGTTCTCGAGTGATGTCTGTAGGCTGCTTTGCCTTCGCCATGACGGTTCAAGATCAGAGAAGGAGGAGGAAGAGGAGGAGGATTGAACAAGTAAACTACTATCAATAACACTAACAGTGGCCGGGAAATGCATCATGTATGCAAATGAGTTGAAATCGTGTTCGAAAAATTTAACCCTTTGAATCCTAGACAATGTCTGAGGGAGGAACTCACAATCTTTCTCATCAGGCCAACAGAACTGGGTCGGAGTCGGTCGGATGCCAGACATCTTTTTCTTCTTCGTGGTGTCGTCTCCTCCTTTGGAGTTCGAGTCTCGGCATCGTCCTCCTCCCCGTCCTCTCAGTTTGACACCGAAAGGACACGTGTAGCAGCCAGGAACCACAGTTAACCCTAAGCCCTACTACTACTTCTGTACTACCCCTTTCACTCGGTTGGATATGGTGAATCGAGTTGTTGGACTTGTGAACGGACGAACGTACGTTCCTATCACCACAGACTGTTGTTGGCTTTGTTTGTACCTCTAAAAAATAGGGGAGAGTCAGACAGAAGTTCGACATACCCAGGGGATGGCGAACAATTGGATCCCAAACACCCATCATTTGAGGTGTCATTGCTATTCCGATTCGATTGATGTCGCATAAGCCCCATAACCAGGCGAATGTACAACTCGGTCGAATTATGAGTTGGCGTCGAAATTGGGGAGACTTTGATCTCCGCTCAAATCAATACATGAGCATGGTTGTCGAAGTATCGGTGTTAATAGCTCCAGTGCTTTATTGCCGTCTCCATTGTGGTCTCTTAAGAAGTCCTGTTTATTCAAGTTTTTTTTGTTGTTGATCAGTTTCAAAGTATCATCAGGAGGCATTTTAGAGACCGGCGGCCACAACCAACCACTTGAGCGACGATGTCTGCTATTCAGATAGAGATACTGAGATCCCAGTAGGGTTGTCTCTTTTTTTGTGAATTCGAGCGTGTGTGTGTGTGTGTTTGATCACGTGTATGTATGAGTTTGTGTGGGTCCCCGACAAGTGCTCACTTTACCCAGTCGTTGGTCGTCCAGGTAATGGGTGGGTGGGTGAATGAGTGAGTGTGTGGTTGCACTTGAGGCCACTTTTTTTTGTCCGACAGAGATTAGAATGAACACGAAAATCCCGGATCGAACAGACCATGACCGCCTCGACCTCCTCTCACGGCGATGACAGGCTAAATGCATGCACGCATGCATGATTTTGGTATGCATTCATACGATTCCAACACAAGCACACGCACTTTTAAGAACATGTAGAGCACTAAATGAAATTGGTTCTTTTGATCATTCTGGTTTGATTGTCGAGTTGTTGTCTCATTAAGGATGCTATGCGTACAGTGTGATTGGTTCACTTTTGAACTTTGCTTCAGTTGTGCTTGGCTAGCCCGAGCGATGGAAATGTGCATCATGGATAGATAGACTGAGTAATCACTATTTTCGTTACGTTCAAATGAGTTGCGGAAGTGCTAAAGGGTAAGAAGAGCTCGGATGGATCTTCTCCCATCCACTCTGATCATCGAGTTGGGAGAGGGTCCGGTCCCATCCGCCCACAAGTGGTGCCGGCAGCCCAAGTTGAGAAGGTATTGGAGAAGAAGGAGGATCAGGGGGAGGAGGAGGGGATTGCTCATTTTAATGGTGCCATGCCTATTAGCTTTACACTGATACGCCGAGGTTTTATTTCTTACTCGACGAGAGCTCACCCTTTGCCTGAGTAAGGGCAGTCATTGGTGAGTGGGTACCTTTGTAAATTCCGATCATCCGAATTGCCTCGAAATGAGCTGAGGAAATATTGCTTTATGGGTGTGACCAATGGAAGGAACTAGGTTTTAACGCTCACAACCCATTATCATTTGCTCGAATCCTCTCGCTGAATTGTCAAGCCATATCCTTCCTCTTTTCGTCTTCACTCTCCCTCTCTCTTTTTGTCGGTCCGGATCTCGTTTCTCAAACAAATATTGAGCCTTCAATAAGGTTGGTACATGTACATCGAATCATTACCATTACTTCTCTCGAGTAATTGATCAACTGTTGAGATCCATGCGTGTATCGTCGTCCTTGATAGGTTTGGATCTCCCGAGCTTCAAGTCCGCTCTCATACTCATATGGAGTATGATGTGGTGTTTGTACCTTGGACCCACAACAACAAACCGTTCCTAAGAAACTTCTGGCGAGGGCAATTGACTTTCTTGCGGTCGGTGGAGTGGTTTCTCTTCCAGTTTGCCGTGAGCAGAGAAACTATCACGGGGTAAAGTGATCCGCCAACAATTGTACGAAAGTTTTCGTCGTTTTCGTCAGTGTGACAGATTCTAATAATTACGCTTCACGTTCACGTGGTTGAAATTCACATGAGCGAGGAAACCAAGTGATTGAGTAACTAACCTACCTACCGACCAACCAATATCGGAGTAGGTGGACCATTTTGCCCGTCCCCCTATGGTTGTTGGTTCTTGACCAAACCCAGCCAAGACATAAGGCAGAGAGAAAGAGAGAAAGAGAGAACAGCCCTGTTTGTGGGGTTTAATTGACGAGATATGAAGGAGCCAAAGGACGAGTCGGTGGTTTGTGAAATGATGATCGAGGCATGGTAATGGTTTATCAATATCCATCCACTCTCAAAGTCGGAGGGAGTAGGTTTCAATTAGTTGGCACTAATGTAGTTATGCTTAAAGTCATTGGTTGGTAAGCCCGTTCTGAGAAAACAAATGCCGCTGTCGGCTTGGAAGTGATCTATGGCAGAAATGACTTTGATTCGTCACATCTCGCCACTGATTGTGTGGATAGGTTTTCCAAACAAATTACTCACTCTCACACGCAGACAGAAGTGGATTCAATCATTGCCTTGGCATTCCATGGTCGGCCGACTGATCCAAAGCCATTTCTCATTTGCTTCCAAATCCTCTTATTGGTATCTGGTCACACTCAATACACTCGTTAAAGGGCATCCCGATCTTACAAAAATAAAGAAATGTGTTACACTCGACCCAAGTACTGTGCATGCATGATACGAGCCCAATTTATCCGGGTGATGGAGCCACCTTTTGCTTTGGATGGATGGTTCATTCTCTCATCTCACACGTTTATCATCCGGTGTCGTCATTTCCAATCAAACTGATTATGCACCCTTAAAGCTGGCAGATCTTTTGAGACCACTCACTGCCTTCACAACTACGTATGTACATGCATATATGTACGAGTACATATTGCATAGCCTCTTCCCCTTATGCTACTCAATGCAGTGTTAAGCGCCCCAGCGATGAAGGGATTCAATCTGGCTCTTATCGCCAAATTGGGTAATGAATTTCCTAACCGGAATATTAATGAGACGAGCCCTCAAGGTTTGGAGATCGATTTGCATCAGGCTAAGACGCTTTAACTCGTCCACCATCGACCAAGCTGCCAGGTGAAAAAAAACCTCCCAATAAACATTGGTATTTGACTTGGCCACCGTTCGAGAAACTACTTCGCGAGAAACTGAAAAATATCATTGTCAAGTTTCGAATCTGACTGATTCCCTTCATCTCAAACCAGGCCTGATTCATTCGGAGCTATTTTCATTGGCCTTATTTTGCTGTTTGTATGCATCTTCAGTTTCTCAAATGCTCCTAGGTGGACGAGCAGCTACTGGTAGCTCGTTAAGACACGATATGTCGGGGAGGAAGATGATGAAATGATGTGGGAACTTCGGAGGGTTAACAAGTTAGCTTCTTGCATGCATACTCAAGTGTTTTTTTTTCTCTCGGCCCTCCCCTCACGTTCAGGGGCACCAAATGGGTTCTACTTACTTAGTGGCATGTTCGAGCATATTCTCCAAGCCAGGGGCCAGAAGAGCTGGACCAAGAATATTTATGCATGCATGTCGCTTTACAGCCCCTCGTACCAACAACACCGTGATCACTGGCAGGCAGGCAGGCAAGCAGGCAAGCAGACTTGCTTACTACATACTTGCTTACTTGCTCATTCGCTCGTCGCCTTTCGTGAGCCTTGGTCGTGGTTCGATCGACATCGTTGGTGGTGCATACTGGAATATGTATGTAGTGCCCAAAGTAGGTAGGTAGTCCTTCTTGTGGAAGCCTTGTGGTGGCGGTGGGTAATGGGCTTGGCGGTGACGAACGGTAGCGGAGAAAGGTTAACAAGCGGGTAATGAGGTGGGCACCAAAGAAACGAAACTAATTTAGATGCGAATATTCAGCACATGGTCCGTTCCGAGAAAGAAACCGAGACTCCAAGTGGCATAATGATGGATTAGGTGTGAGCGGGTCATGTACCACTCAACATCAGATGATCTCGGCGATGGTACATAAGTGTGGTAAGAGCTCTTGGACACTATGGCCCATTAGATTATTCATAGGTTCTCGAAGCTGACAAACTTGGCTGGGGCAACGAACGGGTGGGAAATGGGAAAACCAAAAGCCGGTCCAAGAAATAACCACCAACCACCGCACGATGGATGGCGTCAATAATGGAAAGAGAAAACCGAGAAGGGAAATGTCAAAAGACATTGGCAGAGTGCAAGAATAAGATTTGCAGATTCATGGAGTGAAGATTAACATTTCATATTCTTCTATTCTTCTTTGTGGTCTCACACAAAAGATGATCAGACTTGTACGCGTACATACAGTATGTAGTCACCACCAAACTGGGGAATATCTGCTCCTGTACGTCATTATTGTATGTCGACCAAGAAGACACTTGTTGCCAGTCATGGGATGGAGGTCTATTATTCACCCGCCTCGATTCTGACAGATAAAGAATAAAACGAATCAAACAAATATGATCCTTGAAGAGCGTACTAATATCATTCTTTTGAACTACTTACGTACATACATGTATGTACTCTGTCTAATCATTCCAAGAAAGAGAAGTAGTAGTTCAAACCAGGTGGATGCCATCAACAAGAACAGCAATAGCATAGCACACGTTCGAGATATAGTAGGGATGTACGTACTGTATATACATATATGGATGTGTCTGTGTAAGTCTCATTGAGTTGCAAGCAAGTAGCATTGCTCGCATTCACTTTTCCCAGCCAATGCTTGCAGGCAGAATTAGACAAATTGCCATAGCACTTGAAGATTACTGGTAGGCCTTAGATTTTCATGTGATTCACCTAAAACAACGTTTTTCAACTTTATTACCTCGTTGGGGTATAAAACATTTAAGATGGCATTTGCGACCCATTCATGATATTTTTCATGTTTTTACGATAAAAAGATCTCATGCGGTGTTATGAATTCATTTGGAAAAACTTTACATTGAGTAAAACATTTCCTATTTTGAATATTCGCCTACTTTGTGACGGATAAACTTGGCATTACAACAGCAGCGAGGTGGGGTAAGCCTGGCGGGACTAAGTCAAAGAAAAAATTCTTATTCTATAGACGTCATTTTCTTATCGTTGAGCATAAAAAATCGGGTTTAAGGCAAATCAAGACACATTGGTTAAGTCTGGTTTTTCATGCATTTGTATCACATGCTATTAACCAAGCATTTTTTAAAATCAAAACTTGCATACATTCTATCAAAATCCCTATTTTCATGAACATCAGAGCTACCTCGAAGCTTTCCATTTAGTGTTTCATCGAAACAAACTTCTTTCAAACTTCAACGAATAAGAGTTGGCAGATCAGAATAGCCCTTGAATATAGAGTTGATCAGGAATTTTAGTCAGAAACTTGTCCAAGTCTGACTTAAGTCCTATTATTGAATTGAACAATGAAGGAGCCCAAATAGCAATCTGAATCGAAATACTAGCGGTCACATTCTTATTTTTTATATTGAGAAGCCAATGATCTCTCAACTAATGTGGGTTTGCACTGAATTGCAAGATGTACAATAGATCTCGGTTCTACATTGCGTCTTTTAGGATGACCTGGTTCATCTTATTATGAAAGCATAACATGTTTCAAACGTTTTTGCCATTTTTCCATTACCTTGTCATCTACCTTTTTTTATCCATTTATATCACCTTTTTGTCCGATGCCTAATTATTAGCAATCTAGGAGGAGGAGTACACATGTACCTATGTATATTATTCTGGTTGGCGTCGCATTCGGCGAGGTCTGCGCCTATTGTAGCTGTACATATACCAGTAGATAGTGCTCTATTATGAGGCACATTTAACAATGCGAACTTCTACATACCATCACCTACTCCTGGCACCTACTACATACGAACAACTAGTGCGCATGCAGAGAGGCAGGCTATTCAAACAAATGAGTTAACATTGTTCTTGAAACGAGCAGTACACAAATGTAAATAGTTCCTCTCTTTCTTTCTCTTTCTCCCTGTGGCCTCTGTGTGCATTATTGTTACCCCTGTGGTTTCCAACAATACCAACAACATAAAACCACCTTCATCAGAAGCTCCACAGCCACCACGACATACTTTTTACCTCCGCCACCTCAACTACGAACGTTCACGGATGGTTATTACCTTATATCCCCCACTATACTGTACACATTCAACCAAGGAGTCAAATGAACAGTAGTACAATACATTAATGCGTTCTATTTCTTCTACCTTCTAGAACGGTTATTGGAATAGCCTCGTCATTAGTCGTTTGATCAGCTTTTTGGCCTCGTAATTTTGATTTGACAAATGCATATCTCAGAAATCAAACAGTTCAAGAAGCCCGAAGGTAAGCTCCAAATGACATCTGTTAATGGAGAAGACTTCAAATATGCTGAGAATGAAGAGTGAGCGAATCAAAGCTTTGATGTGGCCTTAATTCGGGAAGTTTGACCGAGTCTACACTTTGAATTTGGATTCTTACTATGACAACAACTCGCCAATCTTAAGCTTTACGTTGCTTGATAGTTGAGGTAGGAGATAATTCTAGCCATCAAGGGGGTATCAATGTAGTGCCAGGTTTGTAGTGGCTTGGTTTGACCAAGTACGTCCTGTACCTGCATGACGAGTGGTGGAGTAATTTCTGGTAAATTATGGAGAGAGAAATAACAATGTAAAAATTGTCGGTCTCCCATTGTTAAAATCTACTTGAATCCTAGGGAGGTAGGTATTCATGGTACACAAGTGGTTCAGGGTCCGCTAGAGTTGACAAACATATTTTGTACCCGCCTATATGCTCACTTCGTGTATGAGCCCGAAGTTGTATGCAGCGTCATCAGTACCAATGACGAATAATCGGCAGTGGGTTGGATTTGGGTTCCTTAGCGAAACGGTCACGGCAACCCTGGACGGTAGATTTTCTTCCCCCGAAAATGGGAATGACAGGAAGCACGAAATTATCATATTCATAAGCGACCATTTGTCATCATAGAAGTAAGCCTGGCCCACGAACCAGCGCCGGAGTTCCTACATATAAGATATCATCCCATTGGAAGTGAACTCGTACGTGCATAAAGCAATAAGTCACCCACCTCTTTCATCTTTCTTCTGGCCCCATTGGGATGAATACAGTGGAAGAGGATTGTTTGTGACGGAAAATCCGGCTTCGAACGTGCCTCCACTTGAGAAGTAGCTTAGAATAAACGAGCCTTTGTGGTGGTGGTGGTGGTAGTGGTAGTGGTGATTGTGGGGTTTTTGGTAGTGGGACCTGAAGATTTACTTGTGCTTGTATGGAGTAACTAGATGGATGTTTGAGTGAATGTGATTATGGTTGGTGCTCGGGTAACATGGTTGCCTGATGATAGTAATGAGAGGTGGATGGTTTGTTTGTACTCGCAACGTCTGCGAACAAAAGTCTATTTAACACTTCCTTTCGTGTTCAGAGGTAAATTTACATCCATAAAGGATGTAAATATGGTAAATGGGCTCTTGAGGAAGATTGCTTGGCTTTTCCACGAGGAGGAGATTTGTTTGCCATTTTGCTTGCCGTCAGGCACGGCCATGATTTGCGAGGCTTGCCTTTCTCTTTCTCATTGAGTTCACATCCCGCGGATATGGTAGCAATCCCATGATTAACGGGCCCCGGAGTACATCATGCCCAGTCATTCGGCATAAACAGTTGCGCTGGGGGTATGTCGAGTCTTACAGTACAGTAGAAATTTGCGGGGATGAATGAGTTTAACATCAAGGGTTCCCTACATATACGTATAGATTACAGAGTTGATTTGACGGTTATCTATATGAACGGTAGCGCCTACTTTAGTTCGTGCTGCACCTAAAGTCATCCATGGGTGGCTGATGGCCGATGGTCAAGGTAACATACGTAGCCACAATGATCCGGTAATCTCGTCTTCTTTTTCGTCTTCTTCTTGAAGTACTTCAAGTACTACAAGTACACCTGTACTTTTGCTTATCGTCATCTTTATCACGATGGCCACCACCACGCTCCTCCTACGTGTGCTAAATACTGTGCTATTCAATGGAGATTCCCATCACTTAAGTAAGAACATATTGATGACAATTGCAGTTCATTGGCCATCCCATTCGTCATTGACTTGACTTCCAAAGTTCCATCAAGAGCCATTGACTCCTTTCCATCATCGTCTCACGGGCTTGTAGCTAAAACCAAGTGGAATTGTTGGTGCTACTGGTCCTCCCAGATTGACTGAAGAGCACTCCTATGAAGAGTGCATACTGGCTAGCTCATATTTAAAGCTTTCAAAAAGCAATTCACATCTTCCGGAATATTTTCTCATAGGGAAAGTCCGCTCTGAATGTATCTCGGCCAAGATCTGACCGACAAATTTGACAGAGACTGAGTGGGAATGGACCGAGGCGAAACGATGCAAGTCCGATAAAATATTTCAGATGATATTTGTCGGCGAAATATCTTCTCTTGGCAAGAAGTTTCACATGAATATTCCTTGGCGAAGAATTTTGATGCGCAATTTCTTATTTAAGAGATCTTATCAGTTTGAGCATGGGATTGACTTGGTTTCGCTAGCCACAGGGACCTTTGATGACCTAGCCCTAAATACCGATCGTCCGTGCAATTGAAAACCAACAATGATCAGAGTGAGATTTTTAGCACTTCCTTCTAGCTTTGGTTCAATTGAAGGAGAAAAAAAGAAAATGATAAGATTTTTTTGTGTGTGAATCCAGCTTCTTTAGTTCTGCTTACTGCTAGGAACAATTTCATTCAACAAACGAGGCTTCTGTCTGTCTGAATGAGTGACTGAATGGCTTTGACTTTCATCGTCGAAGTAAGTTGCAACGGCCGGATTTACGGGTTAATCGGAATTTTGCCTGAACGCTACCAGACACCTCGGTGGGTGGGTACTATGACTGTAGCGTGTAGTACGAACATGGATTGCACCCCTCGCTTCTCTTTCTCATCGTCTTCTCTCTCTTTCCTCGATATTCTTTGAGAGCTCTCATTCTTTTACATTTGAATCGTGGATCATTATGATTGAAAGAATGGACTGCTTTTGCTTAGCACTGCTCCCTTGAAGAACGCCATTGGAGGTACTAAATAACAAATAACACTGCCATGATCCGCAGCCTTCGAATTGAGTTTGATCTAGTCCTCAGACTCGCTTACTCACTACAATTCTGCAATGTTACCACTCGATGGGCTGCTGAAGACGTGGATGTCTGTCTAATAGTTCTGGCTGCATGTTTTGTACAGTATACACCCAAAAGAATTAGGAAATTGCAACCGGAGGGGGCCTCGACCGACATCTAAACAATTCTATTCTGATCAGCCATGACCATTCTCCGGGACGATTGGTGATCGACTACCTCATCGGTAGGGTGGACTACAATATGTAGTAGGTACGTACGTACTTACGTACGTACATCATTGAAGCACTTACCAAAATCATTCTCCTCTCCCCAATCAAGCGGGTCTTTGGCTTCGATTCTCTTTTGATTGGGATATTGTGTATTATTGTGATGAATGCGCCAAGACTCTCATGGTGGTGAGGCATTTTTGTCATGAGTAAATCATCATTATCGTCATCGTGCTCCTCTCTCTCTCTCTCTCTCTCTCTCTCTCTGTTTCTTAACTTGGTGGAAATTACCCAGGGCCACTTTCCACCCCGATGCAGTTTGGTAAATTCATTGGCATTGTAATTTTTACTGCCATTGGCAACTGTGGGACTAATAATGCCACAATTCAACAACGACTACCGTACTATTACTGGAATGAGTTAATGAGCTAATCATCCCCCTCAAATGTGTTCTTGCATTCTCAGGGTGTGCATTTTGGATCAACAATCATCATCTGAGGCAGTTCATTCCGTTTAATTGTGAATCATGTGTATTGTACATTCACTCACTCTCTTTGTCGCCATCTCCCGTTAAGTATAGAATAGCACCATACAGCAGAGGAGAGAGGGAAGGGGGGGGGCGGACCTTATGACCATGGCTTCCCGATTGACGTGTTTAATACCGATGCCGTTGGGAAGCCACAGAATAATACCCTGGTAATAAAAATAATGGGAGAGAAGAACGAGTTCAATGGAAGAAAATCTTTGCGTTTCATCATCATTCGTCACTATGAATAGCATAAGCTCAGCTATTATTCACTCCTTCATCATTCTTTCACGTCAGTCTTGTTCTTGTTCTTTTCCTTCATCTTCTTCTGGAATTACTTGCTTAGATCTTGGCTCGGCTTCGCGAAATTGTCAGGTAAGCAATGTTCGTACTCTTAACCGTTTCACCATGGCCGTATTCCGCCTGTCTGTGCTGGTGGCTGGACTCGAGCGAGAACTTGACAGATCCAAGCCAGAGCCACGGCAAATAATTATATGAGATGGAATTATATTAATTTCCACTTTGCTTTTGAAGAGCTTAAGTGCCTCCTCTGAATTGCAATATTGTCTACTACCGTCTAAGAAGAGTGCATTGACACCTGTGGTCGGGCTTTAAATCTAAATTTAAGTGAGGATAGGAGATAGACCTTGTGGAGGTTCAGTATAGTGGCCTCTGCCCTCATTACCATGTACCTGCCCAGTGTGTTCAAATATTTTACTCTGAAAGGGTTCTTCAAGTTTAGGACGGTAGTTCTAACCAGACGGAAATCACTCACCCGTTTGCTTGCAAATTAGTTCAAGAATATTTCCGCGAGTTTCTACTCGCCGTCGGTCTTGATGCACTCACTCATAAACAGACAGACAAACCGAAACCAGGCGAAAACGACAAGCACACGGAGAAAAGAAGACTCATAATTAGGGTGATGATGACGAAGAAAAACATTGTCTCCGTCATTTTCAATGGAACATCCATCTTCATAACGGAACCATGGTCCTTCATTCCTAAACAAGAACACACTCATTTATTTGCCTACTGCTTGATGTCTAAATTTGTGCTGGTTCCAAGAAGAGCCTCTGAAAATTGAATGCCTTTCACCGGCCCATCGTAAGCGAAACCCAAAGCAGATATATGCACTAAAAGGTAAATACAGACACAGTCTGGGGCTTCTCGATTTCTCAACTTGAGTGGCATTTGGTGACAATGGCAATTCAATTCGTGGCCCATGTGGAAGGCACGTAATTGATTAAGGAGCACGCAAATGTGTCTCTCAGCGCAAACACCAACCCTCTCATCATTATCATCATGCAAAGGGCCATGCCATCTTCATGGATATAACAAGTAGTCTACTATCATCGTCTGCTTCTTGAATCGGAGCTGTGCTGCCAATCCATCCACCGCGGCACACGCAATCAAATAAATACAGACTGCTCACTACGTAAGTAGTTTGAGAGGGCAAGAAATGCCGAGCAAGGCACTTCTTTCCGTGATTGATGGTGTGGTCATGAGAGCCCCTTATTATCGTATTTACATATGCGCCTTCAACCTAATGATTATCCACTTAATCTTGAATTCCTTTAAAGGCTTCGATTCCCTGAGAAACACATGCGAGTCCGTCAACTCTACTACTGTCCTAAATAAGTTCAATGGATTACGCTGCAGTCTGCCTGGCCTTCCATGGCATTCCACAAGTACCTACTAGGTTGTACCTACGTAAACTGTACGTACATACTACATTGCTGACTTGTAGCTATCGACACATGGGGCCAGTGGGAGCAAGAACCCGCAGCAGAGCCATTATGCCACCCAAAGATTCCTGTCACTCATAAAAGTGGTCAAATCGTGGTGGGGCCGTCCGTCCGACCACAGGAAACCACCATCCATTGGACATTACGTAGAGTGGTGGGCCCCAACTGACTGGCTCGAGGATCCACTCCATTCGACTTATGCCACCGAATATTCCAGTCCATTACTTTGAACTTAACCTGACTCTCACTCCGCGAGTTCACTGCCGGGAATAATGGAAACCGACTGTTTTTGCTCCCATATAAGAAATACAATGCCATCACAGGCTATAAACTGATTAGTCCCACCGAGACAGGTTTAACGCTGGATCATAAAACCATTACACCTTGCAGGAATCGAGAGCAATTAAAACATTCCGGCAATAATATCAGGCAGGCATCCGTCACACCTTTTCCTTTCAGTGCATATTTTCGTCTGGCTGCCAACCAAGCTGGTCGGACCAAGTAAAAGCTTTTAAGATTGATCAAATGCCCTGATTGGAATGGGCGATATGTCCGAGCACTGATATTCCCAGGCTGATTGGCATGCATATTGATGCGACGACGACCATGCTGCATGCATGCATGCCTCTTGTAACCACATACGTACATAGAATAGGAGACAGATATCCTTTCTTGAGGTACACGTTTGTTTTGGGGACTGGGAAAGATTCGAGATTCGAGATCCCCGCTCTAGGGAAAAGCCTTGTCGAACAGATTGCGGATCCAGACCCGAATTTTAGGCAATTCAAATGCTTTAAATTTGGACTTTAGTTGCCCTGGAGTAGTTGGCATGAAAACAGGAGTGGAGAATTGTCACCTTCGGAGGCAAATCATCGCGGAAAGATTCATGAGAAGTGTGTCTGTCGCACTTGGAGGCGTGTGCGTGCGTGTTTTTTTTCGCTTTTGGCTGAGAAACCGGCGGTGGCGATGATGATTGCTTCCTTGCGGATCGAACCTGTCCAGGTTTCTAATGAGGAATAAATAAGCAACATATTCACGATCAAAATGGACAGATGACAAGAACTATTCCCCTGGGAACCAATCAACGAGGGTAATTGTACCTCTTTGTTCGAGATGTATAGCACCACCATCCCACTCCCATCGTCATTCACACATTCGCCAAAACCAGCCAGAAGCTCTTCGATATTCGTTCACCAATGAGGCTGTACTGTATGTACGCTTCGCTGTACTCGTGCTCCTCGGCTGCCATGAATTCCCTCAGTAGGTACGTATGTGGCTTATCAATGCTCGAAAGATAGGCTCACTTAAGAATTCTAAAAAAAACTGGAAAGAAACCTGAAGTGCAAAACTTATTTTGATGAGTACTACGTACAATGGTCAAAAATCATAATAGAACCTCTTGCGAATGAAATCGAATTAAAGCTTGAAATGCCGATTAATTTCAAGTTTAGTGCTGAATACACTAGAGATCATGTTCAAATCGATTTGGGTTCTGATGAATGTGCATAAACGTGTTGATTGCTATGGCCAACCAAGAGCCATTGTCACCTTCTCTGGCCACAGCCGTGGCTGACTACTCAACCACGAGACGGTCAATCAAAAACACATTTCCTCCGAAAAAGCGAGAGGAACCACCATTCGTACTTCCTCAGCCGATCACCAATTAGCACAGCCTGGTCGTTGGTAAAACCAATGCAAACGTTGCTGTGACTATTATTATTACTACTACTATTATCATTATGTATGAGCAGGTCTGTCAATCGGAGACCAGTTCACAATCGGATATCATAATTTGGCAGACGCTCTCAATCACTCGTTCTTGTCTCGTGAGATTCGCTCTCAAATGCCAATTTAGGCACGATCTCACAACCAGAGATGAGATCGCGTGCAAGCCACAAATAGCACTACTACATACATATACTACGTCCGAGATCCATTCCTTCAAACATTGGACAACTAATTCTCTCGCTTGCCTTAACGTTGTTCCTACAACCTTGATGGGAGATTAATGTTCTTACACCCATGAACTTTTGGGTATTGATGTGCGAGCAAAAACATATCGTAAAGAATCGGCTCAGCGGGAACAAAAAACCAAAACCCTGGGATATCCGAACCCTTCGTTAACTGGGCTGGACTCAGTCACAAGCCGAGATTGGGGTAAAGGATCTACGTACATATCTCTACCTTCAAGGGGAACTGTTCTTCGTAGTCCTTGCTCCTCAATAAGGTTAGGCTTTCCTCCGTTTTTTATTTAATTTGTGCCCACTTTGCATAATCAAATGGGCGTGAGGAAGCTCGGAACGGCAGGAGTTGGATTCGAATTAAAGCGGAGAAAAACAGTTCGACACGAGTCAACTTCAGCGGGAGACCCAAGGTGTTTTTATACAAAACCAACATGGAGTGAGGAAATAAAGCTCCCATATCATTGACTAAGATCTCCAGAAGAACACGACGAAACTAAAAAAAACATTAGTTCCTACATATGAACTGCCCTTCGACCATTGGTCAATGCATGCCAAGCAACCTTGCTAACCGAAATTCACACCTGGATTTGGAGAGTCTACGCGACATTTTTGAGATGTAAGCATTTTGCGCTGTACCATAAAGTAAGAGAAACGGGAACTTAGAATTTCCACAGACTTTAATTTTCGTGCCAATCAGGGATCTATTTGAAGCCAACGAGCCCCTGAGCTGACTTGAGCTTCTGTTGTTTTGGCTTGAATGCCAAGCACCCGGCTTTTCTTGAGGTGGTTCGTTGTTAACCCATTCTCTCGACAATTACTTCCAAGGACCATTGTGTGCATGCATTTAAACCGTGTCACTTTTCCGGCTCAAGCCAGAGCAAACAAGAGTAGCAGACGTGTATTGTTGGTCGAACTTTAACGATGTGATCCTAGCTCTGAAGTTTCCTTTGGAAATCGAGCCTCGTCCTGAAGCACCTACGTACACGTAATGAGCAGGAAAAAGCAGCTTTAAGTGCAATTGCAGCCGTTGTCTCATGCACCGTTCAACTGAGTCAGCGAAAGGGTGAGATGAGCCAACCAGAAAGTGGCTTGTTGTCTCGTCAAATGATCACGCTTTATGCTTTCCCGTTCATATGCCAGCAAACGACCATCACCCCATGCATCAAAAAAGATCCCATGTTTAGGGAATATTCACATTGGCTCCCGCCGGATGAAAGTGCCTGAACATGGTTACCACCACCACCACCATCACTATCATCATCAGATCATTGCTGAACAAATGAGGCTCCACTATCTTGAGTGGTGGTGAATGTGGCCGAGCTGATTGTTGTGAAGTACTCGCACCTACAACATATCTACATACTGTATGTACGTGGTCTGCGTATGGTAGGTAGAAAAGGAGGAGAGAGATGGTTGGAAGTCGTTTGCATGCGGAGGCGGCCACAAGAGAGTCACTACTGTGCAGTATTCTGTCCGAAAGATGGTGGAAAGGGAAAGAAGGAAGGAGAGAAAGAGAGAAGAAGGAACGGAGGTGACCCGCTGAGATCACTCCAAACATCCATGAATATGATAGCTGACTTGGGTGAAACAAGCAGGGAGGGAAATATTCAGAAATATTGAAATCTGAGGTAGATTAGCATCTGCAGGGGTCCGATGGATATTCCTTGCGACGGTCGGATTGATGGCAGATCACAGACTGATCCAGGAGCATCCCTTCTCTCTATCTACCACCATCGTTCGTTCCTTCCCAATCTGCCTTCCACTCATCCGTCTCTGCTAGCTTGTATGCATGATTTTCATCGTTTTCATTTGGTCTGTTGATATAGTAGAGGTATGCTGCTAGTTCGGGTTTTTGGAAGATTTTTGGCGCACTGCTGCTCCTGCTTTTGGGTGCTCAAGTCTGCAGTTGGTTCCTGAACACGGCGGACGATTAATAGCGAAGATTCATCACTTGGTCTCCACAAATGGTAGGAATACGCGGTTGGTTTTTTGACTCCCTGGCCAAGAAATTGATCTTCAGAAACGAATAAAACAGCAGAGCACGATTTGTATTCATCCACAGGGTTTCCAATATCACAAGGAATGCCCTCATCTTTCGCTCTACACCCCCAACCGAGCAGATCTTGCATATCATTTGGCTTGATCCTTGATGTTTGGGGGCAACCTGCCTGACTGCCCCTGTCTGGATCACTTGACCACATTACAAGACATCGGGCAATCTGAGTGAACACTACCTCTACCGTTGGCATACCATCACAACCATCATAAAGTCCTGAATGGGAGCAAACCAAGCAAACCAACCCAAACGGCACCCCAACCGCGTTCCCCAACTGTCTCGGATCACTTCCAGTGGTCAAAGAAATTTTCCTCGTTTTCGCCATTCGGGCTGGATAACAATTGCATTTGAGATTCATTATTCCGATCGCGGGATTGTTGGTTCTCCAAAATGGTCGCAGTTCTATGGAATGCTCAAATTGCTTATCTGTCCTAGTATGTCCGTAATGCGGCTTGACTGGGCGCGCCCAATTGGCTCAGTCACCCCGATATAAATTTATGAACATAACTTTGGAATCAGAGCGGAGAGCCATGCATCCATTTTCCCGATGATCAAAATTACGTCCCGTTGTACATTGACGAACTCAATTTTGGGATGCCACGCTGAGGAATTGCTTGAGGTGAAGAATGTTCATTGAAATTTCACCCATTTTCCACGGTCAACTTGATTGATTCCAAGCGATGAAATAGTAGTTTGCTCGGCATTGTTCGTTGCGCAATTCTCGTTCTACTTCTGCAAGTGTTCTGGCATGCATTTAAATTGGTGAACTAAGACGGCCTCTGCCTGCGAGAAGGCAGGTACTTTGGTTTGAGTGAACGACAAAGGATAATCAACAAGTAACGACATTCCTTTTTCAAAATGGGTCCACATTAACAAACATTACTACTACCTTGATCAAATTCAAACCTCGCTGTCCAATGCATCGCATACACTTATTGGTAGATTCCACTTGAATCGATCATGGCCAACACAATGTAAGACATCTCCACGCCCCCGTCTATAGCATTCGCTCAAATTGTGTTCGAACATTGGCGCTCAGACGA
>NC_081450.1:6855199-6858800 GCF_007210705.1 Tigriopus californicus | reverse complement strand
GTAAGAGTGTTCTTCGCCATAGATAGATGGCATGTATATAATCTTCACACAATTATGAATGAAACAATCCCTTGGAATGATAGACGAGATTCTCACAATTCAGTGTACCGTACATGTACTGTACTACCATGCGATGGTGTTGGTTGGTTGATGAGTGATCTGGAAAAGAGCTGAACCTTTTCTGGACTTGCGACCGACCGACCAACAATTCAACTTCTTTACAGTATGCTAGAGATCAACTTAGAGAGGACCCTGATGAAATCCTGGACTGTTTGCCAATCATCATAGGCCCATCAGTCAACCAATTGTCAGTTTGCGTCTCTCTAATGGAAAATAGTTTTGCTGATGCTTGTGATCATGTAGGTCTCTAATTGTTGTGGATATGTACGAAGCTGTGTGTCTTTTTGCTGGTAATTGCTATTGCTTGAAACATGTACGTATGCACATTTCTCGTATTCGTGTTTGAGACTCACACAATTTTCAACCAAACACATCCATCTTTTGGAAAAAATTTAGAAAAAGAAAGAATTTAAAAAGACATAAGGGGAAAATTTAGTAATAAGTAGTCGTGGAAACGATAGCATAATTTATTGCTCAGACATGCTGTAATTTCACGGGAAGACGCCTACAACCAACGAGAGAACCGCACATCCAACGAAAACCTCAAACCTTGGAGTGACTTCTTCAACAGTCGTGGATCACGTCATCGCCATGAGGGAAATCATGTCTCCTTAGTCATATTCAGCTACTTTGTTTCACGATATCATCAGATCTGAGAAGGAACCTGAACAGTGTGGAACACTGTCTCAAATCGTTGCCAATGTCAATCATGAGCATTACAACTCTTACGTATGTATGCGGAAGACACTTACTGCTGCTCTCTTCTGATTCTGGAACAACTGATTGGATTTCGTTACAGTTTATTGGTTTGGCGTTCTTCAAGGAACCATTCTCGAGTGTTGCGACGAGTCAGCTTTTGTGGCGGGGATTGACGAAGGAGCCAATGCTTTGGTCGACATGGAAGGGGAAATCATGTACGTACATACATAATGATGATTAATTCGGCATTCTTCCACCCAAGTTTTCCTGTTCATGACTCTTAATGACGGGAAATAGTGAAATACTCCCGGTGATCCTAACCCTTTTTTGTTGACTTTTTTATTGCAATTACTTGATGGCTGAAAAACTGAAGGTGTCAAAGCTAATTGTCACATGGCAGTGGTCCACTTTGTCGTCGAGGTTGGAGGTGGCGGTTGGCCCACTAATTTCCTCTTTCGGATGAATTAAAATCCAATTGGATGATCGAGCATTCAAATTTAATGTCAGACACTTGCTTTGAATATATATAATAACAACGTCTCAATCGGTCTCATTTCTAACGTACGGAACTAGTGAAAATACTCAACAAAAGCGAAAAAGCCGGATTTGTATGTGTCTCTTCATCTTCCGGTCGAAAGGGAAAAAAAACCAACGTCCAAAGAACTTGTTTCGGAGACCCACAGACATCATACATTTCATTTCGTCTGGACGCCCGAATACATGGTGTCTGTGATTCGATTTACGGAAAATAAATGACTTTCTCTCAGATTAGCATTAGACTTGTTCTTGTGTTTTTCAAGGTGGAAGAAGGAAGAAATTCATCTCCATTTGCTTTGTGCATTGGATTGACCTCGAGGTCATATTGAAACGAGGTATTTGGTTAATGTAACAACAATGGACGACATCCTTGCTAATTCTTCATATTCCTGAGTTGAAGCATAATCATTGGGCCACCCAATTTGACACAACTTTAAAATACAGAAGTCTTCCATTCTTCCAACATTCTTCCAATAACTACCCGGAGAGTGAAATATTCATTGCATGTAGAATGCTGATACGAATGTTGATCTGCAAACTCATCTTAACAATTAGGGCTCCTATCTGTGCTATCACAGTCACGATGTCTAATCACCGGCTAAGAACATCTTTGATATGGATCCCTCCAACTGAGCCAATACATGTGTGTATGTGATATACCACGGACATATTTACCCACATATTGTTCTCCTCCCAAGCATTTCAAAGCCCTTCGTGGACTCCCTCATTGGCTGATCGGATCATGACGATGATGACGGTGAGGACGGTGATGACGGCCGTCAAGCTCTTGCTCATAGTTCTTCCACTGTTATTGAACTAGTAGTAGTACTACTTATACTGCTACTACTCATCATGAATGGAGAACGCAAAGGCCCGGCCCTGATTCGAAATTTGCGGTTTTGCTCTCAATAATCGAAACTCATCCATCTAAATCGGTTGAAGGGGATCCTGAAGGAAAGCCGATGATCAACTCCGCCCACTCCTCAGCTACTACTCATTTGGGTTTCAACTTCTAAAAGAGAGCTCCATGAAGAGATGCATCCGGTGCACTTGGCGATGTTTACATGTAATATATGAGAGTTGTTATTTTAAACAAACTCCCGAGCCATATTGATGAACATGGACGATATATTCTGAGGGTTACGACCATTTGTCGCTTCTCTGGTTAAGTATTAGAAGAGGCAAGCACGGAGTTGTCGAAAGTACTTGGTACTTGCATGAACAACTAATCAGTCGTTTACTAAGCAGGATGCCTCAAACCGAACTACCCACATGCTCCCTGTAATCAAAAATGCTCTGGTATGGCATATGATTGCCATCTCATTGGTTTTTGAACTTCCTGGGAAAGTCCGCAATGTATTTACTCTTATGCCTGCCTGGCTTTGCTTGAATCATCACAATGACTTGTCTCTCCCATATCAGGTTTCCCTCGTTTTATAGCTGATCAGATTATCTTTGCGGACTCTTTCGTGACTGATAATCCTTCGTCTCCACTTTCCTTGTCTAAAAAGAGGCATTCTTATTGTCTTACGTAGATAATTATTCCAAGACGTTCAATCGTTAATCATCGTCAACTGTTTATTCGCACTTTAAAGTGTCTAGAAATTAATCAGTTTCATGAAAAATCGATGTCCGCCGCGCTTTTTTGTCATTAGGCCATTATTCATGGTTGGGCTCGAAAGGGTTCAAAACTTGTCGGAGACTTGAACGCACCGCAGACCAACGCCGGGCCAGAAGACGTGCAAGTCAGTATTGCTCAGTATACTGTATCTATACTTCATAGACCAGAGTATGGATAGTGCAGCTATAACCCCAGTGTGGCCGACTCCAACTCGAACTTCTTTTCATCATTAATGTGTAAGTGTAAGTAATGACTGTTTCTGAATGGAGCAGCCACTTCCTCTTTGAATATATCTGCATGCGGAGACATAACACTCTTTGTACATACATGAGTGGTTGTTTGGAATGAATAACGATTCCATGAAATTGTGTTGAAGTCATTAATCAATGTCAGGATCTCAACAAGTCCCTCTATTCACCTTTTCATTCTAGCGGGATCAAATTCCACTCGGACAACAAGCTATTCACAAATCTTTGCCAACTACTTCTCCTAATCTATGTACGTAAGTTCTTCCCGACGTGTGTTGATGGTTTTATGTGGATGAAAAGACCCGTTCGGAACTGACATGACCAACTTATGAGGGCGAAGAAAGCTTGAGAACCTTTGGAAGAATGAACAACAATC
>NC_081450.1:6854487-6855174 GCF_007210705.1 Tigriopus californicus | reverse complement strand
GGAGTTGTCGAAAGTACTTGGTACTTGCATGAACAACTAATCAGTCGTTTACTAAGCAGGATGCCTCAAACCGAACTACCCACATGCTCCCTGTAATCAAAAATGCTCTGGTATGGCATATGATTGCCATCTCATTGGTTTTTGAACTTCCTGGGAAAGTCCGCAATGTATTTACTCTTATGCCTGCCTGGCTTTGCTTGAATCATCACAATGACTTGTCTCTCCCATATCAGGTTTCCCTCGTTTTATAGCTGATCAGATTATCTTTGCGGACTCTTTCGTGACTGATAATCCTTCGTCTCCACTTTCCTTGTCTAAAAAGAGGCATTCTTATTGTCTTACGTAGATAATTATTCCAAGACGTTCAATCGTTAATCATCGTCAACTGTTTATTCGCACTTTAAAGTGTCTAGAAATTAATCAGTTTCATGAAAAATCGATGTCCGCCGCGCTTTTTTGTCATTAGGCCATTATTCATGGTTGGGCTCGAAAGGGTTCAAAACTTGTCGGAGACTTGAACGCACCGCAGACCAACGCCGGGCCAGAAGACGTGCAAGTCAGTATTGCTCAGTATACTGTATCTATACTTCATAGACCAGAGTATGGATAGTGCAGCTATAACCCCAGTGTGGCCGACTCCAACTCGAACTTCTTTTCATCATTAATGTGTAAGTGTAAGTAATGACT
>NC_081450.1:6854209-6854451 GCF_007210705.1 Tigriopus californicus | reverse complement strand
TTGGCAGATCGTGAATAACGACCACTGCGGTTTGAGCTAGGGTGCATTTCGGTCCCAAACTTAATCGATTCAATAAATATTCAAGCCTCAGCGTGCCAGCTTGTTCATGCATGTGGAAAACCGGACTCGGGATGCGCGTAAATTACAACGTCAAAGTGACGTTTTACTTTCCATTAGAAGCGACCATAAGAGCAAAAAAATCCAGAATTGGCGTACTACCTCAGTTGAACATCATCCCTGCT
>NC_081450.1:6821155-6854183 GCF_007210705.1 Tigriopus californicus | reverse complement strand
ACGACCACTGCGCTGTGAGCTAGGGTGCATTTCGGTCCCAAACTTAATCGATTCAATAAATATTCAAGCCTCAGCGTGCCAGCTTGTTCATGCATGTGGAAAACCGGACTCGGGATGCGCGTAAATTACAACGTCAAAGTGACGTTTTACTTTCCATTAGAAGCGACCATAAGAGAAAAAAATCCAGAATTGGCGTACTACCTCAGTTGAACATCATCCCTGCTCTGATATAAATGAGTAGTTGAAGAACTTTTATTGGTCGGGGTAAGAGCAAGTGAGTAGCGTGATGTGTTCTTTTCAGATCAAGAAGAACTTGGCGTTCGTGCGAGTCCCTACTCGATTTTGATTCCAAGCCCCTTTTTCCTTCAGGTCTTCGTCCTCCAGCCGATGATTTAAGCATGTCTCCCAGGGATCCAAGGAGTCGGAGATTTTGCATGTTTTTGCTTTTATGATGAGGCTGTAAATTTGGAAGCAAAAAGTGATGTTGAGTCTGCAATTTTGATATTCCTATTGACCCGCGTTAGAATAGCGGCTGCGACCAGTGACTGACTGCGTGAGTTTGTGTGTGTGTGTGAGAGAGTGGCCTCTTTATCTCGTTTCCCTCTCTCCCTCACTCAGTCAGTCCCTTACTTGCCTACCCAGTGGCCCTCATCTTGGCTTGACACATAAATTGCAAGGATCAAGGATGATGTTCCACGAAATACTTGCTCTCTTGGTCTCTTCAAAGCTAAAGATAATCTGAATTTCGGTTATACGTACAATTGGCCCAAGAAATCGTTCTTAGGCACACTTGACGGTTGTTGACTTGACCGCCAACGCCAATGAAATTCAAATTTCCCGCCTTTTTCAACCAAGAAAGGTCTCTTTTTGATCAAGTGCCACCAGGTGGTTTTACAAAGTTTTGTGATGGACTCAATGGGCCAATTTGCCACACAAATATGAGTGCGCTGAATAATGATGACAATGACGATGACCTGTGGCACTTGGGCTGCCCATCACTCATAAGCTTCTTTTGTTGGTCTAATGTTGGTTTGTGGGTCAGGCTGAGGCAGGGAGGTACAATGTATTCATGCATGTCAGTGGAGCAAATCGTGATTATATTTCTCCCCTCTTGCCCTCCTGAAATGTGGCCTATGGCCATCAACAGAGGAGAGTGAAAAATCGCTCACTTCGCCCATGAAGTTTTTTCGACCGTTGATTTGGGCCAAAATTTGGTAGACAAAAACACCATGATCCTGAATTTTTGCTGCCTAACTAGTGACTACCACGCGCTTTTTTTGGTTCGCGAGAGAAAACGAATCCAGCCATATTTGTTATTTTGACGGACCGAGAAGGACTCTGTGGGGCTAATTCCTATTTTGTCTGTTGTTTCACCTCGCCCAGAACTAATTGACGGGTAAACATGGACATCCAGGGTGCAAGCAAACAATTGGCCGCTCCCATTAACATGAATTTTCTTCCTCAAAGATGTATTACACACCACACATACATACGTAGCTATCCATATACGTGGCTTTTTTTATCTTTATCATACTTGCATGACACGATTAGCAAGAGAAAAAAGAGGCCAGGTGTGACATGGATCTACCAAGAAGAGTCACATCGAGCTAAAGCTAAGGAGAGGGAGAGAGAGAAAGAGAGGGTGAAACTAAGGCAGAGAAAGAGAGAGGGAGAGAGGCCGCCAAGACGATTTCCATCCATCCGGACCCGGACTCTCCGCTGGCATTGGCCGCCCTCGTTGCTATCCGATGCAGTAGGTGCGCTGGTCTTCATGTTGAACGCACAATAATTGAACACTTTACTCAAAGCTGAAGTGGAATTTTTAGGGGTAGCCAGAAGGAAGTCATTTGTTTTATCCTGACTGAGGCTAAAATTGATGCTCGATTATAGTCGAGCTTATTGTCGGTAATGTATGGAGCACTCACTCTTTAGCCCGCGCTGTGGCACAGGACAACCGATGGCCAAGTTCTACCACCAAACTAATTGAGTACAAATGCCATCGCCGGTGGATGGCCACGCCTTGAAGTCCTGGAGAAATTGGGGGGCCGAATGAGATTGGTTTCGTTCTATTCCCCAATCAAAATTGGGACTTTGGCACTGAATCAACGCCATGAGGGATCAGGGTGCTAGGCTTGACCAACACGTAAAGTGCATGCTTATACCTACCAGTGGTATGAATATATGCCAAGATGGCAGGCGGTCGGAGGATGGTCAATCCCAAGTGGATGGACTCACAAGAAGACTATCGTATGATGATTGCTCACCGGAAATTACCATGGACTGTCGGCTTTGATGACTTTTCTTATGCGCGATGATGACTCGGCATATTTACATACATGTGGCCGAGTATGAGAAGCTGAGTGAGTGAGTGAGTGACTGAGTGAGCCGGGGCGAATTCAATGCGGTCGATGTGGACAACAATCAGTATGCGCTGTACAGTAGTAGTGCATGGCCGCTAGTTAGTAGGAGCTACTCCCATTGTTACTAAGTGTTAACGTACTCGTACGTCAGAGCTTCAAGAGCTCTAAGTAGTTCAAGTTCTCCGACTCATCATCATGCATGCTTTTTTCCATTGTTCCAATTATTCGGGTTAGCTAATTAGCTCAATTAACGTTTGAACGAGTCATCACCGAGGGCTGTCAGTGCTCTTTAATAGTCATGCACTATGAGTAGTACATACGTACGAACGTTGTATGGGGGTCCATTGATGGCATCATCAGTATTGTACGATGGCATACGTACGTACCTACAGTACCTAGTAAATGTACATGATATGCATTAAGCTATGGCCAAGTCTCACCTTTTTTATAGGCTATCATTTTGCACTTTAAGCCATTCTCATATTTCAAGTTCGGGGTGTTCCGCCTAAGAAATCTTTTACTGCTTTTTGACTACTGTTCGGCAAATACAAGCACCCTCAGGGTCTTTTGTAGGTCCCCAGGGGAAGTTTTGAGCTGATCTTGTTGAGCGGAAAATAAAGCCAGAGGTTCCGTTAATATTCTAGTAGTTTGCTATGGTTTTATAATACTACAATCGTGAAGCACGAATACCTCGGATAGGCTCTCTCGTGGGTTTGAGGATCATAATGTATGTCCAATCAAGGAGGGATATCTTTCATGCTTCTCGTGGCACTCCACGTCCATGACGTTTTCATGCATAATACAGAACTTATTCACTCAGAGGATACTTTTATTCGGTTCGTCAGTTGGTTTAAGCAATTTGTCAATTGCGGTTGACGAAGATGAATATCGTTATGGTAATCTCAAAGTGGTTAATGGAATACAATTCAACTCTTGGAAACGCCTAGGAAATACCATAGATGTTGTTGACAAGAATGTTGGAATGAATACGGATGGACACACGGAGGCCTACATTTTATTGTAAAATCTTTCTAGGCTTGATTCCGAGTGCAAAATCCGTTTGGAGCAAGAGCTTTGATCTACTTTGATGAGAAGTGATTCGTCTTTTGAGGCAGTCAGATACAAATAAGCAAATCCCAGCAGGATATGATTGAGAGCTGCTTGATTATTGAGCTTGTTGAAAGGCTCGAACTTGAATCTAGACAGAAGCGGGAAATCCAGGAATGCCAATTTCTACGCACACTTCAATATTGAATCATCTTGCTATAAAAGCAAAGCCTGACGAGTGTTCTAAACTACAGATTCCGATGAAAAAGCACAGACAGTCTGGTTTCGAGTTTTGCTTCTCAATGCAGTACATTATGTTTTCGAAAAGGCATAGACTTTGCAAGCTTCGACAGTATCATGGACATTTCATGGCATCACTGATCCTCACCGCGGGATCTTTTTTGTGGGGAACGAAGTGACTGCATAAACTCGTGCTTACTTAAAAGCTACTTCATTTTCTCTGCCAATGAGTTTTGATATCCAGCCAGGGTGGAAAAGAAACCGAGGATCAAGAATTGATGCATTCTAATCAACCACTGGATGGATAACTTGGCGTTACCCGGCTAGCTTTGTACGTAATCATCACAAAGAGCGACCTATTCAGACGGAGATGAGTGGAAGATCGAGCCGAATGCTGCTTTGGCAAAAATTGGCTTCTAATTCATCAGGGGGGATTTCTGTTCTCGTTCTTCGATTTCATTAACTAATCAAGTCGGAGCCCATTGATTGCGTTTCTTGTGCATTTTTTGCCTTGTGCTGATCCAGCTTTTCTAGTGAGGCAAGGAAACAATTTCAATCACAATGAAGGACAACAGGATAACTCAAGCGGGTCATACTTGGTCCATTTAAAGTAGTAGCTTATCACCTGCGACAATATGTCGTCAGCCAAACTTGAACATGATCGACCCAGTCTCGTCATTGTAACTCATCCAGTTTCTGATCCAAAATCTCAAGATTTATGAGCAACGACAAGCACTACCGAGGATTTGAAAACTCGATTACCCGGTATGCACTTGGCCTCTGTCGGCCCCTGCACTGACTCGTCGGGTATGTAGCATGTTTATTGGGATAATTTGCTTTTGATCATCATTTTCCCTCTGATTTTGGGGCGGAAATGATGATCTCTCCATTCAGACTAATCGATGGTAATAAGCAGTTTTTTGCGCACCTTCTCCGAAGAATCTGGGCATTGCACCTAAACCAGAGATGCTCACAAGTGAGACCAAGTCAACCAATTGAAATGGAGCACCTACAAAGGTGTTATATATTTTGCATTTTATGAGGGTGACAGATAATTAAGCGCTTTTGAGAGCTATGGCAAGAGATAAAACTTTTTATTCCAATAAGCATTCATTCTTTTTATTTTCCCCATGTTATTGTTGGTTGTGCTCGAGAATGGTGTTGGGGCTCGATGGTGTGACACTTTCCGAGTTATTGCAAAGTAAGTCAAGATCATCATCGATCAGTGTAATGACTCTGGGATGTTAACGACAGTTTTAGCACCCAAATTCAAGAAATTTGAAAATCGAGAAAATTACCGGCCTCTGCAAATTCAAGTAGATGCACACACTTCCATCCCTACCCCAACCATCAGCAAGCAAGCATTCTGGATTCACAAATGCCCGGCTATACTCCATAAAACTATGACTTCATTTCTTGGCCCAATATGGTCCATTCGGATCTCGTAATCTTCTTTGCCCATATTCTTGCTATTGATCCATTCATGATCTTGGCAGATCCGGACAGATTGGAAGTTATTCATCCGACTTGGATTGAGTCAAGATTGAACCCCATGTGTGGCTGGGACATTTGTGCGAGGTTGGCTAATGCCGATGCTTGGGCTGCGGCTGCATAGTAGTCGCACTAAGGACGGGTGGGATCATTAGGCAATTTCGTTAGTAACAACTAACAGCCCGGCCAGGCCCGCAATAAGTGTGATTAGCTCCTTGCCGCCCAGAACGAACGGGGAGGATGAAAATGAATGGGCAAATATACATTTATCATCTTTTTCCCCGAGTGCTTCAGTGAGCATTCAATCCATCCACCGGGTCGAATACAGATTACCACGAGAAAGACAAATAATGGGGAGTAAGAATTTGATCATTCACCGATCGGAATGGCTGAATGTCCGAATCACCTTTCAAGAAACGGTGAGTACACCATGTGAGTACTACACATTAGGATTGGAACTATCCCACGTGAGATATGGTTCGAATCGCCATAACTTGTGGGTAATGGACACTGACTCTTTATTGATCCACATCGTTTACCCTTGGAAGTTGTACGAGTAAAAGAGGAGGAATGGAATGACGAGGCTAAGATGAATATGGGAGTTGAGTCGAGTATGTGCTTTTCCCACCAAGCCAGTTGGGCGGAAACCTCTTTTGTTCCAGACCTCGATAGATTGACCAGAGAGTGGCTATGTAAGTACCCGGGTATGTCTCAACTTGAAAACACTTTGGGTTCGATCTCGCTCAAGTGTCTCAGCAGGGAGTCAAATGATGGGATTAAAAAGAAAGAGTTGACGCTTGGGGTACGTGCGTAAAAAAAGATGGTGAACCTTGAAATGGGCGATGATCCGGATACCCGTTTCATAAAACATGTATGCCTTCGTTCCCCAACGCCATTTCGCCATCCCGGTTAGTGGAAACTTGTAAGATTTCACAATTCCGATTGTTCTGCTTTTTGGGGATGAGATTTAATTTCATCCAAAATCTTCAGAATCCCTCGGATCAAAGAGGGACTTGCGTTAAAGCGTCAAAATTTAGAGCTTGATTAGCATTTGTGGGAGTTTATTGGAGCTCCGAAATGAGGAAACTCCAGGGGGCTCGAAACAGATCTCCAGGAGAAAACTGGATGAAGTGGCCATGGTTGGATCAATAATAATAACAAAAATGCCCAACCGTGCGTCGTCGAATTCGTTGAAAAACAAAGCTAGCAATGCATGTGAACCACCACAGCTCTCAAATACTGGCTAGAAGTGCTCACATTGGTAGCCTCGATGGTTAGTTGCATGATGGAGAAATTCACGAGTTTTCATCAAGGAAAATTTAACAGATCTCCAAATCACCATTCGAATCGTCTTATCTCATTTAGATGCACCATCCAATGGAAACACTTTGAATTAGAAGTTCAAACAAGCCCAGGATGGTTCGGATTGGCAAGGAATTCGAACTTCTCCCGTCATAACGTTATTCACAAATGATGCCTACCTCCATATGGGACTTGTGAGTTCAATCTTGTTCTATTTCTAGCCAACAAGATTGGTCAATGAGCACCGATCGAGTAGTGGGAAGTGGGATGGAATCATTCGAGTAAAGGGCTATTTGCCATTTGACTCATGGGGAGAAAGTAAATTAGATGGAATAATTAGTAATTCATCCACTCAGATTTTAGATTTACGACGACATGGCCCCTCTGGTGGTGTCTGGCCAGCCAACCAACCCAAAGGCTTGTCGTGCCTCCTCTCGCGATCTCAGACAACGTACGTACATTAGCGGAGAGAAAGAGGGTCCCTCGGTTTGAAGAACTTCTGCGGTTTTCGTAGAGGATGAGAACAAGTTCGATCAAGCTGGGGCCAACTGCAAGTACCCACGACGGTACAAGTAAAATAATGCTCAATTCTCAATAAATCTCCTTGTCTGCAATCTTCCGTAATCGCACCTTCATACCGTCCGTTCGTGTGATTCATGTCAACGCTGACCACGATAGGTCAGTGGATCACATAAGCCACTGTTTCTTCTAATCGCAGGAAAGTTGTGTTGTGGATGGGCTGACGGTATGTGGTGTGGTTTCTACGTATAAATCCCGAGTTTGGTTCGTATGGTATACCCTCTCTCTTCTTACCTACTACGTATGTATGTACATAGAGTGCAGTGGTTATTCTTCCACTCACTAGTTTTAATTGTCTTCACACTGCATGAGGTCTAAGTATAATTTATTTATGAATCTAATTCCACTCGGGAACCATAACCAAAGCCAAATCTTCCAATTTCACGATGGATGGGGTATGAAATCTAATAAGGTCAATCTCATGGGTAACTGCAATAATGGTATGTGCTCACACACACACACACGCACACATACATCCACACTCACTTACTTACTCTGAGCCCAACTGGACGCTTATGGCTCTCCCACAATTCAACTTGACATGGACCTGTGACTTATTACAAGTTTTCCATTTTATCCATTTTGATAGCGAATTTTAATAGCTCACTATTCCAGGCACATTCTGGACTGCGAGAAAGGGCGGTATTTCTGAAGCATATATTTCATTAGGTGGCATGATTTAGATCTTTGTGCCTCGCCATATCACTTCAAGGTAACTGCATCCAGCCAAGAAAGATTATTGAAAGTGGGTAAGAGGCTTCTATTATGAAGTGATTCTGAAAAACCTGGGGTGGATTTGGGATTGAGCAGGGATTGGATGGTTGGAATAGAGAAAGAGACATTTTTGTGAAACACTCAACCGCCAGTCCAACTTAATTTTCCGCCATCCCGTCGACCCCTTAGTCGAGGCCCAATGCCACGCCACGAATGGTTGGTAACCTTTGCAATGGTTTTCAATGGTACTTGGAATGGAGAGGGAGGAGAAAAAAAGCGTGTGAGAACATTCATTTAAGCTGGCAATTTGTGAATTCCCCGCATTTATCAAAAGAATCTGACCGCATATATAGAAAAATTACATTTCTTTTGTCACTGAAATCGACAAAAGTCACGGACGATCTTGAATTGACTCTTTACAGAGGGGAATCCGTTTGAACAGTGGAATCCACAGGAATTTATGACAATTCAACAATTTCCTAGTCACTAAAACTGGTGTTTTTTTTCTTTTAGCTTTCTTCGACATTTCTATTTTCAGCTTGGGATGTTCCTGTTTCCAGTATTTCAAGAATATTGGCTTTTTTTGCGCAAACCCCACTATAGTGGAAGCTCTGGCTTAGGGCGATAAAATTATAGCATTAGGCACAAAACATCGAAATGATTGCTGTTTCACATATTCCAAGACAAAAGGCGAGGCACACCAAGAAATCAGCCAAAATCACTTTTACGTGCACACGGTACGCACGTATAGCCACGAATAGCAAAGCTATTTTTGGGACGTTCTGCATTACTCGACGACGATAGCAATGCGACGCACATACAATACACTGTGCAGCAGTTCTTGGCTCTCTCTCCATCAGCCCCTTGGTGCTACATAAAGGTATACCTGGTTGGCCTCACAGAGTGTTCATATTTACCTAGTCCTCCCTTGGCCGAACAGAGCCAAGATTAAGACATGATCATGTCTACTTTCTTTCATGCAAATCGGCGATTCCAATATAAAAGGGGTTGGTTCCTGAATCATGGACATGGTTAATCGTACGTATAGTGTTATCGCCAGTGAGGGGCTCTTTGGCTTCGGTTTTTATCTAAGAAAAAGCGCGTCGAAACTGAGGGTCCCCATTTGGACTGACTGACTGACTGAGTGCCTATGTGTTGACTATCTATCACTTGAAAAGGAGTTGAGTTTTTGCTAGAGCATGATTATTATGACAATTGACTTGGAATTACTCGCTCTTGTCGGGATGTGGGAGATGAATTATATCAATGACTAATGTGAGACCTCTGGTCTAGTCTGGTATCCAATTTACGGGGGTGAGGGCCGGATGAGACCAATGGACTCTAGTTTATCCATCTCCTGGATCAATGTAGAAATACTGGAAGTTTCTGGCCAAGCCAACCGCTTGGCCATCTATTCGTAAGGCTCTTCTTTCTGATCAACCAGACCTGTTGTGGTTTTGAACGATAATATATGCATTATGCAAGTGCGTGGAAGGCTAGCTAATAGCAGGAGCCACAAATTAGCTTTTGCACTTGACTGAACCACAACAACCTTAAAGGGGCAATATTTCATTGGCCGGGGACAAGCGAGACCCTTTTGTTCGCCTCCATGTTGAGACAGCATTTGGTTTTTGGCATTTGCATTTCAGATCAGTCATTTAGTATACCTGTGTGACCGCAATCGCCGCTCTCTCTTAGTAAGAATCACCTTGGGATGGGAGGGAATTTCCTGTTGGACTGTGTCGAACAGATCGACCTGGTTGTCGCTCACAATCGCGAACTCATTGTGCTGTTGATTCCGAGCGCACAAACACTTTCCTCGATCGAGACAAACGTAAACGAGCCACGCTCGATCACCAAGATGGATGGTCCGGATATGTCTTGAACGAACTCTCAATAAATGGCGACCTTCTAATCCAAAGACAAGAAGAGGCCATGGGCCAAGTTGTTCGAATGAAGTCGTTCTGTCAAAGCAGTCTGCTACGTAGGTACATACTGTTCAATGTGTATGTATGGCTTATGGATTGAACAATGGGGTCCAAAGGCGACGACGGCCATGCAGCCGGAGACTGAAAAGTTTTCTCCTCGTGGAGGTTTTTGGTGTGAGAGGAAATAGAGATTTCAGCTATCAATCTGCTCATATTTGCTGTATTGAAAGCATATTAGCTAGCTGTGAACCGAATCAAAGCATGCATCCGTTGAATCTGTGTGCAATCATGGATGATGATGGCTTGCAAATGTGATTTACGTTCTGTCTATCTATCTATCCATGTACAATTCTACACTGTGCGTGTGTGTGTGTGTGCGTGTCCGTGTACAGGTGGGTGTATGTGTGTGCCTGTGACGACAACGACGACAATTGTGTGGTACTATTCAGTGGATTTTGTACACAGCTCAATAGCCTCATAACGAGTGCGTTAGGCCTATAGGGCATGAGTGAGTAGGGTGGCATGGCAAAAGAAAGAACCAACTATGTTGTACGTGTACGTATGTGCCATTCTACTGCTAATACCTTGAAGTCTGCCATGTGCCTTCAATTTCGATATTTTTTCAAGCAAGTTGGAATCACTTTTGAGCCACACAATTGATCACTTCTACACATCAGAATTAATTATTGAAGTTAATGAAGTAGATCTCGTTTTGATGGGCTTTGCCCCTTTAACATCCAAGTAATTTTGATCAAAATTCATAATCCATAACAGATGCATTTCAGTCTGCAAATGGGTTGTAAACTTGATTTCACGTTGCATACAAATCAAGATCGCTCAAGGTTGATGGTCTTCAAGTATTGCCTAAGATATTCCCTCCACATATCACTTCGAGATCTTTCTTCTCAAGAATTTCATCACGTTGATTTTTTCCCCTCAGCGTCTACTTGAAATCATCTAAAAATGTTGTTTTGACTAGAGCCACTATAATAGAATATATTCAGGCGAAAAAAAGCCCTCAATGTTTTTTTTCATGACAAGTCGCGTACCAATACATTCTGTGCCCGCACAACGTCGGTCCTTTGTTGAATACAAAGCAAATAGCGAGGAGCATCAGTTTATGAGGTTGGACTTCGTTTTCGTCGAGTTAATGTGCCAATTCCAGAGATGCCACTGATTAGGCCTGACACCCAAGTGACTTTTTTGTTAACCTTGTCAAGCTTGTTTGGACAATGGGTGCTGTCTGCTCCACTGCCCTCCGACAAAACACATGGACGGACAATCGGTGACCAGCCCGACCAAACTTTTTACCTCTGTGGTTTTATGGTTGGGACCATTTTGAGGGAATGTTGTGAGTGGTGAACACCTCCTTCGAGATCAATAAAGCGCTGGCTTCAGAACAGATTGGTCGGGCTTTATCTATTCATGTTGGCTGCGGGAACGACTACTACCTTTACTACTACTATTACAACTACCAAGATTATCGGAGTTTCACACATTCATCAAGGTGCTCGAAAGATCTTCCAAATGGATTTGGAATAGATTTCCAAATCTCCGATTTGAGCTGCTGGAGCACCTCTCAAATGGGCTCTTCTCGTCCATTTCAAGATTCACCTTTGTCGGCTTTTGAGAAGAATGTAATCAAATTGAAATATATTTAAATCCATCCATCTCTTCGTCACATTTGCCAAGCTCAGAGCGAGCGAGGAACATCGGACTAAAGAGACGGACTCAAACCAAGGTATCTTTTTTAAACTTGTCTCGGAAGCCAGAAACCAATGAAACCATGCCAATCCAAACATGTTTTGGGGAAGCCAAAAATCGAGAGGTCTAATGGACGTTCCAACTACTGCAAACAGCCATCATCACTACTTTTTTTGGCACAAAATACAATACCTAAGCTGACTTGCTCTTTCACTCCATCCACCGACCATTGTGTCAAAGCCACAGAATCGCCGATTATTATGGGTGTTTTCCGACCACCTCAAACACTACCTTGTAATGCTGTACTCGAGCTACTGCGGTTCCAGGCGCATTCGTTGTGGCAATGTATTCTGTATTCATGCCAGCACTGGCATTTGCCTAAATACTAAATGTGGTTTTGGAATGCCACTTCAACTTTCGAATGGTTTAAAGCCTCCCTTAATCCGGCGAAAACGTAATGGGAACCATTCTGTGTAGCTGGGTAACATTTACCTTTTATTGTTACACTTCGACGGAAGAAAAACCATGTTTAATCATCCATCCATCCATCCATCCATCCATCTATCCCGGGCTGACTGTGTGTGTGTGAGTGTGTAGATGTGTTTCTCCCTCTCTTTCTCTCTTTCTCTTTCTGTCTCTCTCTCTCTCTCTCTCCTTAACACCCGAACAAAAGATTTGCTCGCTCCATCCGTTGACACATGCTTGGAAGGGCTATCTTTTGTGTAATGGAGCCAAGCAGTAATTTAAGGGCAGGGTCTTGGATCAAAAGACCTGAAAACCGATTTCCCGAAGAATTCAAATCTTCCTAATTTATTTCCCTTGATTACCTGATGCACTGCTCCTGAGACAACCCATCCGACCAACTATCCTGGACATCCAACCAACCCTTCTGTTCAAGTCACGGCTATTGGTGTGAAAGAACGGTCATGGAACAGATCAGGGTCTTCAGTGAAACCAATCCCTAATCCTTTAACAGAACTTGTAAAAGAACACAATCAAGACTGCTGTACGGCCAAGGCGGATGATCCCTAATCCTTTAACAGAACTTGTAAAAGAACACAATCAAGACTTATGTCTATAATTGTTTTCAAGTTTGATTTTACTATCCCAAGTTAAACCGCCTCTATGAACAGATGTCACTTTTTCATAAAAAAAAAACTGATCGTTATATTTTGCCATGGAAATACCAAGACAAAGCTGAATGGCGGACGACATTAGTCGACTAGTGTTTGTCTTTAGGACATCAATGGTTTGGCATCCCAGGGGTAAAATAAATCCTGGTCTTGGGTGAATATACCTATCTATGGTGCAAGCCTGGGCTTGTCCGTTGTAGGTGATAGTTTGGGTATCTACTATCCTATTGAGACCGGAGAGACCCCGAGCTCAAGCAGCTCATACATTATGTACTCGACAATTGATTCAAACCTCCCATCAATGAGTTGTTGAGTTATGTCTGGAAACTGATCTTCTCACTCTCAAAACCATTTGGAAGATTTATGATTAGTCTTAAGTTGTTATTGATAGCAATGACTGACTCAGTCCAACATTTCGGCAAAAATGTCGTCTTCGTGTCCTTCTGGAAGAAGAAGAAAAGTATATTCTTAGTGGGAGACGCCATCGCTTAGACTTTCACAGTGGTGCTGGATCCTGACATCCACTGTGAAGTTAGACATCTAGACAAATCTGGCATGCAAAGCAAAGGATTCGGGGAATACTCAAGACATTTGTCAGAGTCCCCCTTTGTGGTCCTCCTAATCCTCGCTCAGTCTTGCCCAACCTATGTCCATCTCTCTCCTCCCTCAATGAAGAGAGGACCAAGCACGATCTTGAGGACCACTGAGCCAACCAGCAACACCCGTGGAACGAACAACTCCCAATTTTACTCGAGATTAGAAAATAGGCAATTACACCATGCTATTATTCTTCACCTGAAAGAATGTTTTCAATGTGACAGGAACCCTCTGATTACGGGTCGGAATCATGTGTACTACCACGTACGTACACGGGTATTGGAGTTCTTCGGGACAGTCGAGTTGGTGGCTGAAAACTCGGTGTCCGAGACACTTACTTGAACCTGAGTTACGAGACGTAAATGTTCAATTACGCATTCATTCACGAGCATCACCCAAAATCGGGGTCGGGAAGAGCAAAGCAAACATGCATAGCTGGCCATGACTAATCACGGTGAATTGAATTTGTGTGTGCGCTAGTTGATGATGGGCAATCGAGAAAATCAAATGTCATTCGGTGTCTGATTGGGTTCATCTTCAATGTATGCAGGATGACAATGGTTTCCAAATTCGCTCGGAATTCTCGGGCTCATCTCAACGACGAGTCGGCCTAAAGAAGCTCCCAGAATCAACCAAGCAACCATTGACACTCGCTCAATGCATTGTCCTCACCGTGTAGTAGTAGCAGGAGCAGCATTACTATTACTTCGACGACTGCTGGAACCATCTATCTATCGTTCTCGGGGTCGTCTTCTTCTATCTTCTGCTTACTTCACTAAAGAAGGTGAGCCAAGAAAAATCGTTTCATCGCCCAGATTTGAGACCTTGTCAATTTACGATTCAGGAGCAACTCATATGTAGCAGTAGTCAGAGAAAAAAGACAAAGATAAAGGTGATTTTGCTACCAAAGCCGAATCTACACGGACTACGTGTTCAATAGACTGGCTTGCTCCGACTTGGGTTTGGATGTGCCCGCTAACCTGCTCTGACTTGACTTGGCTTGGTTGGGTGTGCTGCTGGACCATCATCCATCGCTTATGTATGCGGCACTCTATAACTATTCAATTCCAATTCTTTTTCGGGATTTCGACCTCAAAATGATAGAAAACATTCCAGAAATAATCACACACCTCAAGAAAGAACAAAAATAGCTTTTTTGATAGACCTGCATATATTCGAGCAGATGGTTACTGACAAGCCTGATAACCGGGCCAACTCAACTTTTTATTACATTTGGAAATAATACATGAAAGGCTGAGAGGCCACGAAAGAGGGATCTGCTTGTGCGCGAGTATGACAATTTTTCATACATGTCTTTTTTCCTTTTCTTCTTGGTCCTCTTGATCAGATCGAACGTCAGATTGTCATTGTCACTGATTCAACATCATTTGTCCATTTCAAAGCAGAAAGCAGTCAAAAATAAAAATGTTTTTTTTTATACCTACTACTTCGTCTACCTTTTCTGCTTCTTCTCCTCTTCCTTCCCAATACAGAATTGAACGTGTCTGTCGAGAAAGTCGTCAGCGGTAAGTAGCCATCGATACGAAAAGAAAAAGAGGAAAAATGGTTTCCGAATCCAAGCAGTCGCGTGAAAAAGGTTCTCCAGTAGTCTCAAGTTTCTCTTTTCAGCCTCGGATGAGCTTTTGAGGATGTCTGATTTTTGAAAGCATGAAAGTGCTGGGGCTACTTACCCCATGCTCCACTCGATGCTTGCAGTAGTCTAAATCCATGCATTAATGGGGAATGTTCATAAACTGTGTTAATGGTGTGACGAGGGCACACCCTGCTTGTTAAATACTCTGAACAAAAGAAGCACCGACACTGGTGGGGTAGCCTATGTGCGGTCGCGTTGGCGAATAGATCCTCATGCTTGGGTTGAAGACACAGAGCCGAAAACCAAATTATCATTTGCATGACAAACCGCAATAAGGGCGATTTAGCGATGCGATTTGGGGCTCGGGCCAAAGACAGAGGAGATGAACTCAAGAGGTCCGGCCAAGGGGGAGCGAGTCCGTTTGGTTGTCGGTGGCATAAAACTTTTATGAAAGTTTCAATTGCGCTCTGTATTCCCGTAGAAAGAGAGATGCCTATCTACAAATACGATTCCTTGTCTCATTAAGTATAATCTTGCCCTGGAGAGCAATATCATTTCCATTTATCTCTTCCTTGCCTATACAACAGGCTTGAGCATAGATTTGAAAGCCCTATATTTATATGAGGACTGAAACTGAATAGTTTTAGACAGGTCAGTCCAAAGTCACATCTGTGACTGCCAAATGTTCATCATAATGGAAGACATGAAAACCAACCAAGGCAGTCTGTGTGGCTGTGTGTGCGGGGGGGGACTGTCTGCTGACCAAGGAACACACTTCTTCTTGTAGCAGCTAGCTCATTGTTTGTACCTGCTTCATTGGTCATATTCTAAATGAGAGCTGTATCTGGACATAAGATCAATGTTCATCACTGAAGTGCTCACCACTCCGGGCAGTTTTCGGCGATATTGAAGTGGGGATTTAGATTTGGTCGTGGTTCGCCCGGATGGATCCACGCGGTCGAATACAATACAAGTTCAAAGACTTGGTCATCGTTGGCATATCAAGTAATTATCATTTCATTGGGGTGGCATCCATAGTTTTGCATTGCCTCCATAGGTCAGCGGGAAATAATCGCTTTTCGTGGCCGACATTGTTCATCCGAACTAGGCGAACTTCTCATTCACTTCTGGCAGCCACTACTGAACGTACAGTATCTACAAGGTATGTGGTACAAGGTACCATGTGGGTACGAGTAAATTCGTAAGTTGGCCGCCCTGAACAATCCCGAGTGGTTTAACTGACTTCTGGCACGCAATGAATGTTCAGAAAGGCTTCTCAAATTTATCTCCCTGAAGTGAAGTTGACTGTCTTTAACGTGGTCGATAGATATGGTTTATGTGAGCCATGCATTGGTCGTCACTCCTAGGAAGGGCTATATCTGTATATTCGTGTGTGGATGTGTTGAAGCACGGATGCTTCAGTACGAGACATACGTAGATAGAGATGAACCAGGTGCAAACTTCTGGTTGAATAAAGCGGAGAAGTTTCGTTTGTTCACGCCTTGGCCGTACAGCAGGAACCAGGTGCAAACTTCTGGTTGAATAAAGCGGAGAAGTTTCGTTTGTTCAGAGTTGAGCCTTACATGATTGGAAGGAGCGAGCGGCCCTTCTCTTCCAGCCTCATCAAGTCCTCCTCACCTCTCCTCCGAGGCCATTTTTTTCTTTCGCTTTATGCGCAAAGTAGGCAAACATGCAAAGAGAAAAAAGGGAGATGTTTTATTTGAAGAACGTGCCGTGCAATAAAGATTGTTCAAATATCAGTTAACACTCGTTTTTTGTGGAAAGCGAAATCCTGGCTTTCCCTTACCACTGCACTGTACGGTAACTGAGAATATTGGAATGAGCTCTACTGTACGAGTACATGTATGCGATGAAGAGATTTTGGATTGGATCTACCTCATACTCCTGTAGATTGGGGAATCACTCTTTCAAAGTCTTGAAGCTCATACTTATTCATTAGTTCCAAAAGTAAGAGATAATGAGGCTGCCCATGTAATTTGGCGGCATTTAAAGTAATGGAGAATCCAAATGAGTTCATTTCGTTGGACGAACGGACGTGTACACATACAGGAGATAGAAAATCTTAAGGGGAGTCAGACGCCCCAAAGAAAAAAGGCTGAAATGAAAAGAACGCGTGTTAAGAATCCTTTCCTCTTGATGAAATATTATCCAAAATGAGGCCATTTCCACCACAAAACACGAGCAGGGCTTGTCTGCTATTTACGTTTTGTCTTTAATTACTACTCCTAAACATAAACGGTAAGCGTTTGTCTCTTGCTAAACTGAAGTGTCTTGTTCAGATTTCATTCCGTCGAAACCGTTGCTAAACATGAATAATCAGCCAGTATACTTCTGCTTTTGGGGTACAGAGGTGAAGGTCAGACCATACTGATTTGGCCATAGATATTTTCACCCATTCAGTGGGCCTCCACCCAATTATTCAAATATCCTGTCAATATTGCCACATGTCAACCAATTTGACTCGAAGTCGATCTACCTACAACCAACTAACTAACCAACCAACAGACAAACAAGAACCATTCCACCCAGAGATCATCTGATCATCCCTTATTTAATGCATGAGGCCATTACGACAGGCATTCAAATGGCATGTCATATATTTTGATCCGGTTTACTGAATGTTCAAGAGTGGGGTCTCTCAAGTTTTGCACAGTTTCAGAGGAGAGCTTCACCCCACTTGTATTTCAAGCGAGTCATCCTGATTTGAATTTGAGGAGCCGAGGGCAAGTATGTTAAGTGGTTCAGAATCGCATCCAGTCCAGTTGGTTAGGGCTGTCTTGGTCGTCTTGGGTTAATAGGCAGATAAGGGTATATAGGAAAATGAGCGCCTTCCTTGGGTAGCTGCTTGATCCATTTAGTCTTGAATATGCATGTTCCGCTCGGGAACTTCGCCACTGAAGAACAGTGGTTAGTGTACATTAAAAAAAAATCTGCGTTGACCAGAGATTAGAATACACTTGGGAAAATGTCAGATACTTTTGACAGTGTTCATCCATTTGGATTTGGTTTCTTTTGTTTGGTTTAGCACCTCTTGAGAAGTTAGTATGACAAAAATGGAACAAAGTTACAACTATGTAAATATTCAAAACATTCGTTTTCCATTTCCTTGTTGATGTGGGAGAACCTCTGGTTGAAGTTCTGGACAACCTTGTGAGAACAATCTCAGTTCTTGTACGGAGGAAACTAAGCCAAGTTATTTGCATAAATCTGAATAAGGTCGTCGTAAATGTCCAGTTTTATGTCAAGATTCTTTTTCAAGAAGAAGACAAACGAAGTGGAGGGAAAGACAGAAAGAAACGTGAACAGGAGTGGTTGTGCCAAGTGCCAATAGCAGTTTTACTCTTGTAGGGGAACTCGTAGTTTGTAGTACATACCGGTACATGCCGAAGTGCATCACTCGACACTGAATATTGGAAAAGCAACCTTTGGTAGACTACCAGTCTTTACTGAGTGTTTTGTTTCCTAAAACCACGACATGAGAGTGTTAGAAGCCAGTATGCAAGCATGCATAAGGTGTGCTTTTGAAAGGCTCTACTTTGACAAGGAATTGACTTAAAATGGGTCTTTTCGGGCCCTCATTCAGGATTTGCGTCTGAAAGAACTTCCAGCAGTCGTTCGAAAGGATTTGGCTCTTTGAGCTGTAGAATTGAAAGAAGATTAGGCCGGCCAGTGTCATCTATGCAAATGTCCAAGATTTATCACTTTTCCCGACTCTTTCACCCTTCCGTGCATGGAACTGATTTAAACATGACTTTTTTGGCCCTCCGTGGAGCATATGCAGGAAAAGGATCTCTTCGTCAGTAGACTGACTGCCTGACTGACAGTAGTAGTTGGTAATGTATCATTGGCACGTTTTTACTGTAAAACGTGCCGGTTTTTTGCTTCCATTTTGAATATGCTTATTATGCTTTATCATGCTTCAATCAACCTGGCGCTTGCTTCTTGCTCCTTGCTCCTTGCTCCTCTCCTCCAACTATCCATGCGTCCGTCCATCCATCCAGCCATCCATCCGACCTCCTTGTTAAGCATGAATAACACGTTGCTGTTGTTGAGGTGTTGATAAGAAGGTGGCGGGGACGGAGACGGTGGCGGCGGTGGTTGGTGAGATGTTAGTTGTCGATGATGATGGAGAGGATGCAGACTGGAGACGGGAGCGCTATCATTATTCAGTAGCTTGAGCTACCTGAACGACAAGATTACGGAGCTTCAAAATCATGCAAGAAATGTTTTGCCACCACTTACTGGCTAACACCACTCAGAGCAGCTCGCGTTGCTTCTTCAATCAGAAAAAGGTGTCTTCGTCATTGGGAAGATCGAGACTTCGATTATGATCTCCACGAGTATGTAGGAGTGCCAGATTGCAATACCCACTCAGGCCTGAGAATTATGATAGTCCCAAATGGAATCTTGAATCTAGATCCATGATGGCTACCTGTTCTCTTGGTGACACGATCGTCACTCTCTCATCGAGTCAGTCAAGCATCTCAAATAATCCATAACTCGTTAACTTTTATTTCAACAATAACGACAGCTTACAAGGCTCTTTTCGACAGTCGTAAATTTGAAAATTATGAAACAAATCAAGTTCATTTTGCGTGAGGCGAAAACCGTTTTATGACCTGGCACATGATAATAAAGCACGGTCTTCAATGAAGTAGTGGTTGTTGTTGTGTTGTTGTGCTAATAACAAGAACAACAAATCGTAATTCAATTTGAGCTAGAGAATAGCCGTGCAGTGTGGTGTGATGGACGAGTGTATTTCTGTGTATGCGGATAAGTAGTAATCAAAATATTATTGTCACCCCTTTCTTTCGAGGCCGCGGCGGCCGTTGCACGATGGTGAACGGCATTTAACTGGACAGAACTTGCACATTCAACAACGGAGGAGTCTACGTACTCTGTGAACATAAATAGTACGAAGAAGGTCGAGCGAGCGAGCGAGCGAGCGAGCGACAAAAAGAGGCGGCTTTTCCTAGTGCTTAATAGGTCGTGGCGTGTGGTAGACTCGAAGGCGTGTCTGCCTAAGATCACGCTCGGGGTCATGCATCCCGAGGGAGGAGGGTAGGACGAACGAAATGCATACGCAAATAATGATGATAATAACATGATGATTAAGTTGATAGTGTTGGTGGTGTTGGTTGGGATGGTGGTAAGAGGTCAGATCACAGATATTGCAGTTCCTTGCAAAAGACATCGTCACCGCCGAGTCCTTTGAAATCAGTCTCGTTTGCTAGCAATGCTCGCTTTTTCAAGGGATGATGTAGTAACAAATTTAAAGTAAGCGGATTGGCGTTGTGGTAGAAGTAATTGATGATGATAATGATGACAATGATGAAGATGGTGATTAGAGTAAAGATGAACGTGACAACTTGAGTGATGCTAACATCATGTATGTTCTTTACACTAACACCGTGCTCGAAAATGGTGATTCCTTCGTGGGAAGTGGTATTTACAGTGGGTCGATCTACCTATTGAGGGTGATGCACTTCAATGATGGAGGGAGAAACACAGGGCGAGTGTCCGGTTGGAGCTTTCTCATTCTCCGGACTTGGCACTCAGTTCGGTGGCAGTGTATTGAGCCGAGCCCGGTGTCAGGCCAAAGGTGTGAGGTAAGGAAATTGGAGGCGATACGCCCCCGCGCGAATTGGGGCGGGTTGGCGAAAAGGATGGGAAGGCGTGATTAGGAATGGAGCTTGGAGGCGTTGGGGTTAACGAGTTCGAAGCGTACATGCTTGGAGTGGGAGACCCCGCAGGACTCAGACTCGAGTTCGGGTTCATACGTTTCTCTTTTTGGCGGCGATTGCAAAACCAAACACGCACTACCTCCTTCTCCATGCAGAGACCGTCAGCAATATACGTGATCTCTTCGGAAGTTGGCTTGGGGTTGGCGTTGAATGCGCGCTCAAGTGCGATCCTGACTGTGGTATCGATGGAGGTGCGTTTCTTGCGTCGTCGACTCACAGCATCGTTGAGATTGCCAAAATGAGGCATGAGTCCAGGGCCCGAGGTGCTCAGACTTAAAGGGTTGCCGTTCGAGGCGTGGTGAGTGGAGCCAGTGGCCGCAGCCGCTGTGTGTTGAGCATCAGCGTCTTCCAGCCATTTTTGCAGCAATGGCTTGAGCTTGCACATGTTCTTGAACGAGAGATTAAGTGCCTCGAACCTTGAGATCGTTGTTTGGGAAAAGTCATTGCCATACATTTTTCCCATGGCCAGACCCACGTCTCCCTGAGTGTAGCCAAGCTTGATGCGCTTCTGCTTGAAGAGCTTCGAGAATTTCTCCAATTCCTCCAAGTCGGTGTTCTCATCGGGTGGGAGATCCAGGCGAGTGGGCAAGCCTCCTCCATGACGAGGATGCGGCGCTCGACCGTACATGTCCCTGCCGTGAGTGGGCAACCGCATGGGCGAAGTCAGCACGGCCTTGGGTGGACGCGGGGACGGTGGAAGTCGCTGGGCAAACGACGAAGGCGAATATCTGTCGTGGGACATGGACGTGGGTGGACCGTTCTTGTGCAGGCCACCTAGATGGTTGGCTTGTTGGGCGGCCAAAGCTTGCAACTAAAAGACAAGGAAAGGATATTCTTGAGGGTCTCTTCATCGATCAATAGGTTGACCGTTATCTTTGTCTTACCTGGCTGTGCATCAAAGCTGCTCCAGAATTGGGAAAGAGTGGAGAACTGTTTCCGTTGGGGCTTCCGTTTGGAGCCAATAGGAAGAGGGATTGCAACTGGCTCATGGCTTGGAACATCTGGGCCTGTTGAGCCAACTCTCCTGACCCTCCACTCATGCTAGTGGGTAGCCCGTGGAACATCCCTGCCGCGTGAGAGCTGGAGGTGGGTGGCATCTGAGCAGCACTCAGCATAGCTGCCGCCGCCAGTAACGGGTTCTGGGCCATTTGGTTACCTTGTTGAGCACCCAAGAGAAGCTGAAGTCCCAATTGCTACAAGTTAGAAAGGGTCCGTTGTGGAAAATGCCAACACATTCTTGGTTTGAGAATGTGAGTCACATTACCTGTTGAAGCGGATTGTTTGATCCGGATTGCTGCAACGCCGAGAGGGCTGCGTGAAGCGGGTTGGTTTGACCATTTGAGGTAGGGACATCGTACTTGAGCCCTGGGGATGAGGTAGAGTGTGGAGGAGGGGTGGGAGATCGGGCTGACGACGAAGGTGGTGACAATTGTCCGGTCAACCGAAGGGCTTGCTCGGCGGCCATTCGAGCTGCCGAGTGAAGTTCTTCCAGTGGACTTTGCTTCAACTCCATTGGAGACCTTACTCTGAGCGTGGGTTGCTTTTTGGTGCGGGGAGGGGACACCGGCCTCCGGTCTCGACCCAGGGGCGATCTGGATCGGTCTCTTTGGTAGTCATCAGGGTGAGTGTTGTGATTAGGAACTTTGGGCGACGGGGATCGACTGGCTCGGTGATGCCGGTGTGAATTGGTGGCGGTGTCAACATCCCCGTCTTTACCGATTTGTTTTGGTCGGCGATGCTCATCTTCCTCCGAGTCTCCATTGACTTTCTCTGTGAACGAAAGAGGACGGGGAAATCGTCAGTCAGGGAAGATATGGAATGGAAAATACGACAATCAAAGAGATAGGAGGAAGCTTGCTATTGAAAAAGGATTGTTGGAGCGTTCCATTCAACCTTGTGATGACTTAATATAGGTCTATAGGACAACCACCACTTTTTACGCCCTCTCACCCAAACGAATGCCAAAAGTGAGCCAAGCATTTCAGACGGGCTGCTGAACTCTGTCTGATTTGAACAAAAAAGTCCTTATGCGTACATACACCCTCCGGTCGATGACGATCATGTGGTGTGTGTGTGTGATGTTCATCTGGCTTTGAAGTGCATGTCGAAGATCGCAATTAGCTATTGGGCGGGTCGTTGTGTTCTCCATCAAAGTCAAACAGACGGGCCACAAAACACTCTTAAGAGCATAAGCAACCAACTTTCGTCCCAACGTCTACCTATCTACCTACCAACCAACCTACCAACCTACGTTCGCACTCAAATGATTTGTTCATCCAACCAGTCATGTAACCAACCAACCAACCAACCAACCAACCAACTAACTATGCCGGCAGTCACTCAGTCAGGCAGTCACTCACTTACTGATACTGCATGCTCTCGTCTCTCACCTCGCCGAACCAACCAACCAACCAACTAACTATGCCGGCAGTCACTCAGTCAGGCAGTCACTCACTTACTGATACTGCATGCTCTCGTCTCTCACCTCGCCGAACAATCGAAAGTTTAGCTCTGTGCTCTTCACCCACTTCTAATCAAACCGAACACCTTTTTTCTGGGATGGGGAGGAACTTCATTCTCTGAGGTTAATCGCTCTCACCCAGTCATAGCCATAAAAACCCAACCAGTTCCAACGCATGTTGTGGTCAGGTTCGAAAAGTGAAGGCTCAGGGGAGCTTGGAGTTCTACATGTAGGTGCATTAGGTACATAATTAACTGCATCGGAAAATGAAACCCTCGCTCCGTTGAAGGGGAGGGGCACGATAGCAAATTGGTGCATTTCGTCTGATTTGGCCACAATTTATTGATTCCGAGGTGGCCATTGATAGCGCCTAGTTGCTCTCACTCTCTCTCTCTCTCTCTCGCCACAATAGTCTGTCGGTTATTTGGAATTTACAACGTGGCAAATGGACATTGAGTAGGTTCGAGTATTAGCCAATGGACCAAAGCATCCATCACCCGATGCACACAACACCTCACGACAAAAGCCGATACACATCCTAAATAGGTCCGTCCGTACAGTAAGTGCGTACAGCACATTTCGACGTACGTACACCTAGCAAGGAGTGGTGATCGGGGGTGGGTGCTGGCCCACTGTACTTATTTCGAGTGAGTGAAGGCTTTGGCAATTAACTGAGCAATAAATTACCTGGCCAACCAATTGGGATTGTTTTCCATGAATTAAAGTTCAAGATCTGGCATTACTCGATGGGAACAGATCTGTCAAGCATCATGCACAATGATGGTGGCATTTTGATCTCCTGTTCTGACCTTGCCGATTGGACGACAATTCACACAAATTATGACGAAGTCAATGTTAATTGAGCTCGGATTTTCAACCAAGTGGAAGAACGAAGGCGCTGCCGGCATTGGTGGTGGTAGTGGTGGTGGTCAGAAGCAGTGGTCAGATGGATCTTAAGCCCTCGTAGATCTCTATCAGCATGTAGAATTACGAGATTGACAATGGGGAAACATGAAAACCTGTTTCTGATTTGCATTCAACTCCTATTCCCAGCTCACTCCCAGAAAAACAAAAAAGATCTGCATTCAAATTCAAACAATGATGATCCGAGATAAGCATGACAAACTCGCTTGACCGCCGTCAGTTCCAGAACAACGACAAATAGCACTACTAGAGTGCATGTGTTGTGTAGTTCAGTAGGAGGCCAACAAAGCCAGCCAGCGATTGAGCCAGCAAGGCAGGCAGCCAGCAGAACAGTCCATCAAACTCATCAGCCCCTTAGAAAAATGCAAAACAATATGTGACTCCATGTTGACATGTTAAGCAGGCAAAGTCTGATCTTCGTTTCATGGATTGTTGAAATGTCGTGGGATTGAATCGCTCATGTCTTGAGCATCGTACTGTACTCCATCGTACCCCACCACCCACACACCCACCCTCCTCTCGTTCTTGGGACGATCTCTCCCTTTCTGTTCGGCATGAAACAAAACAAATGGGTTTCACGTTTCGCGACAACTGGTTGAACAAGTTCGGAACTAATGATCGAACCGGCAAAGTCACCTCGGTTTGATGATTTTGTCTTGAGCCAATCTTTTGCATTGATCCTTCGGCTCATGATTGAAGTGATTTAATCATAGAAGGCACACACTAGTCCTGTCCTTCGAGTTTATTCCACTTTTTCGTTGTTGACACAAATGCGCGAGAAATCGAACTGAAATCAGATCCCATTGAATGTTGGCAAGGAAATCTGAATAAACTTCATTTCTTTAACAAGAGCGTCAGTAATGGCAAGCCTCATTTTCAAGGCAATTAAGTTCCATTTTGATGAAAATGCAGAAATTCTGTTGTTGGCAAAATTGGCATTCAGAGAAGAAGAAAAAAAATCGATAGGCAAGACGATTTAAACTGGATCTCTCTATGTACATGTAGAAGTCGTCAACAACAGTGAGGCTCGCTCAGATACGTTCGTTGTTCCTCCATTATTGGAATCATATGCACCCACACAGAGACTGAGTAGTACATACTGTTTGTAGTAATGAGCAAGTAACCCTATCCGTTTCATGGGATCGTTAGGAGCGAGTACCACCATGATTCAGCACTTTTGAGCCCCATTTTTAGCTTTTTGCATGCATTATTAATGCTTTGGCAAGGGGGATCGATAATGTCACAGATTTTAAGTTCGGAACGATTTCTGCTGACGAGTTAATCACCATCACTCACGGTGTCTTCCAGCCCCAGTTCAACTGTTGCCTAGTTAAATGCTTGCATTAATCGCCACATCAATATTAATGCTACAGTTTATTCCAACGACCGAGCAACATTTAAGCGCCACTGTAGTGCAGAGCTACAAATCAGACACTGTAAAGAATGAACGAATCAATCGAGCCAAAGTTGACGACTGCCTCTACCCATCTGTCACATACTGTATGTACATACGTAGACTATATACTACGCACAATGTATAATCCAGGAGGTGCGATTGGATTCTTGGAATTTGTCGAAGCTTTTAAAAATAGTAAGTTGTGCGGTCTCGAGAAGTCGTTCGCGATCAAAATAGGTCTCGACTAGAGCACGAATTCAATTGATATTCTTTGTTCCCAGGGATGAATATTCAGAAGGCATGGGAGGAATCCCCAATGTCTGAATTGCTCGGACAAGAATTGTATAACAAATCAGAGTCATTGTCAAACCTTCAGCATTATATGACCATCTTAATCTTGCAATACCAACGTGATGTTAATTCCAATTGAATGTAGTAGTCTTGTCAAATTCTTAGAATCAAACACACCAGACATTTAGGGGACATGTGTGCCTTGAATGGACTGATAATAAAGCCGTTCGATTCTTGAATAAAGTGGGTCAAAATGAGCTGCAAAGACTCGAATAATTTTTACTTTGATCCCATCTGTTGGCAAGCTTTTGATTATTAAGCATAAGTTAACGGTTGCCCATCTTGTCTCGATGCGTTCCGAACTTGAAGAATTGCGCTTTTACTTGGTAGGAACTTGAGTTGCCCGATTTTGGAGCCAACCAAACCCATTGATCATTGTCGCAGACTGGAAAATATGCGTTGGAAGATAATTTGGTTCCATCATTGCTTTCCTGCTAATAAATATACATGTCCATGTATTGGAAGACGACTTGTATGTACTACGTGCGTCTCTGAGCCAGACGTTGGTAAACATCTCATCGAAGCCAATCCGACATTTTATGTATGTACATGTACATTGTACTATTGCGCATGTAAGCATTCGCATTGCTGATGCGGGAAGAAGAGGAAATGCCTTTTTTGTTCAATAAATCACGCTTAAAATACAGATACTCCTTGGTTTTGAACGACTTCCAAAAGCGATCTATTTTTCTCGTCCCCGAGTTTTCTTGCCAATCGACGCCTTCACCGAGAGCAATTTCCCCAATCCATCTACATACGTACTGAACAATACAGTTGTTCTTACGTGTACTATATATGATATGTGTGTATTTAGATTGTACACTACCAAGCCAGGCTTGGTTTTGATTAGTCTTGTTTCGACAGGCCAGGGCGAGGATGGCGATCAGGAAAAATTGAAATAAATCTGTCGATTGGATTGATCATCAAATATGGTCGTGGTTCGGCTGGGCTGCTGCTGCTGCTGCTTGCAATACCATCACAATTGGGGAATCCAAGAAAGACCAACTATGGAACCAAAGCGAGATTTGAAGACGAACTCCCTGAACGAACAAGTGGACAAAAAGAAGAAAACCTTGACCGGGGAAATTTTCTGCATAGTGATGTGATCATAGATACATAATATTTCCCAAAACTCGCCGTCCCAAAAGCGAAAATTCTTTTGCATCATCTTGGAAGAATTCCATGATTTTTCTTCCAAACAAGGCAGTGGATGTGATGATGTTGAGGGCCGTCATCATCTCAATACGCACACACACGCACGAATGCACCGTCTCAAGCACTCCCGCACCCCAGCACGGACCAGCTACCCAAGAACCTGGCTAGTTAACTTGATGATGTCCATTCTAATTTATTCAGTATCAAATCCAATCCCGACTCACACGAGAACTAGCGACTCCATCCACCTCTAATACTACATAGCTATAGCTAGCTACAAGCTCTCTCTCTCTCTCACACACATTCACTCACTCACTCACAACGAATTCATAACGAAGCTCTAAAAACTTCCAAAAGGAGAGAGGGGACAACTGGACATTCACAACGAAGTTAGTCACTTTGTTTAAGCTTAAACTTGTTCTCTACTTTGCAGCAAAACTTCGATATCCAGTGTAGATGGACGCCATCTCAAGTTCACGTCTAATTCCAAACGCACCTGAAATGATGGAATGGTCGGAATATGCACGAACGTGTTATTCATACTCAGGTACCACACCACGTAGTCACTCGTACACGCCTTGGTGACCGAATTGGAAATGGGAGGAATGACAATTGTTAGTCCACATTGGCCATTCCAGGCACGCATGACTCTCCTTAAAATCTTGCTGTTAGATATATGTATATGTACGACTGGATCCCCCAAAAGTGAATTGTGGCTAGTCAAAAGATTACTAATAGCAAGGCTAATGCAATCTACAGTATTGCGTACGGAATAGTCCACTACCCACTGCCGCCTTGATTCCAATGCTATGATATAATAGGTCAGATATCATATGTAATTGGGAGGCCGAGACTGACTTGGGTGGACGCCTGCATCACTTCGTACGTCGTATATTACCTCGATTGGTTTAACTATTATGATGTTGATCAAACAAGACTAGGCACGCACCGCTCGGTCTCTTCATTAAATATTCAATCAGATAAAATGGCTTTTGATCAGTCTCAGACAAGTTGTTACGCCTAGAATGGACTTCAGACCCCAAAGGTCCAAGCAACATTTCTCGATCATCCGCCGAGAGCCGAATGTGTAATCACATCCTGGACTCGTTTGCATTGCCAACGAAGAATCAACCTGAATCTTTCGAAGTATGTTTCTCCAGTCTCTACTGCATTAATTTTAAATAGACACGGATTCAGGCACAGTGTGAAACCACGATGCAGTTCAAGTATTGGTTTCAATTTGGCTCAAAGAAATGTTTTCTAGCTACACATCGGTATGAACTACGGAGTTAGGAATAAAAATTAATTGGACACATTTATCAAACAGTTGGTAAGAGAGGCGACCCTATGGCTCCGTAGAAGCCAGACAAGATGATACATGCAAACTCCCGTTCATGGATTTTGAATATTCATTCTATTGGTGTGTCGTTCGGAACATGCTTGGCCTTCCCCTCATCCAATGAGCGAGATTGCATGATCTTTGGGAGTCCAACCTCCTTTTACAACATCACTACCTCATTCGCAAACCATATCGTACGTCTCCCTCTCGATCTGCATGCATAGGAGGCACATTTCATCACATGAAGTGCGCGGATCTCTACCACTGTAGGTACATACTCTTCAGGAAACGGTACCAATGGTTGAGCTATACTGTACGTACGTACGTAGAAATTGTCCATGAGCGAACGTAACCTACATGGCATGGAGGTATGGAGTATAAAGGGAAATTCGAGACCGAGGAGTGGCTTCTTTTGGTTGAACGTGGTTCTCGAGGTGATTTGGCTCTACCCAGATATGATTTGCATCTTTCTTTCCCTTCATGAGCATCTCTTGAAGAAGGCAATGTGCGTCGAGATCGAATGAACGTACAGGAACTTCAGGAAGAGCACGACCAAGAGGAGGAGAACACCAAGAAGGAGGAGGTTGAGCTCCTCGAAAAGACTTTTCATTGGATGAGTCTTGTGATGCGAGCACCATTATCTCAGCGACTATTTGCATAATGTGCCCATAGCGCACTCGCCACCCATTCCTACCATGGGTGAATATGCGAAGCCATCGCGGAAATATACCAACCAATGACGGTTGGGGAACTTGCTTAATCAAACAAATTGATATGCCAACACTTGGGATGGATGTTTGCGGACAGCTTTTGATGGCCATTAGAGATAATGATTAGTTCGCAAATTCATCCCATAGCTCGAGAGACAGTGCCAGAGCGGTGGAATATGTACATGATGTTGAAAATTATGATGGGATCGGGCTTTGAAGCCACTAGCTGGCTGCCCAAGGCAACTCTGTCGAAGCAAGTCAGCCAGCCAGTGATTGCACTAGGCACCAAATCCCCCCAGTTCATGGACGGAGCATCGTGGTACGTCCTGCTCATGATGACAATGATGGGAGCAAATTAGACACGGACATCACGTTGTGTCCGTAAAGAGCCGGATGATAAACTTGAGAGACAGAAGGAGGAGGACGACGACGACGGTGACGAGGAGAGCAAGCGAATTCGCTCATCAAATGAATGTATGTGTGGGGACCCGTACATTTGGACAACTATACAACAATAAGGACACAGATGTTCCCCCTATGATAGCATAAATCTGTGAGTGATATTCAGCCTTTCAATTCTTCAATTGTTAATGCACAGGGCTTTCATCAAGTGTTTGCGAAAGCTAGAAGAACCGTGTTGTGGGAGGGCTTTTTCTCAGAGTACCTCGAACGTAAGACTATATTTAATTTTCGACATGCCTGTGGTTTGCATGATGCTGCTTCTCTTTTTCTTTGGCATAATAGAAAAAAACTGAGAAAATGCTAGGCAAATTCGACCATCAAGTCCAAGTCCAAGTCCATGCATGCATGCATGCATGAGAACAAAAGCAACAAGAAGACGAGAGCTAAGGTACAGTTTGTTATTCACTCAACATCAACAACGTCGCCATCATCACCATCAACACCACCACCACCTTGGGAGTTCATCGTCTTCCTCAGCACCATCATCATCGTGTTAAAAGCATGCAAAATTTTATTTACAAAGCTTTGATGTGAGAAAAATGAGGCACACAAATTGCTGCGCTTGTTGGTATTCAGGCTTTGGAACGTTGAACTCTTTGTGAGGCGAGCAGTTGTTACACAAGTGGCTAATTCGGCTTCACCTATGAAAAGACGGTCAATTCAATCGGGTCCTTATGATTTTGCCAGTTGGTGTCATTGCCGGTTTACAATGTGTTTTTGTTGTTTTATGAAGTGCCAGAGCCGCCCAAGGAATCAACAGATCCTGTCTCAACATGTTGTTACTGTTGCCATTGTCAGCGGCATTGTTCTTAGAAGATCTCGCCGTTTTTGTCGTCCTCCTACTCCTACTCCTCGTCGTCGTCGTCGTCATCATCATCATCATCAACTTCATGGGAAGAAGTAGCCAGATTCTTGGATGGAGCGAGAACGGCGCCCTGAAGAGCTCCTGGTGTTAAAAGCTCTCAAGAGAGAAAGAAACCCAGCAGGGTTCTCTATGGTGATATGAGATCCAGTTCAGGCTTGATTCCAATAATATATGAGGCCAATAAATGGCCTCCCAGTTTGGAGCTGTTGAGTCAAACCATCCTTGTTTTTGTCGTTCGCTCTCGATTCAGTAAGTCAGTGGTGTGTACTCAGGCAGATACGTTTTCTCGGCCTTGCTTTATGCATGTAATATGGGGAAGATCAGGGCAATGGGCACAGATACGAATCCAGTCTGCACATGAAGCAACTTACGGGCAATTTGGTCCCCGAGGAGCCCCAGGCCAATGTGTTAATGAGCAATGTGTAAGCATGACAGTCCAATGGACACTTCTTTGCCCACTTCCTTCACGACATCAACTTAAGATTCATATACAGAAGCCGGCAACAGCTCATTTTCCAACGACCACTATTACTTCTTCTTCTTCTTGTTACTCTCACCTCCCGATGTACTCTTCTCTCTTTCTCTCTTTTTTTTCTCTCTTTCTTTCTTTCGTTTCGTTCTTTCCATGTGACTCTAGGTCCATCCTCGGGCCATTCTTTGAATATTCCGAGATGGAAGGAAGAGGAACGAACCGAGTGCAGACGATGAAAAACACAGCCCAATCCATATCACGCTCTACCAAACTATCAAAATTGATACGTTTCATTCATGGCCAGCAAGTGTGAATTGCCAAACCGCAATTGATGAAGGGCCGACATTTTCTGACGGGAATATTCATGCCATTCGTGGAATACCAGAGAGCTACTGGAAGGTAGTAAGGTGGGTAAGTAATACGGTAAGTATGTGTGAATAGTCACGGCGAATGTACATATGCCATGAATAAAGTGGATGGAGACAGGTAGTCGAGCATCCACCGTCCGTACGTACAGTACAGCATCTTCTCAATGGGGATTGAGGGATGACTGGAATCGCGGGATGGCAATTGCCAATCGGCCAAGTGTGAATCGATGTGCTAATATATTGGAAAAACAAATTCTCGACGCATCGTCTTGTTCTCGTCCCATAACCCTCCTCCATCCATCCCCACCACACTGTAGACCCGACAGTTAATGCACGTATCCAAGAAAGAAGGAAGCCACAAAGAAAATACAAGACCAAAGAAGGATTGAAAAACAAAAAAGAGAGAATGAGAAGAATGTTCATCCACTTTAGGAGAACTTCATCAGTTTGATAATTATGCATAGCCAAATTAAAATCGTGACAGAAGAATTACCTGTTCAGAGGTTAACTGTCTGTGACATCCATTGGACCGCAGCGAGCAAGATGTACGTACGAGTATATACGTATTTAACTTAGGAGGTTGATTCCTCCCTTCTACAGGCTATTATATCTTTGTTCTTAGCGAGCAATTTGATAATCATAGAGAGGAAAGAAGGAAAGGAGGGAAAATGGGGGAAGAGAAAACTTATTTTTTGAAGGACTCGTCGTCAGAATATAATCCCGGTAGATCAATTTCTGTCGTCTCGTTTGGGAAATGCGCAAACTTCTGCCTGAGAGTCTATATGATTTTGGGAAATGCGAGTTGTACAGTAGTACAATATAAGTAGTCACAGGGAATGCAAAAGGGGAAATTAGATATTTTGATGACTATGCAAGTTCATTTTGTGGTCTACACGTCTGGTTTAATGGAGATTACGTGAGTCTGAAAAAAGCAGCCTTCGTTAAAGAGCAAACATAAACTCGCTGTCTTTCGCCATGCAAATGGCCGTTTTATGAGCTTCTTGACTCCACTCAAAAATGAGGGGTTTCCGCCTTTACGCGACGACATCAGTAAGCTCTTCCACTTTAGCGCAATAAAAAAAGTGGTGGTAACGAACAGATCAGGCACTCAGGTACCAAGCAGTGCAGCAATGCCACTTGGATTCCTCCAATTCCTCACAAGGCACCAACGAGATCCACTTTTGTTTCTTGCATCATGAGACCCCATCTATCTTTGTATTACAGCTTCCACCTTTGGATAGCTATTAAAGGACAAGTAGTGAAGTGTTTTCTGGCCAGATGGACGCTGGTTGGGCGTGGACAACGGCTTTACATGGAGAATCTAAACATGAATAATGCTCAGGGATAACTGTCAGGAATCAGAAATATGGGTGTAGCTGATTGGCAACGCCCACACGCCCAATCTGCATGTTCATTTATCACCTTGTTTGTCCTTATTGAGCAAGGTGACACCATCTATTGGCAAGAATTCGCTGGCAGAGAGACCTATACGTACAACCATGAACAAGATTAGAGAGCGGTACCATCACTAATCCAAGGAAAAACATCTGAATTTCCTGTCATGACCCCCGATTAGGGAGCCGTATTCAAAGGCAATTTGTTGCCCGCAACTGTTCAATCAACGCGTCTTGTGTCCTGGATCACTTGTACAAGAGGGGGTGGTAGTGCTACAACAATCAGGTACACCTCTGGTGCCAAGATCAAAACAGACCTGGAAACCACAGCAACCAAGATTGAAGAGCAGGAAGAAGACGAAGGACAGAGAAAAAGAATGAGACGAACGAGGTACTGTTGAATTGTTCATGGCGCTGATGATTGGAAAGGTGTGAACTTCCACAATCCCTAAAATCTTGTCCCGTATAACAGACGGACCAATGGCCACGTTGGGGGCACTCTTGTCCGGGATTTACCGAATCGCTCATGGATAATGTTGAGACAAAGCGCACTTGAGAGAGAGAGAGAGAGAGAGTGGAAACAGTGTCCGACGTGTCGACAATAAATCAAAATGACAGCTAATGATATGTATGCACCATTTGCAGAAGAGTGAAAGAATGGTCTTGATATTATACCC
>NC_081450.1:6818161-6821120 GCF_007210705.1 Tigriopus californicus | reverse complement strand
AATGGTCTTGATATTATACCCGGTTGTGAGAATTGAGAACCCGATGATCCTGGCAGACCTTAACAACGGATCCCTGCAGAACAACTCAAGCAAGCAAGGGGCCAATCATAGATCATTATCTATGCTCTTCTTTTCCTTTTGCATGAAGATCATCTAGCTGTTGGCCAGAGCAAATGAAATCAGAGCCCAAACCACAATAAACACTAATTCTAGGCCTCAGTCCCTACAGTTTGGTCTTTGTTGTCGAAGACTCTCTCAGACAGGCAGGGTCGAGACTCAGAAGTGAGCTCTTCGAATATTATTCCGCCGATATTATTCGTTCTCTGATTACGGGGTTGATCCCACCGCATCTCGGCCACATGCAAATTAACTGGTGACCCAGGTAAAAGAAACCGTCGGAGCAGGACTTCCACAACGAACATGGTACCCTCCACTTCAATGAGAAGATCTAGTTCGGCGACTCATGACGAGATTAATGATAACTGACAGAACTTCGATAGGTGAATGACTCTAGCTAGGTCTGGGGCTCGATCATATTTGGCCTGCTGGTTGACATGAAGATGCCTGAATCAGCCAAATGTGCTATCAAGTCCCGGCTTAGTTTTGCAGATCTACCCACCACAGAGGTAGGGTGACTAGATCCTTGGAAGTCATAAAATGAGGACAACAAAACAAAGGGGAAACTATCAACAAGTGGGGCTTAAAGCCAAAGAAAGAAAAACGAGTTCTTGGACAAATTCTCTGAATTGTTATGGCTGATGTTGACAAGTGAAATGGTCCATAACTATGTGCACAAAGATGAGCTAAGCATAGAAACACGACTTACCGTCAGAAGAACTGGGAGGCGTGTCTTTGGATTCGGTTGCTTTTTCTGTTCGCTCCTCTTCAGTCTCATGAAGGTCTCGACTGTCATTATCATTGACAGGTTCGGGTTCCGGGGAGTCGGCTTTAGTCACATCACTGCCATTTACTAAACCCGGCATGGAACCGGCACCGACACCACGAGGTTGTCCAAAATGAGACCCAAAGTTAAGAGCGGATGGACCGAACTGGCCAAGGCCCGCCAACATGGACGGATGAAACGGGAAGGCTCCAGGGTTGTGCCCGAAATTAGCAAATGGATTGGGCAGACCCGTCGAGGTCAAAGGAGAGGCCCGGGTCTTGGATCCATTGTCATTGCCATTATGATCAGCTCTGGGCGAGATCTTGCCTGTATGATCCACCATGCTGTTAGCATGGTTTCGGTTGGTCACGTCCATTCCTGGTGAAGAGGACCTCGAGGAATCGTGGTTGATGTCTTCTTTGGAGCTACAAGCCTGCTGGGGGAACAATGATGAAGGAACTGGGAAAGGCGGAGAAGCTTGGAGCAACATTTAGCCGGACATGGGCCCCAGAATATGAGGTGAACGCAGTAATAAACGACACTGAAACAGGCAATGTTATTAACGTCTTTTGTTGCCGTTTCTGAGCACCACCCACAATCAGTTCATGAAGTGCTGAGCAGCAACTTAATGTAAACACATGAGAGGTCAGAAAAGAAAAAAAATCAGACAGATCAAAGACAAACGTCTGTCCACGTCTGGTGTCTTGTCGCAACTGAGAGCACGATCACTGTGCAGCTTTTTCCTTTCAGCTGAAATGGCGCTCGTGGCGATAACGGCGGCACTACCACGTCAACGGGAGATGCTCTGCCATTCACGGGTGTCCGACCCTTGTCGGCACCCTCGTAAATGGGAGCCAGAGAGCGCAAGAATTAATGCATCCAAACGAGCTCTTGTGGTGGATAGAGTCAAGATCAATGGAGCTGGTAGCTGTTGAGTTGAACTGCATCCGATCAAAAGAAGATGTGGTTGCTGGCCCAATGCATGGTGCTTCAAGGCGAAAAGTGGAGTTCTTCAAGGAACCGTCCTCTCTTTTACGCGCTGCCCAATACCAAGGGCTCTTTTTTTCTTGACAACGCTCTTGGAGACTAGGACTGGAAAGAGCCAGACTGCTGTGAGAGCAGCAAGTGCAGGGAAAAAGATTTGGATTGAGTTGATGAGGAGCAGTATCATGAAACAATCCGTTTGACCGAAAAAGCCATAGCGCATTCGGCACAAAAGCGCAAGAGCGCCAATGCTCTTTTTACATATGTGACGGGATGTATTATTCTGATTCGTCACTACAAGTTTCAACACGAGAGAATCACCACTGCAAACAGCACTCGATACGGGTGTAAATATCATTATTATTCTTATACATTACATCGATCGACTTGTTGAACTACCGTTCTACTCTCTTCAAATCCAATACACCAAACAATTTCAAATGCATGCCTTTTGCTGCAATCTGAGCTCTTTGCTCTAAATTTGATGAATGACTCTGCTTACAAGGCTGTCACAAGAATGCCCATTTATCCAATTCTACCTTTTGCTCACTCTTCTGAAAGATTGAATATCGAGCCTGGCTCCGATCAAAAGTCATTAACATTCCAACTTCCACGCACATACGAACATTCACAGTAAACCAGATTAGATAGCCTAACTTGCGCTTACGTGTTGAAGTGGTCAATAGAATTCTGATTTAAGATATCTTGCCAGTCAAAATGTTCTTTTGTACGCACACTGATGGTTCGACCTCTATCTGGCATTAAAGGATGTGTTCGCCTTTGAAAGTTGAAGGTTTCTTCTGTATCAAGTTTTCAGTTAGCACTTGTATTCGTCCAGCCTCCTGGGAACGAGTGCAGCGGTTTGTTGTGTATTCCTTTGCATCCAAACTTATTGCTTTGTGTGGAAAAAACCATTAATATTCCTTTTGATAAGCCTGATTGCCATGCCCAAAGTCCTACGAGTTCGCTCGCCGTCATTTTTTTGATCAGGCATTATTCAACACTCAGAAAATGAAAAATGGACGGGGAAATGCGCAAAATCTTGGGCTAGCAGAAATTGTTTCTCGTTCCATGTGCATCCTATCGTAAAAC
>NC_081450.1:6814363-6818121 GCF_007210705.1 Tigriopus californicus | reverse complement strand
TGATAAGTGAAATGGTCCATAATATGTGCACAAAGATGAGCTAAGCATAGAAACACGACTTACCGTCAGAAGAACTGGGAGGCGTGTCTTTGGATTCGGTTGCTTTTTCTGTTCGCTCCTCTTCAGTCTCATGAAGGTCTCGACTGTCATTATCATTGACAGGTTCGGGTTCCGGGGAGTCGGCTTTAGTCACATCACTGCCATTTACTAAACCCGGCATGGAACCGGCACCGACACCACGAGGTTGTCCAAAATGAGACCCAAAGTTAAGAGCGGATGGACCGAACTGGCCAAGGCCCGCCAACATGGACGGATGAAACGGGAAGGCTCCAGGGTTGTGCCCGAAATTAGCAAATGGATTGGGCAGACCCGTCGAGGTCAAAGGAGAGGCCCGGGTCTTGGATCCATTGTCATTGCCATTATGATCAGCTCTGGGCGAGATCTTGCCTGTATGATCCACCATGCTGTTAGCATGGTTTCGGTTGGTCACGTCCATTCCTGGTGAAGAGGACCTCGAGGAATCGTGGTTGATGTCTTCTTTGGAGCTACAAGCCTGCTGGGGGAACAATGATGAAGGAACTGGGAAAGGCGGAGAAGCTTGGAGCAACATTTAGCCGGACATGGGCCCCAGAATATGAGGTGAACGCAGTAATAAACGACACTGAAACAGGCAATGTTATTAACGTCTTTTGTTGCCGTTTCTGAGCACCACCCACAATCAGTTCATGAAGTGCTGAGCAGCAACTTAATGTAAACACATGAGAGGTCAGAAAAGAAAAAAAATCAGACAGATCAAAGACAAACGTCTGTCCACGTCTGGTGTCTTGTCGCAACTGAGAGCACGATCACTGTGCAGCTTTTTCCTTTCAGCTGAAATGGCGCTCGTGGCGATAACGGCGGCACTACCACGTCAACGGGAGATGCTCTGCCATTCACGGGTGTCCGACCCTTGTCGGCACCCTCGTAAATGGGAGCCAGAGAGCGCAAGAATTAATGCATCCAAACGAGCTCTTGTGGTGGATAGAGTCAAGATCAATGGAGCTGGTAGCTGTTGAGTTGAACTGCATCCGATCAAAAGAAGATGTGGTTGCTGGCCCAATGCATGGTGCTTCAAGGCGAAAAGTGGAGTTCTTCAAGGAACCGTCCTCTCTTTTACGCGCTGCCCAATACCAAGGGCTCTTTTTTTCTTGACAACGCTCTTGGAGACTAGGACTGGAAAGAGCCAGACTGCTGTGAGAGCAGCAAGTGCAGGGAAAAAGATTTGGATTGAGTTGATGAGGAGCAGTATCATGAAACAATCCGTTTGACCGAAAAAGCCATAGCGCATTCGGCACAAAAGCGCAAGAGCGCCAATGCTCTTTTTACATATGTGACGGGATGTATTATTCTGATTCGTCACTACAAGTTTCAACACGAGAGAATCACCACTGCAAACAGCACTCGATACGGGTGTAAATATCATTATTATTCTTATACATTACATCGATCGACTTGTTGAACTACCGTTCTACTCTCTTCAAATCCAATACACCAAACAATTTCAAATGCATGCCTTTTGCTGCAATCTGAGCTCTTTGCTCTAAATTTGATGAATGACTCTGCTTACAAGGCTGTCACAAGAATGCCCATTTATCCAATTCTACCTTTTGCTCACTCTTCTGAAAGATTGAATATCGAGCCTGGCTCCGATCAAAAGTCATTAACATTCCAACTTCCACGCACATACGAACATTCACAGTAAACCAGATTAGATAGCCTAACTTGCGCTTACGTGTTGAAGTGGTCAATAGAATTCTGATTTAAGATATCTTGCCAGTCAAAATGTTCTTTTGTACGCACACTGATGGTTCGACCTCTATCTGGCATTAAAGGATGTGTTCGCCTTTGAAAGTTGAAGGTTTCTTCTGTATCAAGTTTTCAGTTAGCACTTGTATTCGTCCAGCCTCCTGGGAACGAGTGCAGCGGTTTGTTGTGTATTCCTTTGCATCCAAACTTATTGCTTTGTGTGGAAAAAACCATTAATATTCCTTTTGATAAGCCTGATTGCCATGCCCAAAGTCCTACGAGTTCGCTCGCCGTCATTTTTTTGATCAGGCATTATTCAACACTCAGAAAATGAAAAATGGACGGGGAAATGCGCAAAATCTTGGGCTAGCAGAAATTGTTTCTCGTTCCATGTGCATCCTATCGTAAAACTTCTCGGTCATTGAATAACGAGAGCTCTTAAATCAAGTCAAGCCAGTTTTGGGGATGAAGATAGCGTTCAATATTGTCCGTGATCAAATTCAAAGATCTGCCTGACAAAATGTCGTATTCAACTGGTTTGGCACCTACCAAATAAGGTCATATTGCTCCACGAGTATATCAACGACATATCTTGTGGTGGAACCAGCTTATAAGGACGTTCAGACGCCAAAAGTGAGATTGTATTTGAATTGTAAGGTATAATTTGAGGAGATGTGGTGAAAAAATATCTGCTTCCACTCCAATTTGGGCAGAAGAAACAAAGTGGTTCGATTTTTCAAAGATTGACATTCCCTCCATGCAAAGAGAGTGGACGAATAAATGAGCGGCAATTAGTTATCATCCAAGCGGTTGAAGTTCCAATTGTGAGGGGAACGCGAGAAAGACCAACGTTTCAAGCCTCCATTCGACTTGGACTGTTCTTTCTTTCCCACTTTTTCGATTCTTTTTATCTTCATCATATTCATTTCTGCCTCAAATTGAGAATCATTCAATCCTTAACGCGTTCACCGTTCAGGGACGTGATGAGGCAAGAGTCTTGCCGATTTCCAGATTTTCTCGCCAAAATATTTATTCCATACGATCGTTCCTTCTCAGATGATTTATCCATTGTCAAAAATGAATTTTCCTGCCTTAATGACGAAAATCGGATTATTCCGAAGTATTTTCCCGGCCCGCTTGGCCTGATCGAAAGAAGGTCCGCATCTCGAAATCACCTTCATCATCATCAACGAAACTCAAAAATCATCTTCGGAAACGAAGCTCACTCACTACAAGAATGGGTCCCCACCAACTTTCAGACTGCTCATTGTACCACGTACGCGTACCTACTGTACATCTCGTCCAACCTGCTGCACGTTCAGCATGCACCTAGCAATAAGCCAAGCATGGTTGGGCGATGGGCAATGGGCGATGGGCGATGGATGCCCTGGAACTGGAAGCATCAACTATGTACATCACTTGGCCTATTGAGGAGGTGGTGGACCTGGTGGTGGCGGATCGTTCCAATTGGCACATTTGCTCCCAGAACTCCAATCCACAGATTATGGCCATTGACCACTAAGCCTCTTAATTCATATCGAATGTAAGATATGAATCGTAGGAAAACTCGAATCATGGTAGAAGATTGAAAAAGAACAACCACCCTCATTTCACATGAGTTGAAGCAGCTCTTTGGGCGTGAAAGCTATTGATTTGATAGTTGATGGTATCCTAACAATACCAACTTGAATTTCCAATCATCATTGACTATGCAAGAAGTGGGTAATTGAGATTTCAACATGCTTTTAGTGGCACATTCAAGAAACTGCACGATTTACATACTCTCAAGCTCTTTATTCTCCAGAAAAGAGCTAAACGAACAAGGTCCACCCTGAAATCCAAATCTATTCAAAATGAGATTTCTCTCAAAGGTAACAAAACCGTGATTGGGCAAATTCTTTTTTTCCTTTCTCCGATCTCTTTCTCTGTCAAGAGGCTGAGCGGCTCAAAAAAAACGAGCAAAACTAGGTTGT
>NC_081450.1:6795114-6814327 GCF_007210705.1 Tigriopus californicus | reverse complement strand
ATAGACGCTTCGTTTGCATGAATTGAACGAGAGGGGATCGAAGGATGACAACCAAGATTTTAGGGGAAAAATTTGAGCATTAGAAAAATCGGAATACCTCTGCATCCTTTTCAGACCAACTACCAGGTGAGTCAAAAACCATCTCTGACTTGTGATTTGCTTTTAGCATTGCTCATTGATATCTTGCGTTGGGCATACCCATGGAGCATGCTCGTTCGCACTCTAGTTTGTGTCAGGGTAAAATACAGTGGTCTTCTCGATGAGTCACGCTGTATGTACTGTGATCCTGGAAAACTTGAGTAGGGAGGAGATGCTACTCGAGGAGATTTGAATGCGTTAAAAATGCACTTGGCTGTTCTCGCTGGTCATGGTTTTATTCAAAGTTTTGCAGCCCCGAAAAGATTGACTCTTGGGATGTTTTGAACACGCCATCTGGAACCATGTTAAGTTTTAGAACCGATTTTCCAACTCAACATGAACCAACATTGATTGTCAAAGAAAGATCCGAAACTGATCGAGAGAGATATGAAGATGAATGATTTGGCAGAATTGCGCCAAATAATTTCCCAATTGTCTCCTACGGCCCGTTTAATATCCATAATTTGCTCTAAAGACCCGACGTTCACTCCGAGATCGCTTTGCTCTTCGTTCTTCAAGGCAAGGTGAATCGATTGAGACTAGTCTGAGAAATGTGAAGTGGCCAAGCGAGCCGAGTCCTCAGATGGATCGGGTCTGGGAGACAAAATTCGAGGAAATTACTTGGGTTCTCTCCCAAAATTTCCATGATGGGGATCTTTAGGGGATGCTGCAATTAAGGATGACTCATGGAAAAAAATCGTCCGATGAAGAAAGCTCTAATTGACGAAACTGGAGGGCAGGAATACGCACACAACTCGGACCAGGGAAGGAAATTTACAATAATCATGCCAGAAGATTATCTATTGGAATTTCCACCATCATCCACTATTGTCTTGTAAATTCCAGGTTTTCCATGACAATCGGGCTTTTATCTCTTCTAGTGCTCAATTGGTGTTGTCCCCCCACCCTTGGGTCTACATACGCATCTACTAATGTAGTACAACACGGGCTGTTTGAGCCTTTGGAGGGAAGGAAAATTGCTTCAGTGGCGGCCTCTATCTATTGGGTATACATAGTCATAGTTCTCCTTTGATCGCTCGGTGCCTTCCCCAATCTTCTTCGTTGACTAAACATTTTTATATACAGTCAAGGTGTTTGGATCTATTTGTAGTTTGCATCTTGAGGAGCCTATAAGTATTCTCATGACATTGAATGTTTTCATCTCAAGCTTGAAAATATCAGACGCAATGAACGGAATGTGTGTAGTATTCTCCCATTAGCTTGACCAACACAGATTTGGCCAAAAATGTTAAGGTCACTCATTCATTCGCTCACTCAGTTTGCGTGTCCCCTGCTTGTTGACACTATGATCTTTCTGATCTATCTCAAGCAAATTTGATCTTTTCTCTCACTCATTCAATCCTCTACTGTTGACCTCCACCGAGCGTTTAACATTGCTGATGATTAGGAGAATACGTGTGGAGTACGAACTATAAAGGCCACCCTCGCAATCACTCATGAAGCTCCTTTAAACCGTAAGGCAGTAATCATGGATGGTCCCAGGGTGGTTTCAGAACATGGTTCATGAGCGAAATAATAGAATAATCACACGTACGGCCAAACATTATATGCAGAAAATTGGGATAATCATGACGGACGGATGGAATCATCATCACGGTTGTCCTTGTATTCCCACAAGCACACGTGGTTATCCATTGTCCTCCTCCTTCTTTTCCTACCTCCTTGCGGTCGCCCCAGCGCAATTGACCCAGAGTTCGTACAGTTTTTTATGAGAGAATTGAAAATAATTACAATGACTACAGCCATTCACGTGTCATCTCGATTTATCGCCAATCGTGTTAAACGGTGTCAGATTACCGGCCAAGGATAGTCAAATTAGTGGATTTGATATTCGAATAACACCGATTTGGCAATGACATTTCGGAGATGTGGTGGAAATAAATGCCAATGATGATGTTCATCGCACTCAACAAGGAATCTGCATATACGAAGTTAGTAATAACTAATAACCGAGGAGGTGTGCGTTCACCACGAAGTGGGAAATGAGCCCGTTTTTGGCTGGAAACCGCAGATTGGCGACTTATATGAATCTTGTTTTTGTCCATTTGCATGACAGCCGAGAGAGGCAATTTTCACTCGCTATGGCTCCGATAGTGGCGTTAGTCATTGTTGTTGAATAATAATTACACGTTCTTCTAGTTAAAATGCCTGTATGCCTTACGTGAACGCAAATTGGGATCATCTTTTGTGGATGAAACCAGTCTTGGCTCTTGGCTTTTGCGGTTTCCGTTGTGGAAATACCTTTTTTATCTATTCAAGCCTGAGTGATTAACTCCTTTCATTTGCATTACAGTGGTTAAAAGCGGCAATTGCGTACACTATGTATGATCAAAATAGCCATCTCGAGGACTTAGATCACTCTGGAGGACAACAATGCTGGTTGGGATTAAATAGCATGTTCCACATGGTCAATTGACTGCTCTTAGTTTTGCATCTTAGAAGGTGATTAGCATACGCCTACATATATTGCGATCGTATGATTCCCCAGAGGTGCAAAAACAATTGCATTGCTCTCTTGTTGCTGTTGTGGTTACTTGCAACTTCCGTCATCGACATCCACGATGTCTTCATAAAGAGCCGGTTGTTTCCTTCCCGTGAGGAAATCAAGCCCCGTTCGTTTGTTCATTTCACTCAGAGAGATATGAAGTGACTGTATGGCACAGCACTCTCATATTGGCAGAAAGAGCTCCCCCTTCATTCCATACCAAGAGTCAGTCATAAATCTTAAAGATATGTTATTATACGGACATTCATTTCTATGCCTCCAATTGATTTTTAAATGTTATTTAATTGTAATTGCCTTCTCAAGCGTCCAAAACAATGATGCTACTGTTTCACATATTTCCACACCTTCCCTCGGTAAAGCAATGGAGGCAGTCCACTTTACACCGATGGATAGATTTCGTACTCTTGGGATTCGCCACTCTCTCTCTCTCTTTCTCTCTCTTTCTCTTTCTTTTTCTCCCGCTTTGCGCCGGGTTCTCTCGATCATGGTGGAATGGTAGGTTGGTGTGCGGTGTTGATACCTGACGTTGGTGAGGCTTGATTTGGCTGGGGCTTGCTTAGAGCATGGTAAAGCTTCTACACACTTGATTGACAATGATAATTTGTGCAAAATTCTGACTTCGATCTCACCAAATATGACGACGCGACAGTGTCCATGATGATGAACGGGAGAGGGAGAGACAGAGAGAGACACAGTACACAGTACAAAAGACATCATCGTTTAGGCAATCCACTGAGCCAGATCACATCCTCATAGATAGTTGGACTCGGGGCAGATAGGGTTCTTCTACTGAACAATCAAGAGGTGGACGGAGAATGTGGAAAAGTGTCAAATGTGATGGAAAGTTGATTTAGCTACTTTATCAGGTTTGGAATTCCACATACGATATCGACTAGGTCCAGTTGAAATAGGCAACGAGGTAGGGAGGTACGTGCGTAAGTAGAAATGTAGGTAGCGGGCTAGCGGTGTGATCAAACAGGACTCATTAAAATCTTGTGAGTAAAATCGGACAAAATCGACAAGAATGACAGAAACGAGATAGAGCAGAAATGAGTTGGACTGATGATCTATCCATGAGGGTACAAATCGGTTCGGATTGAGAAGGCGACCAATGGTAGATCGAGGATTGAAAGGAGACACGCACACGTAGAGAAAAGAGCAGCATATAAATCTTAAATGAATCATTAGCAAACCGACTGTGACCAAAAATCAATGCGATCAACAATAAAAAAAAGATATCTCGGTAATTACACATTGGCCCCTAGTCGCCCCTCCTCGGATCTGAACACTTGGTAGGTGCAATGAAACCCCTGGTAGCGCTTTCCGTTCTCATTACTCCGAAATGCGATGGCCATTTTGTCACAGAGTGAGATGTGTCTCAAAGCAGTCATTGTGGTGGCATGTCCGCAGTACACCCAGCTCTTTTTAAATGACCATAATGGAGATATGATCAGATAGTCTTTCCACATGGGTGAGTTCTTGCCCAAGGTTCCGCAGGATTCCAGGTGGATCGTGTCGCAAGTCAGGGCGACACGCAGATCGGGGTCCACGGTCTGAAGCAACCACAAGCAGTTCTCGTTGTCGGGATACGGGTAGGGGAAGTTCGAGCTCTTTACTGTTCCATTATCACCTTCTCGTAGGTCCGTTCGACAAAAGCCGCAGCCCATGCTGTCGCCATTCGGGTCCAGACCTGAGGTCTGACGAGAAAGGAAATCGGTGAAATCCGCCAGAGCATGTTTCGGACTGGAGCGAGAAGCCGATCCCAAGCTACGGTAGTGCGATCGACCCATCATCGAGGAGTAGGAGCTCGATCCCAGATCCAAACTGACCTTGGCGGCTCGAGGGGGAAATTCCGAGTGATGGTCAAAGTCCGTTATGTATGCTTCTTGGATGGGCAGCGCCACTGTAAATCAGAATGAATGGAGACACTCCTATGTTAAGTGCTCGACTGAAGAGATTTGGAGTAGATGTATGTCTGAGAATAACGAAATATGGCTCAAACTAATTCAGGATTTAGTTTGATAATGGAAACCTAAAAAGGACCACTCGATCGAATTTACAAAAAAGGTATGTATCAATAATTTTAGATTTATCACCAACTGATTCGAAAAATCAGCCCCAAGAAAGTGACGCCGACTCGGCCGCAGAAAGAAGAAGTTGGATGGGTCAAAACGCCAACGGAAAATAAAAGCTCGTAACTCGAAAAGAGTCTTTGAAAATCGGTTTGACACAGGAGTCTTTGAAAATCGGTTTGACACAGGGCTAAGAAGGTGCGAATAGAAATTCTCCAGTACCCTCACACTTCAGTGAGAAGAGGAGTTGATGAGAATATCTTAAGCCCGGCGTCACTGTTGCTATTTTCGCAGGGCCTCTCAGCCTCAATGATCGACCTACAAGTATACATTGATGAGTGACCTTATAATCGATTGGCACCTTGAGAGTCCGGGTCGAATTCCCATCAATGGCCCCATTTGAGTCTGATTAGCATCCCCTCATTGAGTAAAATCTGAATTCCTCTTACCTTCCTCGAGTTTCTGCGCATTGGCGCCCGGAGTTCTCATATTTTGGATAATGAGAAGACTCAGAGAAAATCTGAGGAAGAGTGGTCCTCCTCGTTCTTGGCGATGAAGTAATCCCCACCACATCTTGACTTTCACGCACGGATTAACAATGCAACTTCTCCGATCGAAATGAAAATCAGATTCAAAATGGGAGACGAAGAAAACTTCCCTTTCCTCATTAACCTCGTCCAATTGCAAGGGGAGCACAGGAATTGAGATCACAAAATCCTCGTCAAAATTCCTGGCCAAGTTGCTCTTGGAGGGGTGAGTGAGCTTTAAGCGTTGTATTGCATACGGATACTTAGGGAATGATCCATACTCTCATGGGCCTCAGAGATACGATAATCGATCGCAATGACCGGAATTTCTTCTCTGATCAATGGATATTGAGTAGGGGTGAGATGCGTGAATGAGCATAAAACGCGATCATTTTCGGGAATCTTCAATGCAACTGACACAAACGTGACAGGAAAGAAATATTCGAGGAAGTCGAAATGGAAGACAAGTGAATTAGCCAATTATCTTGGCCTGGGTTTCTTTCCTCCATCCACCAAGCAACATGGAGCACGTGAAAGGGAAAAAAATAGATCTTGGCGAGAACAACCAAGCTCTTAATCATTTTCCCGCTCTGGCTGTGCCCTCACTGAAATCATTTGTCCCGTTTTATTGGCTTGAATGGTGATAATTTATTGTGGTCAAAGATCTGGAAAAGAAATGAAGAAAAAACTGTTGGAAATTGCCATTACCTGATGAGAATGTAAAATAACATGTAAGGCAAAATTAGTCTATGTCCCACAAATAAGCCCAACTATGGTGCTTATCCAATGCGTAGTAGAGGCTCGTAGACACAGACCTACTCTTACTCAGTGCTTACTCTTGGATGTTTTTTTGGTAAAAAAATCAGAATTAACATTTCCATAACACCTAGAAGGTTGGTCATGCCCATGTATGCCCAATGAATATAAAGCAATTGTTCAATTTCATGTCTGCAATCCCAGTCGTACCAACTTAGCAAAGAGCTGGTTCTAAGTAGCCTTTGATTTATTTTGTACGAAGGGGGAAGGTGGATCCAGGAGCCCAACAGCCATACTTTGAACAACAACAGTAACGATAAAAGTAGCAATTCCATATCACAAAAGCTAATCGCCATCCTCGGTCGGAGCGGCTGTTTCAGAGACATGAGATGATTTATACCCGAAAATTGATAGAAATTAAGGTGGATTTAGGTTTTCAATTTGCCATCTCTCCATTTAGAGAGAAAACCATCACTGTGAAGTGTTCAGGGCTGATTGTCTGTTGGGAGGAGGGGGGTACACTTTTTGGCTCGGAAAAGAAAGAAAAGAAAATGCAAAAATATATCAACAACTTGATGTTTTCATTCTCTCAAACATTCATTTGTCTCGTTTTTACATGTGCCAATCTTGCACAACAGTATTCCACCATTACGCTTTACGCTGTGTAGGGGTTTCAATTATCCCTATCATAACCACAGTGACTATGACATAATTGTTGAGAACTCATCCAGGGGCAAAATCTCGAATTGAAGTAGTCGCACTACTGGATTAGACTTGCAAAAAAACACATTTAACTTCTTGTCGGTGGTTTGCTTTACCCAGTGCCGTAAGTACGAGAGGGTCTGGTGTTGCACGTAACTTGGTAGCATGTCTCTGCCCGAACTCCTGTGGCTATGTGCATATAAGCTGGCTAATGTGACGATTTTTTGCAAATTATGCTCCAGAGACTGGAGCTTTGAGGCAAATTTAAGTGGAGACGAGACTGTTGGTCATTTGAAATTGAAGCCATCTCATTAACATTTCGTCTTGACTCTGGAGGGGAGAATACGATGGAGAGAGACCCTCACGTTGGCGCAATGTGACCACGTGCAACTTCCACGTTATGGTCATTTCCTACCCAAAAGTTCACATGACATGGAGGTGTGAAGAGGTTGACTTGACTTTATCTCAATTTTATGCTTAATTTTTAGAGCATCGTTTCAACGATTGTCGTTTTGCCCCCCCCCCAAAAAAAAAAACATTTAGCATGTTTCTCAAACTAGCGTCACCCTGCGTATTCAAATGGTTCGAAAATGGAGATTTGCGTATTCAACATTTGGAGTGGCCACTCAATGCCCTTGGGTATCTATCTGGCTTCACTGTAAGTGTTTTTGAAAGTGCTACTCTGTCAGGGTAAAAATACCACACGAGAGATTGCTCCTCCGTCAGCAAGTTCTAGACTGGGAAAAAATTGGGACAAAAAATTGGCGCGCCCCAGCAATTTTGTTCAACATTGGCAGTATGGCAATTGGCTTGACATTTTTGGCAAACGATTCCTCGGTTTATGGCAAAAACAACACTGATTGCTATTTTGAACGCATAACTTCAATTCCATGATTGAGGCAATAATGCAATGATGTCTTAAGTAGCTATGTGTCGTAAGCATTCATTTACCTGTGGTTACTTCTAGAAATGATCTCTTTTCATGCACAGATGCTCGGTTGCTACGTCAAGTTTCTGACGGAATAATGTAAATTTTAATTGCAAGTTCACTTCAACTCTGCACATTGACTGTCATTTTTTTCCTCCGATTCAAAGTGGTCTAAGAAAGCATTTCTAGTAAGGGTTCATCTTCGATTGCATTGGCTCTGTTGTACGTAACTGAAATGTCACTTTCTCACACCACCCGGATTGAGCGACGACAAGTCCCACAACATTTCAATTCTGTCAGTCAGAAATTATTTTTGGGCCTCTTGGGAATCATTTAAGGGGTTGAAAAAAATCAAGGACTTTGAGGAGCAGCCACCACCAATATACCCTTCTGTCCAGCCCTTTGACTGCTTCTCCTCAACAGAAATGAACGAACGAACGAACGAACGAGTGAACGAAGTTCATCTTGGGCTTCGAAGGTTTGAAGCTCAAAGCTCATGGGATGTGTCAGCCACATCGAACGAACGAGGAGGGACGATAGAGGAAAAAGATCGGTATGAGCGAAGCGTGGTGGTGGTAGTGGTGGATGTGTGTTTGGAAATGTGAATTCGTGTAGTCATAATATGCAGTTGGGGCTGTAGCTTGGGAAACTTGAGAACCACAATGATAAACATTGGGGCTGTAGCTTGGGAAACTTGAGAACCACAATGATAAACAGATGAACGAACTTTTGATGGTGACAAATTTACAGTCATCAATGAGAACCTAGTTCGTTACCAGCTAAGTATCGACGCCGAGGACCAGCTTAGACGCGGAATTAACACACTCTTTCTCATTTTCAAGACCGAAACGATGACTTGGATGAGCTTTGGGTCCTCGTCTAATTTAAATACATCGAACTGAGTGTTGGGGTTGTCTTGTTTTGGGCGAGATTTACTGGTTGTCTTGGTGCAAAAAACGACATTGACCACACCATGGGTCCTCACATTAAAAGAGAGCTATCCTTTGCGTGCCCTGGATCTCTAGATGGACGGATGGATTGCCCATGTAGCCTCAGTCTAGAGGTGTCCTTTCACTAGAGCACAAAACAATAATGGGCAGGAAAGTATAGAGATCCACTTTGGGCCCCGACTCTTTTTTTATGTAGCTTTGGGAAATAAGGTTCAATCTGTCAAGCTTGAGGGTTTGGTGGTACACTTTTCGAGGGTGGAGCTGATGTACACTGTGCATACAAACGTGGTTTTTGAACGGGGGTTGGCGGCATGCAAATGAGACTTTACATTGCTCGATTTTTGAAGCCGACAAGACTTGCTGCGAGGTGCATGAGTCTATGGGGTGTGCTAAGATGATAGTACGTATATGTAAATCAAGGAATGCCGGGAGTGACATTAGCATAAAATACGAGCCGGAACCTCTTCTCCACCTGCCGGGGAAAGTGACGGTAAAGAAGAATAACAGTGTGGGTAAAATTGATTTCGAAGAGGAAAAAAAATCAGTCTCCTCATGGTTTCGGCCCCCAAAATTGATCTTGATTCAAAGTCACTTCTCTAATGGATTTCTTCGTCGTTCTCCCGGCACAATCTGGTGGCTGTCGGATGAGATTCTTTTCAATTCATGCACATATGCACTCTTTGTGAAAATCAGCTCTAAAAATCTTGGAAGAAATCTGTTTCGACTTCTCGATCCTTTGAAGAGCACCTAACGAACGACAATCCGCTTGATGGCTGCCCCGCCAACCAACCAACCAAACCACCCACCCACCCACCAACCAGCCACTGGAGTGGTGACGCTCAGAGCGGCTGCTACTCGGTGGCTCTTGGGGGCTTTGGCCCGGGTTTCGATTCTGAGTGGTGGAAAAATATGGATCGCTATGATAAATGATATCATCGTGGCAGTTTCTCTATGTAATGCTCTCGTACAACAGGATCAAGAGCGAGTACTGAACCACTGTAGGTACCTTAGTACCTGTCTCTCAGCGATACTGTACGCCCCTACGTACGTACGTACACAAAACACCAACCAACTGGATTTTATATCTACGGAGCTTGGTGGGTATGTATGAATCTTAAACTCGCAAACGAATCCTGGTGCTCAAAAACTTGAAATTGTCATTGCCTGATTGGCAAATTGGCAAGGATTCTCCAAGCGACTTCCTGGATTGGAATTTTGAAAGCTTCAACTCCGAAAGTGAACACTTGACAAGAATCCATAGATTTGCATGATGAGTCGGACACAAACTTGAGTTGACGAGTATTTCTTGAGTGTCATAGATTTTGATCATTATTTCCTTAAAAGTAGGCGTCGAATGGGAAAGGAGGGGGACATGGACAAAATTCCATTTGGAAAAAGAAGAAATAAGACCTGTTGCATTAAATTCAACATGAGGGGAGGGGGGATCAAGAATCGACGACAATCAGTAAGCTGTACGTACCGTACGTACGCACTTCTCGTGAAGAGACTTCTTCTTCATGAGTGCCATAGGAATGGGTGTTCGTTCAATTCGAGCTATTCAGAGTGCAGTCAATTCCCATCAGATGGTGAATTGGCTCTTGAACCAATCAAAAGCATTGGCTTTTTTTGGTTTGCTTATCGCTTCCATTTCTCATTGGACGCTACTGAAGTCTGTGCTCAATTCGAGGTAGTTGGTCCTGACGTGTCAAAGCGAAGTCCGAAAGCTGAATTTAAAAAGAACGGCAAATGCATGTCCTGAGAAACTTTCCTGATTAGGTTCGAACCTTCATTCTCAAGAATTTCGGTGGACTCGATTATGAATGGACAAAAATGTCTCCCAGAATGCTACATGAACTGAGAGGTTGCATGTGCACGTTTTTTTTTAAACAACTACACGTACCAGGTGTGTTCTAGCTACTACTAATAACCATCACTTAAAGCAATGCTGTTTCTGAAATGACGTCGACTGTAAGTACTGATAATTAAATACAGCGGGTGACCGAGAGATTTCTAACAATGAATAGCTAAGAGTAAATTTCAAAGTCCAATAGATGATCACCTAACTTTTACATCAAGACCTCCGTCAGAGCACTCGGTTTTGTTAGAACTCCTGATCCAGACAGAGGAGCTTACTTGAATTGAAATTGAATAATGGCGGCTTTACACTAGGATGGAAAACCAAGATTGAATCCGGTTTAAGGGTGGAAGTAGGACTAGTGCTGGGGCAAGTTTTTCGCAATATGAGTCTTTTTCTTCGACCAAAGCACAGTGAAAGACCAGAGCCCTCTGCTGGACTCAAATCCTCTGCCGGACTCGCCACAGCACAGGTCCCACTTCAATCCTCAAACCGGATTCAATCTCGGTTTTCCATCCTAGTCTAAATCCGCCCAAAGTTTTAGGGCATCGTCGAAACAGTGATTCAAAATGAGTGGCTAGATAATATGTGCGTTTGAGACTAGGAGAATATATTAAATCAAAATTTAGGACTCTCCGGTCAAAGAAAATGAGTCGGGCACGAGTCAAGGGCAATATCTCGAGTCTTTCAAAACTCTTTAAGCAATCCCGATTTGCCTCGAGCCTCTCCAAAATATTTACAGCCGTAATTACAAACATGTCTAGGGCAGTGTGATCAATTCGAACGTGGACCTAATTTTGAAAGGTATGAGGTTTGTTTGGTATCCTACTTTTTCCATTGTTTCCATCAATCAGAATTGGTGTCGTCATGTCCGTACGTACTAGTTGATAAGTGTTCTCACTCCATTGGAGTGAGGCCAGATTTTCTCGCCAAAGATGTCTGCCCTCATTACCCAGCTTTTTGGATGGATGGATGGATGCATGGATGGTTGGTTGGATGGACCGGGACCCTTGTATGGTCGTTGTTGTCGGAATTGTTTCTCATTCATTGCGCGAGCTTGGGGATCGTTTAACAATTTGAAATGGATATTGATGATCAGAACGTGCAAAGCAATAAATACGCTCGAGAGACCAGTTAGAGCCACCAATGCAGGCGGCTCTGCTGTGGAGAAAAGTTTTCACTCAATATCTGCCAAATGCCAAATACCAGTCCCTCAGTCAGTGCATGGACGAGGCCACGATAATTGCTATCCAATGTTCATAAAACGAATTAAGAATTTGAACCAAAATGTGTACTTTTAAATAATTCCAAAAAGATAACTCGGAATGGGTTGGCAAATTTGGTCATGGATGAGAGGCATTGTAAAGGCATGAGAATATTTCCTGTACCTAACATGAGCATTTTGCCTGAATGATCTCATAAAGATTGTTTTTTAGCGATCGAGATCGCTTCGACAATCCTTGCTGAGGAGACACATGGTACGGTAGAGTTGGTCCAATATCTCTACCAAATGTAATTAGTTTTAGTGGCAATTGCTTACTTAGAAAACAGTCATTGCAGTTATGTCAAATTTGAAAATTGCACCATAAAATAGGGTTTAACATTTCAATTACATGTAAATTGCAATTTTCCACGAAAATGTCAGATGTAAAAGTAGAAATGCATATTTCTTTATGATATATGTTTTAATAGATATAGACAACAAAAAATCCATAATTCTCATCTGAATTATAAATGCCATATCCTAGCAGCTAGATGTGAATGTAAATAGCATTGAAAAAATTCTTGACTATGATCAGGGATAAATCGTTATGAGTAGACTCCGACAAAACATGTTGCTTTTCACGTCGAGCAGAAGTTCGACGTTTTGGATGTGCCCATTGCCCAAGAGCTGAACCAAGGCATTAGGATGAAAACCGATTTGTGCATCCCTCTTGAATTTCTGCTCGACATTTGAACAACATTATTTGTCGGAGTCTAGTTATGACCTCCATTTTGCAAGTCGGCGCAAAACTATATGCATGTTCGCATCCATATCCATATTCGCCACATAAAATGGATTTCTTTGGCAAAATATGTCATACATAGGAAACTGAAATGCAACCTGTTAAGCAAGTAGAGGGTGTTGCGAAAGCAATGAACCACCTCGAATTTTCAGATCTCCTAACTTGTATAAATGTGCATTGATGTAATAATTCAAAAGGTAATTTTTGGTACGCGTACATAAACATAAGGTCACCATTGATTAACAGTATAATATACTTTGAAATTAATATTTTTTCGGACCAGCTCTCTTAAAATGAAGATTGGTCAAAAAAACAGGACAAAGGGAATTAATTGACCGGCGGGAAAAAACAGCCTCTGCTCCCTACTTTTTGGAGGCCCAAACATGTTTCGAATGAAGTCAGACAAACTTGTGGTATATTGTTGTGGAGCCTGGCCATTTATTTCAAATTTCGAAACCCTTGAACAACACTTTAAAATGGCATAGTGTAAAAAAAATCTAATTTACTTATCATCTAGAGGGATTTATAGATGTTGCAGACAGGAAAGCAAAAATAGTTAACAACTACGTGTGTTATTATGATTGCAAATCCAATTTTACCAATGAACTTTGTGTGGCCCATTTATTTTGAAACACCGCATACTTGCCCAAAGACAAAACTCTCAAATAATGAAAATCAGTTACGCTTTAAACTGAGAATCAAAGAAGATCCAATCATGTCATAAATGATGGCTACAGAAGTTATGCAACAACAGCAACACAAAAAGCCATCCTGGAAAAATTGGATCACAAATTCCCATTTCGCCAAAGGCTTCGCGCCACGAGAAAGGCAATCATTTGATTTCGTAATTGGTAAAAGTATTTGAAATTTGTAGTTGAAAATTGTCTACCTTGTAATTCATTGGATAAAGTGTAATAAATAGGCATGATATGAAATTGTAATTGAAATTACATTTACAATTACTCCCAATCTCTGTCGTTAGGTAGTTCAAAGTATTGGTTTAATGCCTGAAAACTATTACCACCTAATGTTTGCGATGCTGCAAATTGTGTTGTCAGTGATTCTATGACAATTTACGTAGGAAAAAATGGTAACTACTTAAAAGTAGATGCAATGTTAAAAAACTCGTTCATTTAAAAATGATGGCCAATGGTTTCGAAAGAAAATAGTCGTTTCCACGAACAAAAATGGGAAGTGTTGGGCGGCTGGAGCTAATTCGAATCGAAACAATCGTATATCATAATTGTGGGTCCATTAAGTTGTTTGGTCATTTGCCTGGCATGGATCAAATTGTGAAATGTCATTATTTAACCTCTCACAACAGAGAGCTTCCTCGCCGGGCTAGTGCGATGGGATCAAATAATGAGATGGACGAGCCATTTGGAATTGTTTATCGGCATGGATACTGCATTAGAGCAGTTTGTTGATGACTCGAAGAGAGGAACACCTCTTTTTTTTAACTTCGGGCCCAGTGCGCGTAAACGGTACGGCTCTAATTGTTCAGTAGATGGCGTTAGATCCCGAGACCCGGATCGTACCACTTTGGTCCGTCCAGTCAAGAGCGACCTCTATCACGATTCATAGTAATGGATCCCAGATCAGCTGACACACAAGTGACACCAAAAAGAACTGTCGTTGCCCTTGCGTCCTTTAGTTCTCGGTAAAAGGAGGGCCTCACTTGTGCATGTACTGTACTGTACCCGGTGACTTCGGTGAGATTTGGACTTGACGACCCGTAGTTTCGTGCTTGCTCGTGGTTCCAACATGGCCACTCAATCCTTGCCCAAGTCCGAGGAGCTCCTAGGCGAGCGATGGGACCAGTGCCTCACGGATGCCACCATCAAAATGGGCGTGGGTTTCACCGTGGGTGAGTGAGTTGGTGGGTCGAGCGTGAACCCTGAGATGTTTGGGAACACCAGTCCAAGCGCCGGGCCTACTGATCAGTGATCACGCTCTCTGACTTGGAACTGAACACTAGGTGGAACCTAATTGGATCCACCCCCCCAGGAGTGGGTCTCACCGGGGGTCCCGGGGTTTTTGATTTCCGGTTGGAAGGCAGGGAGAAAAACCGAGACCAATTGATGGAATAGGGTCCCTGCATAGCATCCGTTCGGTTGTCAACTGCTGTTCTGGCTGTTTTTCATACAGACAGTCGAATCTAACCTAACGGCTTTAACCTATTTGTTAATGTTGCCAAGGCCCCCCTATCTCTGCGGGGTTTGGATTTTCAATGGGGAGGTTAGTTAACCCTAAAAACTGAAAACAGAAATCAGAAAAAAACGAGAACTCGATGAACGGTTGGTCAAATCTCTAGTTTCGTACCTCTGGTATCTAGTGGAGGACCTCCCCCTATATGACTAACAGTATTGATTGAAGTGATCTAGCTATAATACAAAGATGTACTAGCTGATCAAAGAAAGTTGTGGCGGAAAAATCTAGTGGAGGAGCTAGATCTGAGGTTTAAGTATTTAAAGGAATTATTACAGTAACGACTACTTTGTTGATTGAATATACGAGAAATTCGCTTAACATTAACAATTCGCTTAAGTTTCGGGGCCTGATCATGAAGTCAGAGTAAAATTAATGGGGTATTTATTGTACGTTCCATTTGGCATCCATGACCTGGCTCAGAAGAGATTGAATAAGGAATGGTCGAAGAAGTAGGAATGAATAATAGACAACGAGCTAGTTCAGAAGCTAATGCAAAAGATGCTGAATTATGAAGTGATTGATGACGTGCTCATCTATGACGAAAAGTTCCACTTGCCAAATGCCCTGATGCCCAATAAAGGAAAATGAGCTATAAACGTGGAAAGAATAACGGGAGCAATTACCCGGGTTAGATGTAAAATATTCACCCAAAACTGCATGCACTTTCAGTTTCTGCCCGGATACAATTGCATCAATGGCCAACACCTAACTAAGAGGGCCACGGCTCTCTTAATACGGTCGAAATGCTCAAAGAAATTGACAAGTCCATTTGGGTTGAGCGGTCCTTAAAATTCCATCCTGGTGTGTGTAGTGTACGTCCACCGTTGAAGTACCTGAAAGCTCACTCCATTTGGGATGTCACTGGCACGAATCCAGGACATTTTCCAAAGGTACATCCTCTCTAAAAGAGCAGACGCACTTAAGTCGTGAAATGAATCAGCCAATATGTACTTATGCAACTATTAGGTGCATGTATTATATAATAGATTTTAGGAAAATTAGGTGCATACTGTCATTGAGTTGGCCAATCATGATCATGAAAACGATTCAAGAGATTCGCCAAGAAATTCGGTTAACCTCCCTTTATAATTGGCTAAAATGGAATCAAAAATTCCCCTGCCATTGGATGTTTAGTAACTTATTGGACATCATTTTGATCAAAGATTTCGACTTCGTACTAATTTGGCGTTAGTTTGGTGGCGTTAACAAATGAGAAAACATTTCAAGGAAAGCTTCGGTATTCAATTCGATTTGAAAGCAATTCATCGTTAAATCTACCATCCTACGTGCATTTTGTAAACATTCCCATCACAACAACATCCTTGAGGTGCCTGCAACGATGATTGGTGGATGGCATAAACGTTTGTTATGTTCCCAGATCTTCGGTTTCTTTCTCACAGCTATTCATGAATGTTTGATATTACCAACTTGACGTAACACATCCTTCCCTGAATTGGAAAGCCCAGGCCTCTCGAATGGTCGTGGAATGACGGCCATTCATCAGAATTAAGTCTGTCAAGAAGTCCCTTTATTATTTTGGTAGCTTCTAAAAGAAACTGCGCACGATTTCCACGACTCCTCTCTCTAAAAAGACCTTAAAGATAAGCACTGTAAGTCTATTGTAGAATATGCACAGATTGGAGATAAAAAGCTACAACAGGCTGCAGGTGTCAGGCCCTGAAAGGAAATCGTCCAAAGGGAGTTATGTATAATCAATGATCAATACTGGTATGAAAACAACTACAATAGATGTATGGTCTTCACGAAACTAATCTAAATTGAAGGTCGAATACCTCAAACATGGCTCATTGGTCCAAAGATACAGACGTCGATTCATGGCATTCATGGTATTCGATGCTATGTTTGGAGGTGAGCGCACTTTTTGCCGCTGACTGATTGTTCCAAACCAATGATTTCAGCATATCAACGTATGACTACCATTGTTCCACAGTAGTGACCTCATATCAAACATGGCTATCCTTTTTCCCCGTTGAAATTCAAAGTAGGCAGTCAGTGAGTGAAAATGTGTTCCTGTCCATGACTTGGGTCGTTTCGGTACGAACAGGTTCAGCTCCGACAATATTCGAAAGGAAGGCTGGAGACATCTGTCCTCGGGTATGTTTGTGCCACTAACAAATTCGAACTTGAACAACTACATAAACATCCATCCACCCATTCACTCGCTCCTGCATACGTACCGCCTTATATGTATGTAGTATACGTACAAGCAGGCGAGGCTGCTTGAGAAAGGCGGCGACACGTGCACACCTACACACGTAAGAAAAACGCAATTTGGCATGCTCCCTCATTAGATCGACGAGCTCGTATGAAGGCCAAGAATGCCAGGCCTGCTCTCATTTATATGGACAATGTTTTAGTTTGCAAAATTACGAGCTCCGCGACACGAGGCTCTCCTCGTTGTTGCGGATGTTGTTGCTTACCCTGCTCCTCCCCACCAGCCCAGACGAGCCATTGGGTGGGACCGCCTACTTTTGGCCCTCCTGCTGGAGGGGAGGAGTAGGGGAATTGTCACCATTTGTTTTGACAGCGAGTGTTTGTGTGTTTGTGCCATGTGCGAGAAATTGTGGCTATAAATATCTCGAAGCAGAGTGAATGAATCGAAACCAGTTGACAATCAACAATATTCTAGCTCCATATGTCTTAGTTATTAAGGGGATCTTGGTGGCCGTGAAATGCGAGGTACGTATTAGTCAGCTCATTTAAAAGTGGGTCGTTGTGTAGAGGGTTCGATTTAAAACCAAAGGAGCGTCGCGCCTCGCCCCAAGTCTGGCTAGGGTTTAATCAAATTGAGTCTCTCCTACTGCTCTCATCTCAGGGGAAAATGGGATTTTCGTCTCATTTCCATAAGCAGCTTTGGATCTCGATCCAATTATAGGACTTCCTTTCTCTTTCTTGGGTTCATACTTGGTTGGTTACTATGACTACTTCGACTCAAAACTGGCTCCCTTTGGAGTTCAGACTGGTTGAAAGATTGGCACTAAAGAAGATCCTCTCTTTTTTTGCCAGCCTTTCCATTCATCGTTTGATTGGCGAAGCATTCGGAAATTTAGCTCCAAACCGTTCCTATACGTTTTTCATTTATCGACTTCTGACAAATCTTTCATGGAACGAATCGTCTATTTTCAGGGGCCACTTTTTCCCTGTTTCTGTTCAAGCGTCGGGCTTGGCCAGTGATTTTCGGAACTGGGTCCGGTTTCGGAATGGCTTACTCCAACTGCCAGAACGCCTTCAACTCGGCTTTTTCTCCCGCCACGCCCACTCCGACGAAGAAATAGTGCGAAATTAAACCCACACCGCCCTCCTCCGTTTCACGTGGAATCACTTGCTCGTGATGGATCGAACGAACAAACGAATCAATCAATCAATCGCATTCCATCACGGGCGAGAGATTGCCCTGCCACTTCTCAAGATCTGTTTTGAAATGTGTGAAACCGAGGAAGAACAATACTTCAAGTCCGTTAATTGCAGCATAAACAAAATCAATAGAACTTTTCTTTAGATAAACTCGACAAAAATTAATTCTCCGGAGATGATAAAAAGCTTTTTCATCTACGCCTCAACATATTCGTCTGGAAGCTTTCTCGAGGACTCCCAAGTTCTACATCAATGGCCATGAACTCCACTTTTTCGGGCGGGGCTCGTTTCTTTGCCTTCAAGATTACATACCATCGCTCAAGAGGAACTTTGGAACAACTTCAACTTGCTTGAACCCGAATCTGTGCAACCATCAACCCAAGCGAGTTTATCCTCGGAGGGACAGCTTGTCCAAAAAGTGTGTTTGAAATTGTTGCTTGTGAAATGGGGTTCTTGAGCTCGACACCCAGATAATAAAGAACATTCGGAGAAACCCCTCTTCTTCGTTTAGCAATCCAAAAACTGTTACGGCCCATCAGGTGTCGAGAACGATTTGCGTGAATCAATTTGACACGGTCTTAGTTCGATGCCGCGATTTTTATCGGCAATTGCAAGTAGATGTCGAGGCCAAATAATTCAATGTGTCCATTCATCCCACGTTCTCGCATGCGATCGCTTTGTTTGAAATTGTAATTGTTTATTAGCTTCAAATTTCGTAACATTTCCCAACCCAATGTTCCCGGGGAGGCTCGTGAATTTGAATCAGCTTACGAGGAGGCGTTGCGCACCTTGGAGAGATTGAAGATTTGCTCTTGAATCCTTCGAGCCTCGCTCAACTCATTGTTCTGATCGGCCAACAGTTTGTCCTTCTTGGCTAAGGCCTGCTCCTGTCGCTTGGTCAAAGTCTGTAGGGAGGCACATTCCTTTCTAGCGGTCTCGAGGTCGACGGACAACTGCTCACGGTGGCTCATCTCATCCTCAATTTGACGCTCCTTTTTCTTGAGCTTCTCCTCGCGCTTCTCCAGGGCCGTAGTCAAGTCTGGGGATAAGAAGAGAACGAAGCTCGTTAGGTGGGTGAAATAATACTGAAATGAAGGATGAAAGATTTCACCTTGGAGATCCAAGGCTACGCATTTGAAGACTTCTAGCCAGCCACGGGCGCTCCC
>NC_081450.1:6788508-6795079 GCF_007210705.1 Tigriopus californicus | reverse complement strand
CCCCCCCTTCTTTTTCATCTGGGGACATTTTGGTCTGTTTTCTTTTTTTTTTGAGCGCAGATGAGTAGTGAGAGTTATATCATTTATCCAACCTCAGGAAGATTTGAGAATCATTCCCAACTACGAGATGTTTGCTCTATTTTCAATTACTCTAAGCATCCACTATTAGTTCGAAGTTTCGTTCGATAGGTAAAAAGGACAGACAAAACCAGGATGCTTTCAAAAGAATGTTAAGCGTTTCATTGAATCTTCAAAAATCTGTAGTTAATTCATAGTTGAATGAGGCATAAAAGTATCAATCATCCGGTTCAAGGTAGAGTTTGCAAACAGCGTCGTACCCTGTTTTTGGGATGGTGCCAGGTTACGTCAACTGAAGAGGCATAAATCTATTGGTATGCAAAGTAGCTGTCCCGACTTAATTTGACACTACGCTTCTTTACGTAAAGCTTTGAGTGCAATGATGTTCCAAATGTCCGATTGAGCTTATAAAGATGAGTTTTAGCTATGTTTCTTTCCGATGAGCTGATGTCAAAATTTCAAATGCAACTACTCTCGTGTAAAAGGTTTCAAAATGCCCAAAAGGAAGAACAGAGGTAGGGGAAAGTCTGTGAAAAAACGTCAAAGAATTTCCTGTCAAACAATGACAAAATATCTGAAATTTCCTTGGGGAAATGTGTCTATAAAGTCCCTCTAGGGGATCTTGGAGACCTTAAAAAGTCAGTGTAAAATGTCAAGAAAGAAAGCTGGCTTCCTTCTCATCTTTCTTTCTCTCTTTCTCCGGAACAAAGTTTTTTTTTTCTTTTTCGTCTCTTTCGGAATACGATTCCTCATATGGTAAGAAAATCCTCGCGCTTAGAGCATCTATTTTGAGTCATTCTTCCGCTTCTTGAGATCATTCCACAGAAAAGAGTTAGAGAGATTAAAAAAAAGAGCGACACCTCCCGAGAATCCCGACTACTTTCAAAACAAGCTACTCATCACGCCACAAGGAGGATATCTTGACACCATGAGAGAGGGAAGATGGTGCCGAGAGTGAGGAGTAGGCCGAGTTGGACCTTCAAAGGGCGCGACAATATTTTACCCGCATTCATCTTGGCCTCAATCTTGAGCTTGTGCTGAAGTTCTTCTCCCGCTTGAACATGCTCTTTGATGGCGCTTTGAAGTGTTTCATTCTGCTCCTTATATTTGAGTGCCTTGGCCGTGATCTTGGTTCGATCAGTTTCCAAATCTTGGATCTCCACATCTTTGGCCTGGATTGCCTGGAAATTCATGAACACGTAGCAGCATGTCAACAGAACGCACTTGTAACAAGGAATATCATTTTTTACTCGTGCCCAATATATACGATCGTAACGTTTTCTTACTGTTACTATTCAATGGCTTGGAAACTTGGATTCTACTTAAATGGGATTGCAAAGCTTGGCTTCATACACCAAAACGTATTTGTAATCTTCTCTGAAACTTCATAACAATAAAACTAGGGAGCAAGCTCGCCCAATCTCACCTTGTTGGCCTTGGTTCGAAAGTTTGTGGCTTCCATCTCCAGGCTCTCAAACTGCAGTCGAACATCTTCAAGATCCAGCTCCAAGTTTTGAGCCTTTTCCGAAACCAAGCGAAGTATGGAGAAAGTTTTCGAAAGCTAAAACGGATGACGTAGCAAGTTCATAAGAAGAAGAGACCATCACAAAGAACAAGTGCCTACCAAGTGCTTACCACACAGATTTGCTTGAAACGACTCATAATTGTTCGATTTTCACTAGTTCTCATAGATTTAGACAATGGTCTCCACAAAGTTGAGACAAAGAGTACTTGTTGGTTTGTATTTTGGGGGGGTTCGTGGAGTAATCACGTTTGGGTTCCATGAGAGGATTTGGAGCGAGCCAATAATTACATGTCCCGGTTCTGTGTAAGCCAGCCGACTAATTAGGTTCCTCTTATTCCTTACCTCAGTCTCAAGGGTCGCAATTTGTTCGTTCTGGTGCTGGATGCGTTCGTCGGAAGACTTTAAGGCCGACTTGAGGCTGTCAATTTTCCGTTGTTGGCTACTTAGACGATAATCCCCGAGATCTAATAGTTCGGGAACCACCGAATCAACCTGAAATGAAAGCGAGCATGAGTTAACAAATCCAAAACAATCCTGGTGTGGTGAACAAATCGGCAATGCCGAACACAGTATTATTGGATCGTCAGCCCAACAGGTACTATATTGTGTAAAACTAAATAAATGATAGAGAACATTAAATTCTGAGGTCTTGAGATGGATTGTCGCAAAAAGCAATTAATTCTTTATCTAAATGTGCAATTCGGCTGAAAACAAGTTCGACTTAATAAAGTGCATTTGTTCAAAAATCGTGGCAATTTCATGAAATTATGGCCAAATGTTGGCTCAAATTTCTAAGCTTAAAACAAAAAAAAGATCTTAAAACATAATGTCGACAGATTTCAACATTACGCAAGTGCTTAAATGTGTCTTGAGGTTTTCAGCTTTTTTTGTTCCTGCCCTTTCAACATGGGCCATATCATTCGACAGGTAATTTAATCATATTGCTCGTCAGAATGCAGGTTCGAAACAATTTTTGATGCCTTCAGCCTTTTTAACTGTGTAGGCTTTGAACCTATTTTTAATTACTAGACTTTCTAGCTCCTTTGTAATTTCGAAGCCAACGGATCGTAGAAAATGGACCAATGTTTACTCAAATCTGAGTTCCTTCTCCTGGGTCCATAAAACACACAAAGGATCTACGCCCATCGACTTACCTTCCTTAAATCTCCGGATTGTGTGGCTTTGCAAACCATGTTTAATGCGTTCTCAATGGCAAGGATTTGGTTTTCATTCGGCAAAGAATTGGAGATGCAAAAGGACGAGGAAGCAGAACCGGAGGAAGAGGAAAAGCACGATGACGTCTGACTGCCTAATCCGAGACGGGAGTCGTCTCCCTTCATGCCTTTAATATCTTGGAATTTCCGTTTGTCTTCCTCGCTCTCGCCTGTTTGGAGCTCCTCGGGATTGCAAAGAGAAACTCGTCGACACCGCTCAATGGTTCCATTCGACATGACGTGAAGGATCAGATTTCTTTCCACGTTTGAACAAGACGAGCTTTGAAGGCGACCCGTCATCACTTGGGTGATCGTTTGATCCGAGAGACAAGTCTCATAAAGCCGCTTCCAATCTTCGTCAGTACAAGATTCCGATTGGCCTTTGGCAAAGACGAACATTTCTGCCAAAAGGGTGGGGTTGGATTCATTCTCTAGAAGACGTCGGAATCGGTTGCAGGGAACTTTGGATCGAATCAACTCGTGCCAATCATCTCCAACTCTTGTGATTGTTCCGAAGAGCCTGAGAATGGCTTCCTGCGTTGAAGCTTGGCCCTCTGAACTTGATTCAAGAGCAACCACTAAAATGGCAATGATAGGCTCTAGTTGAAGTCGGACATTCTGCCGCTGTGTTAAATCCATTGTCCCATGTGACTGGAACCAACTAATCGCATCTTCAAGGAGACTAATGGCCTCAAAGTCTCCTTTTACATAGGCCTTGGGAGCATCGAGGTGCGTATGAACGGCCTTGAGCACCAAGTCTAGGATTGCCTCGGAGTCTTTAGAATTAGATATCAATTCTTTGTGCCATTTTAGGAGACGACGTAGAAAACCGAACATGATCTCGTTGGCAAAAACATTAGTGCCTGGAAAATAGAGCGAGTTCAAGAACTGTCGATTACAAACGAGAGACATCACTTGCAGAGAATCGATCTCTTTGAACCAACAAAAGGCCACAAGAAACCGGCAACTAGTCGGCTTAGAAAAAAAACCAAAGCAATCAAAGCGTCTCATGATTAAGAACGTACTTCATATATAGGTTAACCTGATACCTTTAAGGGTCTATTTTAATCCTTGATTGCTTTTTTTTCTGGCACGAGAAAAGGAGCATGACGGGAGGTTTGTTCGTGCCGCACAATCCAAGCCTTTTTACTCATCAGAAATCGTGTTTTCTTTGCTGTAGCAAATAATCGAGAACGATGACCATGACAGAACATGCAACAGACTTGGATTTTGGCTTGCTCAATCTTTCGAGAAAGACGTGTTTCTTTTGGTTAGAAAATACCCGGGAGAAAGTTTCGAGACGAAAAAGCTAATTTTCCCCGGTCTCATTCAAAATTAGAATGTTGAAGAGAGCCTGAAGGTGTGGACTGCAATTAGAAGGACCCGAAAAGAGACTTTCTGAATCAAGGCCCTCAAAAACTAGAAGAACGCGTACGAGAAGCTTTCAAAATTGAGGCAAAAAATGCCACTGCAAAGTCGTGTTTGAATACGTACCTTCTTGGTAGTCCATCACCAAGATGATTTGCTGCATCATGTGAAGAGTGGAACTCTCCGAGGGGCTGCTGACTTCCGCATCCGAGTTACGATGGGCCGAAGCTTCTTGAATGATATCGCTGAGAAATTGGCCAAACCTTTCCATGAGCAGGGTCTCTTCTTCGGCGTAGGCCGCACACAAAGCATCGCAAAGGGTGGATAAATGGGCTTCATTGCCGAACATGGCCAATGCCGTGGCGTGGAATGACAGATTTAAACGACCCAAGCAGAAATTCAAATGTCGGGTGAGCACCTGCAAGTATTCATTTGGGCTATTTACTTTGACATGTGTAGGTGTATTCTAAATCAACGACATGTCTAAAACCAGACAACTTGATCAGTCAACGGAATATGTGTGAAAATTCAATAGGCTTGGTCCACAACCGTGAAATGATGCAATGAGGTAAACGGTTCTTTTCAATGCTTTGAAAGAGAATTTCTTTTGAAAGGTAACTCTTCAATTAAAAGTCGAATACCAGGACTTGAACCCCACGGAGGCACAGCCCGCTTATTGAACGAAAACTAACTTGACCTTGACTTTGGGGTCCTCATCATGTTGAATGATCAAGCCTTTACGTTGCTCCTCAGACAGATGGGATAACACCAACTTGGACATCAGTCGACTCCCACGACACAACGAAGTCAAAATGAACAAACTGTGCGATCGTCCCTCGCCCCCTGCGGGTCCCGGAATGAGCCTGGAAGCAAGAAACATCAGAAACCCGTTCAAGTTGGATCGTCACATTTCCTGGTCCAATCACTCACTCCACCAATTTGGGCACTAAATCCAAGGCAAAGGTCTCACATCGCCGGATGGGCCGGTGGGCGGCCGTGACGTGTCGCAACAAGGCCAGGACCTTGAGGCCGCGTTCATGGCTAGTGGGCGGTAAGGTCAGATAGAGCTGGGTGAGAAAGGGGGCCAATCCCATGGGCTGAGCTAGGAGCGATCGAATGGGGCCACTTTGAGCGCTCCACTTGGTGAGCAGGGCCAGGAGGGCCCACACGCTCGAGGATTTGTAATCTCGCCCATGATGATGGAGATACCAGGCCACATCCAGAAAAAACTCGACCTCGTCTTCAAAGGCCAGCACGTCCGAGATCTTGGTCAGGACCTACAAGGTAATGAATACCACGGTGGGGTCCGGCCAGCCATGCTTAGGACTGACTGGCGAGGAGGACAGTACCTGGATCAATTTCTCGATGTCAGCTTCGTGGCGTCGGATTTTGTCGGAGGGAGGTGCGCCCATCCCCAAGGAGGCTGCATCTCGCCGATAGGCCATGAGCGTGGCCGACCAAGCCCGCAAATGATCACGGCTTGAGCGTTTGGCCATGCTGGATCCCTGGATCTCTGGATCTCCTGTCGAGCTCAAGGTCGTCAAGAGGGTTGAGCTATTCGATTGACTTCTAGGTGGGGGTGGGGGGGGGACTCCACGGGGTTGGATGGATGGGGGCGTGGGAGACGTTTCCCGGCTAAGTTCCCATTTCAAACTGCGCGCAGGGTGACGAATTTCCGACACGACTAAAAAGATCACCGGACGAGACTGGATCATGGGNAAGACAAGCTTGCCATATTTTTTTAAGTCGGCGACATGAATGGACCCTTCAAATGGTCAAAAGTAAATCGGATCATATTTTTCCCTGAATCCAGCCATCAACCTAATCAGTTCTTGGGGCTGAAAGCCTGTTCCGCCAGAGGTCAGTTTCCACGGGTCCTAAAACTCATACGATTAATTTGTCTTTTATTTATACGAAAACAGGCACTCAATAGTAATTGACATGGGGGCTTTCTTCTCCATCTTACCAAGTGTCAGATTTGGTTGACAACAAAGCCATTTCTCTTCAAGTATATCTTGTTGGGTGTTCTTAGTTCCTACCTTATCAAGGCTTCCACTTATCGTACTTCCTTTTCAGAAATCAGGGGAGTTTTTCCTGCTTCTTGAACTTACATTTTAAGCTTGTCTCGTTATTCTCCATCTCTACACACCTGATTTTTAACACGGCGACGAGTACTATGAGAGCCTCTTACAATTATTTAAGGGCGGTATCCACCCGATAAGTATTGATGGACCTCTGAAAGTTAGTTCTAAAAGGACATATTCACTTCACCCAAAAAGTCGCAAGTTATTTCAGTACTATCTTTGGCGACTTAAAAAGAAGTAGACATATTTATATTTGTCTTAGGTCGTAAATACCCTCCACTGAAAGTGAGTGGTTTGTAATT
>NC_081450.1:6787809-6788472 GCF_007210705.1 Tigriopus californicus | reverse complement strand
ATCGAGGGCCACAAAAAGCTGCAAAAGCACTAGAATTTGAAAGACAAGCTTGCCATATTTTTTTAAGTCGGCGACATGAATGGACCCTTCAAATGGTCAAAAGTAAATCGGATCATATTTTTCCCTGAATCCAGCCATCAACATAATCAGTTCTTGGGGCTGAAAGCCTGTTCCGCCAGAGGTCAGTTTCCACGGGTCCTAAAACTCATACGATTAATTTGTCTTTCATGTATACGAAAACAGGCACTCAATAGTAATTGACATGGGGGCTTTCTTCTCCATCTTACCAAGTGTCAGATTTGGTTGACAACAAAGCAATTTCTCTTCAAGTATATCTTGTTTGGTGTTCTTAGTTCCTCCCTTATCAAGGCTTCCACTTATCGTATTTCCTTTTCAGAAATCAGGGGAGTTTATTCTGCTTCTTGAACTTACATTTTAAGCTTGTCTCGTTATTCTCCATCTCTACACACCTGATTTTTAACACGGCGACGAGTACTGTGAGAGCCTCTTACAATTATTTAAGGGCAGTATCCAACCGAAATCGATAAGTATTGATGGACCTCTGAAAGTTAGTTCTAAAAGGACATATTCACTTCCCCCAAAAAGTCGCAAGTTATTTCAGTACTATCTTTTGCGACTTAAAAAGAAGTAGACATATTTATA
>NC_081450.1:6787359-6787778 GCF_007210705.1 Tigriopus californicus | reverse complement strand
AAAAATGAAAATGTTTTTCTTGACTCGCCCCAGCACTAGTTCCAGCCATCTAAGATTGGATTAGATTGGATTAAACTTGACCAAGTTCAGAAATGTACCCAAGCATGATTGTAAACAAGTTGGATTGGGGACTGGATGTCTATGGATTGGGTCTCCTTATTTGCTAGTTACTGCTCTCCCTTTTCCCATCGATGATGCATCAATAGCAAATATTCGTAGAGGTGTTGATCAAGTAGCAGCATTCAAGTCAGATTTGGACAAGCTTAATAGCAAAATTCCCAACCCATTTATATTCATGACCGTCGAATTTGTTTTGAAAGATATCATCTTTTGGTATGTGATTAAGGGAACCTAGTGTACAATTTTAAAAGAAAAAACTATAAGCAATAACTGTTACGCGTGTTGTTCCATTGGTTATG
>NC_081450.1:6787209-6787333 GCF_007210705.1 Tigriopus californicus | reverse complement strand
ACGATGACCATGACAGAACATGCAACAGACTTGGATTTTGGCTTGCTCAATCTTTCGAGAAAGACGTGTTTCTTTTGGTTAGAAAATACCCGGGAGAAAGTTTCGAGACGAAAAAGCTAATTTT
>NC_081450.1:6759500-6784650 GCF_007210705.1 Tigriopus californicus | reverse complement strand
CATTAGACACTCCACTATTAGATGATGAAGGCAAGGACATTGAGCAGGTCTCATCCATGAAGGATTTAGATGTAGTCCTCCAAGATAATAGAAAGTTCGATGAGCATATCCAGTTGAAAGTTGGTAAGGCTTTTCAAACATGTGGTTGGATATATCGCACGTTTAAGTCCAGAGATAGTAATACGATGCTAACTCTGTACAAGTCGTTTGTTCAGCCGCATCTTGAATATGCCTCGCCCATTTGGGCTCCAATTAGTTCAGCAGGTTTGGCAAAAGCTCGAGCAAGTCCAAAGATGTATTACTAGAAACATTGAGGATATGAGAGAGCTCTCGTACTGGGAGAGTTTAGAAAGATTGGGATTGTACAATATTTAGAGAAGGTATGAGAGGTATCTGAAACTGTACATTTTCAAAAGCATTCATGAGCTCTGTCGTCCCAACCCAGGTTTTAGGGTCAATTGAAGCGAGAATCCAGGCTGGTAAGAACAATGGAGTCCATCTCTCTTCTTTCTCGAGCTCTTTCATTGTCGAATTTGCTCCCCTCAAGTATTCGTAGGGAGTATGTGGTGCCGATCCGAGTAACATTCTTTAAGTGAGACTTGCACAAGTTTTGAACTAAAATTCTTGATCAATCCCATATTCAAGGGCGAACCAGATCCGCCAACTCTCATTCGCTGGTCGGTCAAATAATATATGAAAATAAAAGTTAAGTAAAATCAATAAATATTTCGTCTTGAAGTGCTGGGATTCCAATCCCAATATCGTTAAGTAAGTCGGCAAAAAACACCATCAAATATTACAGCTCTACCTAACATCAGTCTGCCTGATCTCCCTTTATTACATTGTAACATAAACAGTGAATGTAAAACCTTCATTCATTGGATCTTTCAATGTTCCAACTAAATCAAAAGTTCCCTGAACATACTGAACATACTATCAATCAAAAACTCTTAGATTAACAATGGAGTAGAAATGAATGTGTTACTCATCCACCATACTAATGGTTCCTGACTACGCGATCAAGTTACTGAATTTTGGAACTAAATCAACGTAGCAGAATGTCGATAATCTATTTAGCAAATCGTTGCACACGTACAACCCAGCATTACTTTCTCGATACCGATGCTACACCGTTTTATAAAGTTACATCATTTCTAGGCGTTCTTCGTAACCGCTAAAAAACCGACCCAAAGACTGTTTTAGAAATGAAGTGTACGTACAAGGTACCAATATAATGCGGTTAGATGTATGTCTAGTTAGCTTTAGGACTTTGAATAATGCGTTTCGTTATTAGGAAAGCATAGATAACTCTTCTCAACAAAGAACATAAATTTTCGCTTAAAACTGTACTGGAATCACGTTGGAAGAGCCAACTTTCATTCACTTTAAATTTCGCATGTTATATCAGATGAAATCACAAGTAGTCTATGATAATATTGCCTCCATCCCATGCCCTAAAACCGTAGCGTTCAATTTGAGATTTCTTGACATCAAAAAGCACTGCCAACATTTTCGAGAACGTAGTTGAAACATGCCGTGTGTGGCAAAAGTCCTCGGACACGTGTTTAAATCTTGTGGCTCAGTGATAAAGAAGTATCTTTGAAAAATAATACTGGGTGGGGTTTCTTGGCATATTTATCTAATTTTTTTGTTTCCACAACTGATCTTGGTTTCCTATTTTTGTGTTTGAAAATAATGGTGGAAAAAATCCGCAAAAAAAAATATTTTGTGGGTCGAGTCTGGTGACAACGCCAGGACCGTCGCGACCAACTTCAGCATCACACTTTACGGGGTCAAGACCACGTATAATGCCACTGGTAGCCTCAGTGAGGGCCCCAAATAACAAGAACCCAAGAGATTTTGTCTTCCATTGATGTGGATCAAGGGCAACCGGGATGGCACCCGGTATAGCCTGATTCTTGGTGCAAAGGTCATCCCAGCCCTTAACAGTCACTTCAGCGCCGGGAACTGGGTGTGGCAGCAGGTGCTCCTGTCACACTACTGACGTCACTCTGAAGTACAGATGTATCTGGAGTTGAAGTGGAATTCCAATAGATTCTGGCCAAAGGAATTTTGGCCCCCCTTGTGCCTGAACCTGAACCCATTGGATTTCTTCATTTGGACGCATATTGAGGAGAAACCCTTCAGAGTCTTCCACCCAAAGGTGGACTCACTCATCACGGCCGTGAATGTGAGAAGGGCCGCCATGTCCGGCAAGGCCATAATAAAGGCGTTTAAGTCCTTCTAGAAGCTGTTGGAGGTGTTCATTGCTGCCAATAGGGGGGGGGGGGTAGAAAATGAATTACTCTAAGTTGTCTAATTGTCATCTTATTTCCAAGCAGACCTTGTTGAAGTGGTTTGTGAAATTTGTCCAAGGACTAATTGCACACCCGGCACATATTGTTGAGCATTTGTACCACCTTGTGTATAATTGCATCAAGGTATTGTAAGGGGGAGTAGTAACGACATTGAAAGCCGCAAAATAAGAGTACTTAATTTGTTCCTTTTTCGATAAAAAAGCTAGCACAAAAGTACGCGTTACTCGTTCTTTTTTTTCAACCCCCAAAACGGCCTTTATTCCTTAGTTTTTCTCATAGCAACTGAAGGAAACCTGAAGCGTGAATCTTCCCGGAAATTGGCGAATGCTGAAACATTAGAATGACAAACAATGACAATGGTAGCTTGTTACAATGTATTCTGAATTGCGAAGATCAGGTTCAAAAACTTTGCCTGCTTTAGGGACAGTGAAGGTATTCGTGGCTTTAAATCTCGTTATATTTGCAGTATGGCATGATGAGCAAGAAAAGTAAGTGTAACGAGTATGGGGACGTTTAGGCAAGCTCTGGCAGGTTCGTTTGTTTGCTGGTGAGTGATGCAAGTTTTGGGCCTCAAACAAGTTTTAGAGTAGTTGACCTTTCTTTCACATTGCTCTATGAGGAACGGTCAGCTTCGTTAAAACCAGTTTGAAAACGCCAATGCTGGATCACTGACATAGGCAGGCAAGTTTGTTTGCTGGTACTAGAGCTTGCCTAAATGTCATGACATTGGAATGGTTGTGTAATGAATCACTCCCTTTGGTCCGAGGAACAGGAACTGGGAACTGTAATCCATCCAATTATTGAGGAGCGGCTCAAATCCTAGCATTGAATGAATGGCTAAGACGGGGATAGTATTTATTTTGTTTGTAAAGAAAATAACCAGGTTTCGACTCCAAGCTGTTTCAACTCTGCACGGAATCACATCGATGATTCGAGGTAAAAAAAAGATCTAGCTCAATCCAAACGTTGATGAGTTGTTTGCATCTCGTTGTCGTCGATCACAACCTCTTTATTAGTAGATTCTAGTTCCCCAGCCATCACTAGATTCACTTCTTTTCAACAAATTTGCCAATTGGCTAAGCAAGTCGGATGACATCATATCAAACTGTATCCTCTCATACCTGTATTGAACCACAACGAGCGAGCAATCAATGTGCGTTGAGGCTCCTACTCGGGACTGGTAAATAACCATTTGAAGTCGGCAAACAAATATTGCAAGTCACATCCTCATATTATTGCGTTCCCAACTTATTCAGATACAACCTGGAATTCCCCCTCCAATTCCACCACGTACGTTCCAAAACATCGTGAATATTTTTGACTTCTGTTCTGTTGGGTCTCCCCAATTCTTGGAATCTGTCGAATTTCCCTGCGCCCTCATCCGCTTGAACAGACATGAATACCGTACTAAAACAGGGCTTTGGACTGAAACTCATCCTTGAAGTGCTTTATAGGCTCGTTCTCACCGACGAAGGGATGTGCATGACAAGGTTGTAAAAGCCGACGGATCGACCAGAGTGTTAGTTATTTAGTTCTGACGAGTGGGTACAAAACGATCGAACAGGCGAACGAGCGAGCGAGAGACGGGGTACGTACACTTACATTCGAACTAGAGCCATTTGAAAAACTAAGACGGAGAAGGAAAACTGGAAATTCCCTCAAATCGTGAGCTCTCAGACATATAAGTTCCCGGATTGTGGAATTGAATTCAGTATGAATTAAGTTGTCACAGTGAACAGACAGAATAGTATCAGAGAATCATGAATTGGACCAAGAAACCGGGTCTAGCCCGAAGTGGATTGAGCGTGTTGTGGACCATTCTCCTTTTGAGTGGTTGGGCTCGTGCTGAAGACGACGACCAATGCTCTCTGCCCAAAGATGCCGGACGATGTCGGGCCATGAAACCAGGATATTTCTATTTCAATAGTGAAACGAAGCGATGTGAGAGCTTCTTCTACTCGGGTTGTGGTGGGAATGAAAATCGATTTCGCTCTCTCCAAGAATGTCACGACACCTGCCAACATCTCATGGACGAGGATAAGCGCGTTCCCCTGACACATCTCAAGAGCAGCCATTGTCTTTTGGGGCCGATCGATGCCGACCAGAAGTTCACTTGCATGGCTTACTTTCCCATGTATACGTTCAATGTCAAGACATTGCGATGTGAGAAGTATGGCTATGGTGGATGCGGTAGAACTCAGAATCTGTACCGGACAATTATAGAATGCATGTCTTCATGTCTGTACGGCGATGTGCCATCTCGAGGTCGCTCTCAAGTAAGGAGCATGTTCCGGGGAAGAGCCAAACCCGAGGTCGAGACAGGATCGGTGATCTTCCCGGGTTCTAACCCTGACGATATTTGCAACCTACCCCCCGTGACGCCATCCAAATTTGCATGCATGCGAAATGTTTCTATATGGAGGCAAGTATTTCAACTTTGAATCAGAACCAGTTTCTTCCGAATGTTCTAGGGACATGTTTGATATTTGATTCTTATCGTTGCCTCATACCTTCTTTTTCATGCCCATGTTTAGGTTGTGGAGGCAACGGCAATCGATTTTCTACTGTTCAAGATTGTGTAAACACTTGCGGCGGTTCAGATCCTGAAACAAATCCTGTTTGTTCCATGATCGATTGCGATCAGCAAATGGCAGATTTCTATCGAGCCAAAGGCTGCCAACCCATTCTCAACTCGGGCGAATGCTGTCCTTCATCTTGGGATTGCACAATCTGGGATGAGAGAATAATGAGAAAGGACGAATGCTTCGTGGCCAATTCCAAGTTTCCAATGGGCAAGTTCTTCAAACAAGATGAGGCCATGCCAGAGTTAGACGATGGATGCACCATGGGATGCTTTTGTGCAACCAGTGGATTAGATAAGAGGTGGGCTTCGCCGATCTGCGCTGCTGTGGATTGCATGTTTAGTCAACCACCTCCCGACGCAGTCAAGTGCCGACCCATTTACGACAACCAAAACCAATGCTGTTCCAAAGGCCTGGTTTGCGACGAGGAGTTGGACAATTTACCCCAATGTCACGTGGGCAACAAGACATATGGTCATGGGCAACTGATGGAGATTCCTAGCGATCCGTGTATGAAATGCCTCTGTAAAGACGGGTTCACTGAAGACAACATTGGATCCGATGAGTTTTGCCACCGTACAGACTGCTTCTCTGCATACAATAGCGAAAAGTTGCTCCAAGGCTGCCGACCAGTATTCCAGATTGGAGTCTGTTGTCCCATTGATTGGATTTGCCCTAGACATTCAGATTCTGTGGAGCTTACTCGCCAGTCGCAATCATTCCAAGACAATGATGAGGAAGAAGGTGAAATGGAGGAAGAAGAAAATGTTACTTCAGGACCAGAAGTAACGGCCAAAAGTCCAATTTGTATGTTGCCACTCGTGGAAGGGAGTTGCAAAAGCCGGATGAAACGATTCCATTACAACAGCACAACCGGTATTTGTCAGCAGTTTGATTATACTGGCTGTCAAGGCAATGAAAACAATTTCAAGGACATGAGGACATGCATTCAAACTTGCGTCACAACAGACAATCTGCCTTCAGCCTTGGAATCGAAACCGTCAGGGACTGAAACGAATCCTTGTGAACAGGTTCAAGAACGTGGACCTTGCAAGGCTAAACGCCCAGTCTTCTTTTTTGACAAGGACTCAAAAACATGTCAAATTTTCTTCTATGGAGGCTGCAAGGGTAATGATAACCGCTTCAAGACGTTCCAAGAATGTTCCAATACCTGCCACGTGGACATTGTGGCTCAAAAAGCGATCAAAGAGAAATGCAATCTACCCAAAGATGAAGGAGAAGGTCGTGCCTCCAAGAAACGATGGTTTTTCAACGCTGACGTGAATAAATGCGAGCAATTCATCTATTTTGGAGCCCTGGGAAATGCCAACAACTTCCAGACCCGAGAGGAGTGTTTTACTTCTTGCCTTTTAAACTCTAACGAGCTTGATGACTCCAATTCGTCGTCTGGGGAGGGCAGAAGCATTTCCTCTTCAGCGACCGCAGAAGCATTGGTGAGTACTCTCGAGAGTGGAAAGTTGGAAGTTGCTTTAAAAATGATTTTTGTTTTGAACAACTCCTCATTTCTTAGAGCGGCAATACTTTGCCTCTGCCTGACATACAAGATCCAAAGGATGAGATGTTCATGAGGGCCAACCAAATTGAAACCCAATTGTCTGCGGCTGATCCCTGTCTGTTGGATCGCAAGATTGGTCTGTGTCGAGCCGCCATTCCTCGCTACAACTTCGATAGGGAAACCAAGGAATGCACCAAGTTCTCTTTTGGAGGTAATGATTGTTGTCTTTGAGATGTTAGCTGTCATTGTCTTTCAAGGGTAAATAGAAGATAAAATGATTGGTGTAGCAATCATGGTTACGATGGCGATTCAAATGCTCGATCTCCTTGTTAAGGTTTCATATGAACTTCAAAGTATGCTCTCTCGTTTAAGGTTGCCAAGGAAACGCGAACAACTTTGTAACGAAGGAAGATTGTGAAAGCAAATGTCAAAAACATATGATTGATGGAACTGCCTCACCATCGGTGGAAGCCACTGGCCGCAATGGAATCAACTCCATATGCAATCAACCAATGGATGTTGGAACTTGTCGAGCTTTGAAGCGTCGATTTTTCTTCAATAACCAACGCTCCCGTTGTGAAGAGTTTTTCTGGGGAGGTTGTGGTGGGAATCAAAATAGATTTTCCTCCAAGCAAGAATGTCAAGAACAATGCCTCAAAGGGACCGAAGATGTCTCCGATGACTTCTCGGCGAGAGGCCTGTTCTCAGGGGATCACTCCTCACGAGCAATCGTGTTCCCAATGCCCGATCCCACGTGTCAATCCAATAATGAGACCTACAATTTGGGCGATGAAATCAGATTCGCTGACAAGAAATGTCAGATTTGCACCTGCTCCACGCCGCCAGAGTTGACTTGTGTTGAAAAGAAATGTCCCATCATTGCCTTTGTGGAGCCTGAGGAGCTATTTTGCAAGCCTGTGCGAGATGAAGATGGTTGCTGTCAGGTTGGATTGCAATGTGTTTCTCGGAATCCCCCCACTGTTAATCCAGATGGAGTCTGTGACCTTAAGCCTTGCCCTGCCCTCGGTCTGTTGAAACCAGCAGGTGCACATTGCACCGAAAAGTTCGACCCCTCCGGCTGTTGCCATATTGGCTACGACTGTTCTGATGACAACAAACCGATCGACAATGATGATCTAACAATTGTCAACTTGGACGGCACGTCTCGGTAAGAGCGGTGCATTAATAAGCCATGCACCTTGAGGGGCTTTTTGCCAAAACCAGGCATGGTGTGTATACCGGAATTTGACGCCGATGGTTGCTGTCAAATTGGCTTGAATTGCGTACCCAAAATTGCGCCTTCCATTGACAACATCGATCTTACACGTCAAGAACGTTGTAAGGGCAGAATGTGTAACCTCAGAGGATATCTCCCAAAGCCCGGCCACACATGCACCCCTGAAATGGACGAGGATGGTTGCTGCCAGATTGGTTTGAATTGCATTCCTGAGGATGCGCCCTCGATTGACCGCATTGATGTTCTCGATATTTCTCGACGAGAACGATGCCGAAGCCGTCGTTGTCCCTTGACTGGATTTAGGCCCAATCCAGGGCACACTTGCACCCCTCAATATGATGAGGACGGCTGTTGTCAAACTGGATTGGAGTGCATTCCTGATCAAGATCCTGACATGCTCAATAAAGAACTGGCCCGCCGAGAACGATGCAAAGGAAAGCGTTGCACCCTTCGAGGGTTCCTTCCTAAACCTGATATGATTTGCACACCAAAATTTGACGATGAAGGCTGTTGTCAAATCGGACTGGATTGCGTGCCTGAGGAGCCCCCGGTAATCCGACAGTGTGCCTTGTCCGATTGTGAATCAATCGATATCGAGCCACCCCCTGATAGCCGATGCGAGGTGATTTTGAGCCCTGATGGATGCTGCTCCGTTGGTCTTCAATGTGTTCCAAATAAGGCCCCTGTTTTCGAACGGCCGAAAACCGTAAACCTCCGTTGTGCCAATAAGATTTGCAACCTGATGGGCTTTTTGCCTCCCCGTGAAGGGGGCGTGTGCAAAAAAGTGATGGACGTCGATGGGTGCTGCCAAGTGGGATTAGATTGTGACTCTGCCAATTAAATTTGCTTTTCCAATAATGTGAAAACATAATTTATAAATATCAACTAAAATCATATCTTATACACCATGATTCATCTGTGATTCTTTTGTAATATCATAGAAAACCGCGCCTTGAAGTAAATATATATCAACCAAAATATCCATTCAAAACTGCAATCTTCCTCGTTTTGGATAAAACTCTTGCCTGAAGCGTCGAGGTCCTGATGCATTTGACTTGCTAATTGATTCACACCATGGCAAGTGAGGAAGGCCCTTGCACCAAAATTGGAAATGCATGTACCTGAGCGACTCTCTTTTTCGAACTTTCAACAACTACAGAAGCGTCGGCGGTGGCGGCGGTGGCGTCGGCGGCCATTGGCAACGTTTTCGAGTTCTCTAGGCTTTCATCAGAGGAGAAGCCGGATCCATTCACTCATCTCTTTCGCTCGTCTTGTGTTCTCTTCCCTTGGATTCACGGCAGACGCTTCCGCGGGAAGTTCTTGTGGCGCTCAAAATCTGTTCCATTTGCGCCCTAAGAGGAGTTCCAAAGTGCTCAACATACTCGCAACGGTAAGCAAGAGACCTTAGTTGATTTACGTAATCAGAGCCATTAACAATTTGGGTCTTTGTGATTAGTGCTCTGTCCAAGTCCTTGGAAATATTGACACCAATCCAATATCGTTAAGTGCTGTCGATTCATCACATCATAGGACGTCATGGTCATTAAAGATTCTCAAGTGGAATTGGGAAAGAACAACAAAGTTGGATGTGAGTAAGCCCAATTTTTCCTGACTAAAAGTTAGACATTGAAGATGGAGCTTTACAGCGAGTCAGTGTCAAATAAAAAATCGTCTCTTTCCTTCTTTTCAACCCGTGACAAAAAGAAACGAAAGGCGCGTTCCATTTTTTCCTTGAATTTTCAATCCCTTTTTTTTCAAAGCTCCTTCTTTTGATGAAGTTAAGCAAAATAGTTTCGGAGTATTATTACAAGTGTAAATCTAGTGCTCATATCGTCTCGTACCTCCTTCCAGGCACATTGATCCCGAAGGACAACCCATGCCCACAAACAACACCATCCCCTCCTACACATGCAAGCTCCGCCGGTGTCAATGGGCCATTTCCATTCACCTCGCCCAACAGACCGACATCGTTGGACTTGAACAAAAGTCAGACACGCTCGAAACATACCTCGAAGAAGAACGTGTTTTCCAAATTGGTGCTTCCCCCAGCCATTATCAATGAGACCTCATTCACTTCTCAAGGTGGTTCTTCGTCTAAGCGAAAAACGGATCCCAAACGGCGGAAAAGTGATATTGTGCGTGGCTCCGGAGGCTTTCATAAGCGGTCAACCTACGTGACTCTGGTCTCGCAAGGTGCCAATGTTGATGGAACAAGTGATGGCGAAGAGAGCGACACGGACTCTGTGGAGCTTGAGGACTACTGTGGACATGGTGGGCAAATTGATGAGGACATATTGCCCAACGACCGTCCTGGTGACATCACCGACGGGCTTTTGTTCAATATATTCATCGGACTTGCTATCATGGTGGTAGTCCTGTGCATTGGTTCGGCCATGCTATATACTGTTCAAAAGATAATGGTGGTTTCGTCTCATCGAAAATCGGTGCACTCCCTCTATGATGGTCGGGTGGCTGTATCTGCTTTTTCGTCGGCTGCAATGGACAGTCCTTTTATTACCAAACTACTTCACCATCGGAACCACATGATCCATTCTACAGATCTCAGCTCGTACCTGTCAGTGGAACACTTGGAAAAGGCAACCACAATAAAACGAGGAACAACCAAAGTAAGGCCTAATCCCACACAAGCGCCTTCTCTAGCAGTGGTTGAAAGCTAACAAGTCCCATGGAGTGAACAAGGAGAGCTTCACTACGTAGATGGACCACCATAACCACCGCCGATGTCGCGACCAACACCGCAGCCTCTATTATCTTCGATGTCAAATGACCTGGAAATGTGAAATGTGATACGATAAAATTGAATGGAAGTTTTCGGAGCGATGAGGATCTCCAAGTGCGACGGTGGTGTTTGCAAAAATGGTTCAGCTTCAGGAGCGAGAATACGATTTGAAGTTCGAAAGTTCGACCTTGAGCCATGCAAAATGGTCTTTTTTCGATTCTGTTTCCAGCAAAATCTAGCATTAAACCCACATGCTAGTGAAACAAATGCAAATGCTTCCTTCTATAGTTGTTTAATTAAAATGTTATCTTATTCCGAATCTATTGTTTTTCTTTGAATATGAGAGAAAGCGCAGAGGCAGATGATTTTTCAGAAACATTAAGAGATACCAAGAGGTGCTTTAGTCAATAGCATTAAAACAAGCCCTACTTTCATTATTTTGATAATAGGTCGTATGTTTGCTCAAGATAGATTTAAGCAATTTAGTCAAAGGATCTTGTGAAAGGTAGCGGTTTAAGAGACAGCGAGACCAAGGCAAATTTCTTCCTAATGGGTATCATGGGTTCAAACCCCGGTGTTGGGGCTTAACCATGGCGAGGAGATGTGGCTCAGGGGTTAGTTCAATATTCTAGCATGAGAGAGGCTTCGCTAACAGGGCGAGGCTCAAACCCTCCCATCCTTGCAACCAATTGTAGGAACATGTTCAATTTCGATTCACTTAGCGTAAAATCTGATGTTGCCCGTCAGTATGTGGGTTCCAACTTTTTAAAAATCGAAAATAGGTAAAATCGTACCAGGACTAATGATAAAAATCCAACCCATCCAATTTTCTTTAGTTGTAGCACTCGTCAAATGTGGTCGAAGTTCCAACAAAGATTCAAACCAATCTTGACCTATTAGTTCTATTTTTTTGCTTAAAGACCTTTGCCTATCATTATTTTGAACATGACCGATTCTTTTCCTTCCGAAAATGTTTCATACATTTAATTCAATCAAGCTTTGGACCGAACGCAAAATACCTTTTAGTTTAAGAACTATTTGAAATCTGGTACTAGTTCTATTTTCAGCCACGGTACTTAACTTCTTTCCTTCAATCTACTTATGAACCCAATATTACGGCTAACTTTAAACAATATCAAGCCATTCATTGCTTAAACTTTTAGTGGGTCCGGAGAACTTGATGACTACACGTATTTAATTGATGTCTGGAAAAAATATTTTAGACCCAAAATAGAGACACCAACATTGTAGTTCCAAGCTTAATTTACATAAACAAACAAGTTTATAGTCATTTTGTAAATGATATTACTTACAACTAGTATAATTTCTGAGTTTGGTAAAAAGAAAAAACACCACAACCGTAAAACCTTGAAAATACAGTGAAAAAAGAGCTCTCATCTATCAGCCTTTGTTGTCAAAGGCGCATAAAAATGGCTCAGATGTTAAAAATAAATCTACCCAGAATAGTGCCCATCATGAGAGGATTGGCTTTCTAGAACTTTTTACACCAAAGACCAAGTTTTCAAAGTTGAAAACCTAGAGAGATAACATCAGACGGTAATCCACTAACTTCAACATAAATGTTTGAAAAAGAAAGAAAGAAATCTTTTATAGCCACCTGTTCAAACCATTGCTAAACAAGACGCTTTGAAGTGGAAATGAATCGGTCAATTTATCTGGGTATTTGTCAATGGTTTGCATGATCAAGTGCTGGACTCTGTTGACCATGCTTTGCGAGGTGCAAACCTATATTTCAGTTTTAGAACTAGGCTCCCCTCAAATATTCGTAGGGAGTATCTAGGTGTTAATCCAGTAGCATCCTTTAAGTCAGACTTGGATAATTCATTGATCAAAACCCCTGATCAACCCTTTATTCAAGGGCTAGAGAGATTTTCCACCTCTAATTCGTTGGTGGATGAGATATGATATGAATGTAAAGTTACGTAAAATGAGTACGTTTTTCGTCTTTAATTGCAGGGGATTCCAAGGAAGTCCGCAAAAAGAAGCGGTTTGCGGGATAACCAAAATGACCTACTCCTTCAAGTCAACTTATAGTCACGGTGTACCCATCCTAGGACCTCTCCCAATTTTCAGAAGAAACGTACTCGAAGATTTATGACTTTTGAAAATCAACGAGCTTTTAGGGAATGTTATTACCTTGCGATCCTCCGGTAATGTGTGTTTCAACTCAATGATCAACGGATAACCTGCACAATAATAACAAATCAACGAAATAGAAGATATATGATCGATGAATCAAGCTAATTTTTAGTAGCCTTTTGGCGTCCCTCTCTATTGTGCCTTTTTAAAAACGTCCATCAGATCAACATCATATGGCTTAGTGGAACAGTAATCGGAAGCAGGGAAAAAACTAGAAGGTGCCCAAAAATCATTAGAAACTTTTTCGATGTGCAATTGTTTAGTTCTAGGTAAGTTAATCAACAATTTATTTAAGAAGCCCAACATTTTTGACATTTCTGACTGTGCCATATCTCTTTTCTACCTTTTGCAACTTATTTTGACCAAAAGAGACAACTAAAGTCAGTCAATTTTGATCATAATCATAACACGCGTTTTTGAACATTTATTGATAAATGATAACCATCGGCGAACCTTCAACAATATGAGCAACAGCATGGCAATTTGTGAAGCCTCTAACTCGATCTTACCACTAATTTTCAATGAATGAGTGGTCTGGGAAGTACCGTTACAGGAAGGAAAGCTGAAAATTGTCAAGATTGAGGTGATTTTTTTAGTACAGACTTACACGATGTTAAAAAACATGTAACATGCGTACCTAGAAGTGATTATTGTCTGAGCTGGTGCTCGTGTTGATCCTTCAAGTGGAAACAATCATGCTGTCACGTCATCATCACCCAGCCCTTCAGCGAAATACAGCAACATTGTACAACATCATGCACCAGCAACCATCGCATCGATAAACACCCACAAAAGGTGGTCGCGTTTTGAGTTCGAAAACTTCTTTCCAGCATCCTAGTGCTGGATTCGGGCCTCCATTCAGGCTCTGAAAAGTACCTGCGAAATCACAACACTGTCGGGAGGATCACCCGTTTCACCCAGAGTTGGATACACATTACCAAATGTGTCTCGCTAAATTCGCTAAGTAGTACTCGTTGTCCAACGCCCCCTTTCTATCCATCCATCCAAGCATGCATCAATCCATGGATCAAACACACACTCATCAGACGGACACCTTTGCCGTCAGGTTCAGTCCGGTTGGAAACTCCTTCATGGACGGCTAACTTGATCGGGCTAGCCAGTCTGGCCAGCCATCCAGCGAGAGCGAGTGGATCGGGCAACGCTTTAGTTCTCGTAGTCGCTTCTGGATCTGGAGTGCCTTTTGAAACGTCATATTGTTCGATTGTGATATTGGCTGAAACACATGGAACATGGAGTTTATTTTTGTCGTCGTGCTTGAAAAAAAAAATCGATGAATGTGCTAGTGCTGGCCAGAGTTCTTGGCTGAAAAAGTGAAGATTTATGTCCATGGCTGATGGAAATGTCATCTCATCTCATCTTTTCCTTCGAATTGGGTCAATGGGTAAGATGTACGTTCTCTGATCTTGTGCGACCTTTTCATAGTCTCTGTATGTGTCGACACTTGGAAAAGAAATAAGAACGTGCCATCTTCTATTGGTACAACATACTGATGATGGTAAGCGCTTTAGATTTTCATCTGAACTTGATTAATGATGCTGCAAAAGATTTGGGGGATGATGCTCCCCCGAAAATTAAGGTCAGATTCAGCCAATTTCATGCAGAGCAACTCCCGTCTGAACCTAGGCTTGAGGTCCCTCACTCCCTCATCTGAGTGATTTCGAGCGAAATAGCATTGAAATTAAATGCAACGGGCCACTTAAATTATTTTCGGTTAAAATCGTTTCAGTTGCAGATACTGGCGACAAAAATAGCAAACCAAGCAAGGCCACAACCACCACTCTAGTATTATGGCACGGTGTACCCGTATTCTCAGTATTTTCTCGTCGTTCAATCTTTTTCTGCCTCATTGTCATAGCCTTGCTCCATGGTATTGAGATAACATCTGAACCATGGTATAATCACAAATAACCACCGAATACTATGGAAACCTAGTTTTGAAAGAAATTTACAAAACAAGCTTGACAAGTTTCATCGTTTCCGGGCTATGGAAGTGCAAGAGCAAACATACAGAGAGAAACCAGCCCAATGAAAATCGCACCTTTTCTTTGGTTTCCGGTGCGGTCGGTGAATGTAGTAGTCATCCAGGGTTTCGCCGGATAAAAGGACACTCAACAAGAAACTAAAATGTGTTGACCCTGCCATAAAAAGTGTCCATTGGCGTTTATTGGCTTTTGTTGACGTGCTTCGAAATTCGAAACAATACTACGAAAATGGGATTTTGATACGTGACATTACATAGCCTTAATATTCTCATTTTGCTACACTGAGGATGTGGTTTGGGGCAACAACACGCTATTTTTGGATTCAGTTCTGATTGAACTGAGAAAATGAACTGCGACTGTTGTCGTGATGGCTTGTTCAAATTCACTGTGACAAATTGAACTAGATTTCACACTTTGCAATGGCACTTCCTCAAGCTGGGGAGTTCTGGACATCAAAAATATGTTCTCGGGCCATTAGAAAAGAGACATCGTTAAAAGGATTGCGTGGACATTTCCTCGGGCAAATAAATGGCACCCTTCCTGCCCTTACCATGAGTGACACTGCCCTACACTAAAAAGTACAGTAGTGGCGTTGGAAAAGAGATTTTGAATCCGATACTCTTATGTAAGAATATCCAATCGGAGACACGTCAAGTCTAGTCGAGGGATCATTTTGCCAATCTGATAATTTCTTCTTCACCTTCGATAACAAAAATGACTCAATGATTGGGAAGGTGGTTAGTATTCTTCACCTTTCATTCCAATTCCCAGAACACTCCTTCATCCTCATTCTTAGGAGTTGTCTAACCATGGGTAGTACTACTACTACTCTACTAGCATGTTCAGTAGTAACTACTTAGACCCTGCCATTGGCTTTCCTCGGCTACAACTATTCCAGGTATTAGTTCCCGACATCTCAGTGGGATTCTCAGTTGAAGAGAGCTTTCTCGCGTTGCCTTGAGGACATTGCTGAGAAGCGGAGGGATCAGGGATCTTATTTCGTCTATCATCAATGGAACTAAAACAGATCAGTTAGCGCCTCTATTTCTGGCTCAGCTTTAGTGATAAGTTTTGGGAAATCATAACCGTCCAACTAAGTTTTTTAGACAACCAACCTACAATGTTTGTTGTCATTTTCGTAAGGTAAGCAAGTATGCTTCTCCAATGCTGGCTATGTATTTTTGCTTGCAAAAGTTTAGCTCATAATGCTTGTTAAGTAGTTAACAAGGGTAGAGGCTCTTGAGATCTTGGAAATGGACATTTTTAAGAAGGGCTTATGTTGTATTCTAGTATTACGAAGGTAGCAAATCCCCTCCGGTTGGCTTGGCCCTTGTCTCACTTTCCTTTTAAGTGATGAGTGATGACTCTTCTTGGAAGACCTCTTTTTTGGGGGGAGCGGCCTTAAATTTCTTGGTTGTTTTATCCATAATGAAACGTAGTATTGTAGCCAGCCAACCAATGGTGGATAAGGTGCGTAGGGGGATGGTTGTGTTTGCTTTTTGGGGCTATATTTCCATTTACGAAGAGTGGAAGGAATTGAAGTTGAGAGAAGGTAAGTTTTTAATCAACCCATTAGAAATGTCCGTAGTATTACGGCGTAATCCACTTTCACGCCTGGCAAACCAGATGGTCAAGAGGATAGTGATTTGTTTTTGGTCTGCCTAACAGATGGGGGTAATGATTGGTCACCGAATGGAGAACCATGAATTGGAATTACTCCCGTTAGTGGTCTTGTGCTTGTTCAAGCCATTTCCAGATTGTTTCTCAATTCCTGACTCTTGTCGTCGACGATTTTCTTACTTCGCCATGTAAACATGATTTGGTCCAGCATACAGGGGGATGGGAAGGAGTGAAGCCAACGCAGTAATTTTAGAAACATGAAGAAGTCGATTCTCCATCCATCCTGTCCTAATTTTTGGTTTGTGTCTGTCTGTCTACCTACATCTTGAAAATCTCGGAAACTACACTACCGCAACAGTTAGATCTCCTCGTTCATTTTACTTTTTTTTTATCTTCGTTCTTCATCCATCGAAGGCAAAAGATATTTGTTCTCTCAATGAGGAGAGGGGTTCGTATTTCCTATAAATCAGGAGGAGCATGTAAGCACTGGGGTAACTTGAACAGCAATTCTGCTGATTAAGCCAAGTCTATTCATCGAAGACCATTTTGACAAGCACCACACCATGTATGTGTCGTATACCATTCCATTGTTAGCCACTACGACTTCTTGTGTTGATCTTTTATTATCCTCTTCTCAAGACAAAGGTTGCAGTTGCTAGCTGTTAGGTGGTTTTGAACTCACCATTGAACATATCTACTTACGTAGATCGAAGAACACCCTTGAAATGATGCTACATTAATCCTGTCTTACTGTGGAACTGTTCGTGGATGAAGCTTTCACTCATTTGGCCATTGAGCTTGTGCTTGTGTATGGTTTCACTTTTCATAATTCATCTTTTCTCTGTTGGTGATTATTTAAGAACGGAAAGGAGAGTGAGATGATTTCTGTGGCATCGGGCGTGAGAACATGAGATCCAATCAGTCTCTTTTAAACAACTTCCATCCAGTAAAGTGAAAGAAAGTGCCGAACTACCTGCAAACGTTTTCGTTGTCACAGTTTACCGTTGTCCCGTAATTGTGATTCATCTTAAGGGCAAACACAAATGCTCGTTTTTTATCTTCATTACTGCGTGCGCACAACATACGAGCTCGTATTATGGAAAACCATGAATATTTAGCCACCACAACACCGATCGAGCTAACTGCTTTTTATGGGCTTATACGCCGTTGTGGTGATTGCCTATGAGTTGCCTTACTGTACTAGTACATTCTTGAAGCACACCAGTTTTGATTGAGTTGTCTTGCATTGGCAAGGGATTGATCATTTCACTCATACTTTGACTATTGCTAACACGTTCTCGTTCCTCTAAACTAGACCATGTGGGATTGCGGTTTCCGAATGTGGAAAGTTCATGTAACAGGATAGTGTGAGTGTGAAGTTTAGGCCCATTGTTCCGAATCATTGAATCATCTTCATCCGTCAAAATGTGAAGACGGTAGATATCGCCATCCTCATGATTATCATTTTATCCTTTCCGTTCCTATCACTCGCTCACTACCTTTGATGCTTTACTTCTGTGATGCTGATTTGTGGACAAGCCAGCGAACTTTGTTCGTTAGTCGTTCTACCATTCTCTACAATAATAAACAAGAACGTAGCTTCTTAGAAGACAAAGCGTCAAGCATGCCTCAATGCACCTTTTTGGGTCCAATTTCCTCTTGATCGCAAGTTGTTCCGTTATTAAACGGCCTGAATGGGAAAAGCCCCGACTTCAATGCGAGTTCCATTCTTTGAAATGAATGTTCTGTTTGTTAGCCACCCGAGGACGTCACTTCGTAGTTCGTCATTTTCAACACCCTCAACTCAATAACGTCCAATGATTGAAAGCACGGGAGCCGTGGCGATCAACACATGTCACTTATTGTCTCTTTTAGACTGGCAACCACATGTGAAATAGTCGAGGGGGGGAAAGAAGCCTTACAATATGCTCGGGAAAAATCTCGTTGATCTCCATAAGGACGTTTAATCTTATTTCCAGAAGTCTACATGGCTATCGACTGACTAGTCCAGAGTCACGAAAGGACGAAGCTTCCACGAACATCAGTCCAAGTCCCTCCTCCCTCCTTGCAGTCTGCTCTTTGATGTAGCTTGGCTACTCTATCCTGGATGGAGACATGTCATTATTCATTATGCGATCGATAGTGTCCGTCGGATAAAGTGAAGTGTTATGCAAATTCTCTCTTTGAAGCCAGAGTGTAATTCTGCAAATAAGTGAACTCATTGAAATGGTGGAATGCGAGGGGTTGGTGCTATTGATTCCCTCCATGCGAGTCAGTAAGAATATCAACTCTCTCCCACAAGCCTTTCGTCTCGGTTGAGAGAAACCCATTGTCGATAGACAGATAGATAGTGTGCCATCAAAATGAGGGCTCCCCTCGAAAGTGTTAGCGTTTTATTGCCCTTCATTGTTGGGTTGGTGGGGTGTCTGAATCCAACTCCCAATGGAAATCCAAAGCAAAGTAGCGAGATCCAATCGCCTGGAAAGGCATCATCTCTCACTCTGAACTCGCCCAGATTGGAAGAAGAACGAGATGAAGAGGCGTTGAGCGATGGGCAGAGGGCACCCTTGAGCCAGCCACTTGCCGATGGGAACAATATCTCCATATCCTTGGCATTTGTCTTTGATCTCGTTCATGCCCAGGCCTGTCACCAGTTCGGGAATGGCCTCCAAGCGATCGAAGAGCTCCAAGGCGGTGAGCAGTTGGCCAAAGTGGCCCAATGGACCCTATCTACACTGAAGAAACTAAGACCCGAGTTCGCCTTGATCGTGGATGCCATTGGTGAGTAGCATTATTGAAAAAAAAGTGGTCCAAACTGTCCAATATTTGGGAATGGCAAGACAACCCATCTTCTTGAGATTTGAAATATGTCATTCTTACCTCTTACTTTGAGGCGTTGCTGAAAAAAAAATATGTTCAGGATCAAGAAAGAAAGTGGGGAGACAAACCAGGTTTTGTTGTGTCAGCTCTTCGTGTGTGACCAATTTGCTGCGTCCATCCAAACCGATCCAATTTCGATTGGTTCCGTACTTCTTGTCTTTTAATTAGACCGTTTCGAAGCGTTCATTATCAAAAAGGGCACGAATGCCTATTGTTTAACATAGTAACGAGTAAGTGCATGACTTTCAGACTTGTACTCGATTGACACCTGTGGTAATTTGAGTTATTCGTTGGCCAAGATCCTGTCTATTGCTTCCCAAGAGCGCCTTCTTCAGAACCCAGACGGACTTTTCACGTGGAACGATTCGTTGTGGAACCAAAGCTTTGCTAATCAGACATTCGTCCAAAAACAGGAGTCTGAATGTCAAACCAATCTATTCTCAGGTACAGTTTGATGAATTGGTCCAATGATGAAGACTTGACTATTGCACGAACTTGATAGACAGATGACTAAAATGCAATAGCGTGGAGACGAGGCCCTATTTGGGTAGACCCTTTGAAGGTGAAAAATATACTAAGTAGTTTGCATGCTAAGAGTTAGATCATTGGGCATGGTAATCTAACCATTCAAAATCAATTGGCCCTGAGTGTCATTCTTTACCGATGCGAATCCATCATTGCTCTAAGAAATAACAGCTTGCTTATTTCTCCGTTGCTGTAACGAGTTTCGTGAGTGAAATCCACTGAGTGGTTTGGAACACCGTGATCAAGTGATTGAACTTTAGCTCGACCAAAGAATGATCAAGTCATTAAGTTCTCTATTGTAATTGCCATTCGAGTTTCATCCCGTCATTTCTACTTTGTCAATTTTAGTCGAGAGAAAAATTGCAGGTTCGAAGATAAAGCTGGATTTTGAAAAAGAACTGAATCTTGTGTGGACATGGTTAATGTTTTTTGGCACATGAGCAGACGAGCTTAGTTTTCTACCAATTCTTTCCAGGCTTCTACCTTGCTACCAATCTGGCACAAGATATTGGCCGCCAACTCAAAGTACTGCCTTCCTTTCCTTTGAATTTGGTGGGTGAAGGTGACCTTTATTTTGACACGGAGACCTTTTTAGCCTACGTGTCACTTCTGAAACGACTCAAATGGTATCATGTCGTGGTTTTGGCGGAGAATGAGCTCATCATCGGTCAATTCACTGATGTTGCCACTCAGGATGAGATATGTATTGTGGACTCGATCGCAATGGACACTCACAGGTAGGTCTTGAGTGTAATTTTGTGCTAGTAATGATGATGATGATGATGATGATGATGATGATGCAAGCCGATACCAACTTAGCTAACGGATGGTCTGGCATCTACTATATCGTACATTAAAAGAGTGAAGAAAGACGCCCCAAGAAAACACAACCAATTTTATCATTATCAAAGCCTTTTTTTGGCATCCATTTTTCATCTTCAAAGTGACGCCGTACCCTGTTCAGTAGACATTATGTACAAAACATTAGAGCTTTACCTCCGATCCAAAACTTGAATCAGATATCCTGGAAGCTTATACTTTTGGCCCTTTCGCGAGTTTCAATCGTGTATCACGCCTCTCGGAGAAGATCTCATTGAATTCTGAGTTTGTTCAGGACTTCATTCCCCAAACTAATTCTCATGAAAGAGAGGGAGAGACAGAACATATCAAAAGCGTGTGCGGAGGTTCTCCTCCTCTTCTGTGTTGCTCTTATACCTATAAGGAATCATTTATTATGATTTGCAGGGACGAGTTCGGCATGCACTCGGGACCCTTTGGCCACAACTCCACGTGGAACTTTGGGACTTCGAACATCGTTTATCTTGGTCGCCCATCGCGTGTTTCTCAGTTGCTCAGTCAACATTCGAGAGAAGGTTCCCATTGGATTTTGCCTTTCATGCCTTCTTCCCACTTGGAGGAACTTTTCCCACAAGGTTTTAAACATATAAGCTATCATCATAACGAATTTATTCGGTTTAGTTTACGATATAAAAAACATCCAGATCTGGCTTATTACTGTAGGATGGGGAGGACACGACAACGAAATGGGAGAGCGGAGTCTAACTAGGCTGAAAGGGTGTATAACCAATTCGATTTCAAGTCACTTAACTGTAACAAGAAGAGATCAGTGATCATTGTCACGACTTGGCAGATTTCGAGGGCATTAACGAGAATCCGTAAGCAACGTCTAGCTTCAGGAAGCTCACGGATACTTGGCACTTTTCGTCATTGCTCGCATTACCTCAATTGATCTCATCTAAGAGAACGGTGGATTGAGAAAGTAGACGTAATAACTAGTTTACTACTAAGCAGAAGGAAGTTGAGAACATAACGAGGAAATGGGTGAATGCACTTTTCCAGGTGGGATCAAGAGGTTCGAATGAATGTTCACTATCGAGAGTCTTTACTACTTGTTGCAGGCCAGCCAAACTACTTCAAGCGATTGTACTTCGTTCAAAAGAACATACGTCGCCTCCCGGACTTTTGGATCGACAACGGTTTGGAGAACTCCTCTACCTCGTCTTCATCTCTGCATCCTTTGTCAATGCCTATGGCTTTTGAGGACAATCGGGCTTGGAATGTGTCAAAGGCCATCGTATCTACGGTCTTGCATTTCAATGAGGCCATCGCCAAAGGCCAAAAACCATCACCGTCAAGCTCGAAATCTTGTGTTCGCAATCTAAGTCATGACATGCCAACCGTGATGAGCGATTCTCAGTTTCAACGGGTTCTCAATCTCTCGTCAAGTGAGACAATTTCAAAAGCGGTTTTCTCCATTTACCAGATGAACTCAAGCGGAGAGTTGGAAGGCATCGGTGAGTTCTTTCCACATTCGAGGAAACTCACACTCTTGCCTCACTTCCAAGAGTCGATCCTCATCTCGGACTTGGTGTACCTTCCAAATTTCCCGATTGGGCCTTGGGAGGAGGACTTTCGTTGTGTGAATCTACCTGTCTATTCTCTGGCTCAGACACGAATGTTGGCTCCATCATTCAAAATGGAACCTTGGATCATTATCCTAATCACTATTGGCTCGGTGGGCATAGTGGTGGCCGTGTCCATCATGCTTTACATACTCAGTAAAGTGTGTGCCGAGGTGGTGGATGGGTCGCAGTCGCTCTCAATTGTTTTTCTGGCGGCCATTGTTTTCATGTACGGCTGTGTGGTTCCCTTCGGATTCTATCCAGACCCTCTGATCTGTTTACTTCGCCTGTATGGAACGCGATTGGCGTATGCACTGGTCTTTGCCGTACTGCTCTCACGCTCGTTGATGTTGGCCACGGCGGATATTGACGGACTCCCTGGACACGTGAGCGGCTTAATTCAGGCATTTCTTCTCATCATGATGACTGGATTCCAAGTGGGTCTGTCCACCCAAGAATGGTTCCTACGGGAGCAATCATTCACCATGCTGACCATCGCTGGCCGCTACGAACAATTGGAATGTGCAGACAAAGGGATTTCCGTCATTGTGAGCCTATCGTATGTCATGATCCTGCTTCTCCTTCAACTCATCATTTCGCCTTTCATTGTGTCCTCGAGACGGAACTACAAAGAGGGATTTCTTTTTTGCCTGGCCTCCGTGGTGTGCTTGATCTTGTGGTTGGGCTGGACTATTTCGTATGTCATTTTCGGGGCCATCCTAGACCCTGTTTGGTACGACATCATTGAGTGCATTGGTCTCACTGCCACAGCCACTTGTCTGCTCCTGGTCATCTTCATTCCCAAGGTAAGATACACAGTACACACCATCCCTTATTACTCATTACTCATTAGTGGGACAAAGGTCGGCCGACCTGATTCTAACTGACCTTTTAATTAAAACGCTTAGCCTCGAGCTCGATCCATTCTATGGCGTGTCTCTTGTCTTTGTGATAGGTGATTTTTGGTTTTTGGTCTTCGTCATGATAAGTGCTTTTTGTTGGCTCTTTTTATCCTTGCCTTGGAGAGACACCGGAGAGGACACAGTCGAGCGACTATTTTTGTCTTTCGGTAGTGTTCGTCAAACAACGTTTTAGTCTCAGTCGCAAACTTCTCGGGCAAAAAATAGGTTTTGAGTGGATTCGAAATTTGAAAGCCTTGCTTCATTCTCCACTCTTGTAGAACTTACTGGGCTTAGCTCTCGTTTGTTCCACTTTCAAGCTTAGTTTCAATTTCTTTTCTGGAAAGCCCTGTGCATAACACGAACCAAGGAAAGCTCATTTTCAACCATTAGGACCTGCATTTGAAACTAGTGACCAAAAATATTTACACATATATAGTTTTTGGTAAAGATATGGCCAAGTTCTTGACGAAGCTCGTGAGGAATCTAGAATTAGTGGCTAAGTGGCTGTCCACGTATGATAATATGTATGCACTTACAAGATACAAATGGTATTTGATATGGATCAAGAAGGAGAGTTCCTCTTTCTCGAGCTGTCTCTGTCATAAATATCCTGCCTTGGCCTGATCATGTTACCACGATCTCACCAATAACAAGGAGAGCATCTATCCGACGTATGAGATTATTGTGGAAAACATCTTCCACATTATATTTGGGTCGAGATGGAGCTTAGTAGTACAGCAATGCGCTTGAGCTAGCTTACATCAATGATAAACAACAACACCTAGCGATCATTTGGTTAGGATTGACCTTCGATGTAGAAAGGGCCTGAAGGCATCTATCTAGCTTGTGAGCAATCTTCAATGTACAATCTACAAAAAAGGTTCAAGATGGTACAATTACCTTGCCTTGGTTCGATGTCTGTCCATACACGCATAAGAATAGTGGAAAATAAACTGCATTTTTTATGCTCTATTTTAATGGGACGAATGCATATGTCAAGGGGGAAATAGCATGCATTTTTTCCATCAAAGAACAACGACAACGTCAACAAAATACACACGGGTTTCTCTCTCCTGTTAGTCTGATCTAGTTTCATTGATAATTGCTTTTTGTTTTAGTGCTATATGATGGCCACGCCTCCATATATCAAGTCTAATGGAACCACACGACATCCCAATAGTTCCGTGAGTCTACAGAGAATTAATGACATTTCAACGGCAGGATCATCGAGTTCCACCTCGGACTGTACGCAAATGACCCCTGCCAATAGCCACCAGAACAACTTGCAAGTCCTTGGAACCACGACCACTTGCTCCACCACTGAAGACCGTGGTTATCCACCCGGGAACGATTACTTGAGCCCAAGTGATTTGTACGACTCATTGAAAGGTACATTTATAGCGTGTTTTCTTTATTATATTGGAGACGTCTTGATCCAATGGCGTGGGTGAAAAAAAAATGTCAAATTTATTACTGCTTTCTACAGACTTCTAGAAATATGGACCTGGCATGGAAGTTATTCTTTTTATCTATTGGACTATTCATTTTCTTCATTGAAAAATGAGCTCTGAATTTGTGCCTAGAACCAGTCTTATAGAACTGGAGAGAGGTAGTCAAAAATATGTGTTAAAGGCTACATAAATTCGTATGTTCTATTGGTGAGCTACGTAAACTTTTGACAATATATGTTTTTAGAAGCAAATTATACACTAGACCAAGGACACTAAAGCAAGGAAACGCCACTTTTTTGTGATCACTAAACCTTTCACGCCAAGTAAGGCCTAAACTTCTGCTGCTGAAATTTTTAAATGTCAATTATTGGCATAAATATTGCACAAAGAATGTGACTAATATCGTTTTCGTAACCATTGATGGTATGTGCTTAAAACCAGGCATATAAATATACTTAAAATGACTTTAAACATGTCTTAAAGTGCAATAACTGAAAAGTACTTTTTAGATTTTCTTGATAAAGCAAGAATTTGCTCTAAACACAAGCAGTCAATACTCTTTTGCTAATAATACTATTTGTAGAAAATTGTTTCAGAAACATATTGACCAGGGCGGTGATTCTTCACATTACAGTGTGGGCATCGTCCACAATTCACAGTGGCCATCATCTACAATACAGGGTGGGCATTATTCACAATACAGATTGGGCATCCTCCACAATACATGGAGGGCTGAAGGGTCCCAATTTTGGAGGGCTACAGGCCACACGCAGAAGGGCAGCAAAAGACCACA
>NC_081450.1:6755428-6758604 GCF_007210705.1 Tigriopus californicus | reverse complement strand
GAGAGAGATGTTCGCACCTCGGACTGTACGCAAATGACCCTGCCAATAGCCACCAGAACAACTTGCAAGTCCTTGGAACCACGACCACTTGCTCCACCACTGAAGACCGTGGTTATCCACCCGGGAACGATTACTTGAGCCCAAGTGATTTGTACGACTCATTGAAAGGTACATTTTTAACGTGTTTTCTTTATTATATTGGAGACGTCTTGATCCAATGGCGTGGTGAAAAAAAAAATGTCAAATTTATTACTGCTTTTACAGACTTCTAGAAATATGGACCTGGCATGGAAGTTATTCTTTTTATCTATTGGTACTATTCATTTTCTTCATTGAAAAATGAGCTCTGAATTTGTGCCTAGAACCAGTCTTATAGAACTGGAGAGAGGTAGTCAAAAATATGTGTTAAAGGCTAACATAAATTCGTATGTTCTATTTGGTGAGCTACGTAAACTTTTGACAATATATGTTTTAGAAGCAAATTATACACTAGACCAAGGACACTAAAGCAAGGAAACGCCACTTTTTTTGTGATCACTAAACCTTTCACGCCAAGTAAGGCCTAAACTTCTGCTGCTGAAATTTTTAAATGTCAATTATTGGCATAAATATTGCACAAAGAATGTGACTATAACCGTTTTCGTAACCATTGATGGTATGTGCTTAAAACCAGGCATATTAAATATACTTAAAATGACTTTAAACATGTCTTAAAGTGCAATAACTGAAAAGTACTTTTTAGATTTTCTTGATAAAGCAAGAATTTGCTCTAAACACAAGCAGTCAATACTCTTTTTGCTAATAATACTATTTGTAGAAAATTGTTTCAGAAACATATTGACCATATTTTCAAGTAATTTGTTGCGTTTTTTATGAAACTATGGCTCTCACTCTAGGAATGGCCCTCAACCAAAAGTAGACATACTGTAACTGTTGTTCTTTAAACTCATATGGATGCTTCACAATCATGAAATAATGATTTTAAGAGATTTGGCATCTGTTTTATTGGACTTGGTATTTTGGGTGCTTTTGCAAGAAAAACAATTTACTGAAGTCCAAAGTACTTTGGTATTACTCTGTGCCCCTTAAATAATGCTTGCCTTTTATTTAAACTTCTCTAATAAGTAGAAATTTAAACTCTGCAAAAAGATAATTCATTCATTTTTCACCAATGCTTGATGTTTTTTTTCAAATGTGTGTATTACGAAAATTATTAATTGTCCATCCCGGATATTCTAATATGTTAACATTTATTTACATGCACTTTTATTTCTTATTCCTTACATTTCTTTTATTTTGTCAGTGTAAGTTAGACATCAATTAATAACGTGATTCTTGTTGATTTTCTATCTATGCGTTTTTTTTGAGCCAATTTGACGCAATATTTCACTGATTAGAAAGACAATTTGATTATTTTTGATTAATTTGATGTTTATGAGTATTTCATTTATTCTTCTGAACTTTCAAAATTAATTCAGAAATATTTAGTTTATGGACGGAGTTGTATATCAAGGAGATCATGATTTAATCAAAAACACTTAAACGTACTATGTAGTAAGGATAATCTTTTTTTTATTGAGACTAGAGTTACTGTCTTGATTCAACGCAATGGCCTAACTTGGCGGTCAGTGGAAAGCCGTGTCGTTTCCTCTCTTTAGAGTCCCTGACTAGACTTGCCTTTGATTCAAACGATCAAAGATTCCTATCTAACTACCGTTGTAAACAAGGGACTTTCACCTGCGGGAAATCCGTTCCCAGTACATGTTTATAGAAGTCCGTGCACTTTCAGTTTTACAAAATGTAACTTCTTACGTTGAAAATAACTTATAATTGAACTATCATTCAAATCAAAGGGCCTTGACGTCGCATTTAATTTCATGCCTAGATTCCTTTACAATACAGCAGAATTGAACGTTTGACTTATGAACAAACATTTTACTTGTCTTTTTTGTTCCTTTCCCGACTTAGATCAAAACCTGACTCCAATGATGGGTATTTCTACCTCGTCAGGATCACAATTAGGGGGAGGAAATCCCGTGGATTTTGTCACCAAATCTCACTGCTTCAGCAGATTCGTTTGCGAAATAACGATTCACCACATTCTACGGAAAAAGATGGTCGGCTCAAATCGAGAAGTCGCGAAACTTTTGGGCCTCAATCAACATTCCAGAACGATTATCCTACCTTCAAATTGGACCGGGGAGCAGTGGTGGACACCTCAATGAAATTTGAACGGTACAACTACCCTAACGAGGGCTTACATGCGCCTAACCAAAGACAGCTCTCCAATAGTGGTAGCAATAATGATCTTAAAATCAATCATCACAACAATCCTGGAAAGGCGAAGGATGGGCAAGATCGATTTCCACCACCTCCTCCGCCTGAAATGTCCCATCAAGCTCGCATTTCTAATCGAGGAACTCGATTCTAAGGAGGAAAACCCCCTTTGGTCTGCCGCTAAATATACATCTACTCGCAATAAATACTATCTAGTCATTCAAAATCATAGTCGACTTACTTGATTTTAGACGCACGCTTTCATGCAAACAGGAATACTTCACATCAAAATGTATTTTGATATAAGTTTTGAAATAGGAAACTACGTTTAGCGGACACTGAGAAGTAGACCCCAGGGCTCAACATGACAATAAACAATACAGAGACCAGGTTTTTAAAAGCTCGTACCTCGGAGTTGGGGGTTTGGACGTTAACCGGTATGAAAATACACTCGCCAAAGTGGAGAGCGAATGCTCGTTCTGGGTAGCGTCCAAGCCTTAACTCAGAGCTAAGAGCGTTTAAAAAACTCGCCACCGATAGGCTGAGAAAAAATAAATCAAATTATTCAGATTTGTCTTTTAACTTAAAAGTGGAATTATTGGCCTTCACAAGCTCTCGAGTGTATCCTGTCAAATCCAATTTTTGAAATCTAACGCAATTATGAGAACGTTCACCCTCCATTTAACAAGTGTGTATTGGGGAGTGTATTTTGTATGCCCATACCTGGTATGGTACTACAATATTTCAGTTGTCCCTACTAAGAGCTGTGCCTCCACTTCTCCAAGGTACAAAAAAAAAGTCTTGATAGTCACGAGCTTCGTTTTGGATCTGGTTTGAACAAGAAATAGAAAACACTTGCGCAAGGCCAAGAAATGGACCGCTTTGCCACGTGGAAGCTT
>NC_081450.1:6723150-6755395 GCF_007210705.1 Tigriopus californicus | reverse complement strand
AATAGAAAACACTTGCGTAAGGCCAAGAAATGGACCGCTTTGCCACGTGGAAGCTTCTTGTTTGCGGACATTCGGTCAGTTTCCGCCGGAAGGGTTTTCTGTTTCTGTACACCACAGGGAGGTAAACCCACTTCATTGATGAAGATTGTTTGGAGGCGAGCAGATAGATGAGAAGGATATCCTTGCTTTCGTGATCCAATATTAGATACTGCAGGACAGGTGGAGATCAATTTCCAGAGAAAGAGACGTCCATTGGTTAGTAGGGTTGGATGTAAGCGAATAAAAACGGCCTCTGCCGGCTCCCTTTTTTTCTCTCGACTTTATTACTTTTCGTCCCGCTTAGATTTAAATACATTTTTTTTCATCCCAGGTGGACTCTGGTTGCTTGTTCAAGGTTAGAGGCTAGAAAATAAATATGCTCTTTTATCACCACGTATTTCAAGTCCGATCCATGAAGGATTGCATTGGAAGGACGGTCAACTGGATGCGCCGTGAGCAAGGGTTGGTTCAATAAAACTTCTGACCAGTTTTGGCCATATCTTGCAACATTTGACAGGGTGTAAAAGCCACGCCGTACTGTTGTTCGAATCGTTTCATGTGATCGACAACAGTTGAAGCTCCCATGATATCAACAAATCTGAATGGACCGCCTCTCATGGGAGGGAAGCCAAGGCCAAAGACCGCTCCGATGTCGCCTTCTTGTACGGATTTAAGAATTCCGTCTTGCAGGCAAAGAACGGCTTCGTTGACGAAACGTGTTACAAGACGCAGTTGAATGTCTTCGGGTTGATCCAATCCCTTGGGTTGAAGCTGGAACCGCTTGATATGATTCATGGCGTCTTGATTAATTGGCCTGTCCGAGCCCTTGGCATCTGAGTATACATAACATCCCTTGCCGGATTTGCGCCCCTTCATGCCCGCCTCAACTAAAGCCTTCAAGACTTCCGGGTTACCGCCCGCGAATCGATCACCGAAAGCCTTGCCCAGATCTTCAGCGACATGCTGAGCTACGTCAATGCCGACTTCATCGATGAGAGTAGCTACACCCACCGGGAACCCGTATGCTTTAGTCAATTGATCCAATTTCTTGGGATCCACTCCCTCTTGCAACAACCGAATGGCTTCTGATAGAGTGGGTGCCAAAATTCGAGTAGTGTAGAATCCTGGGCCATCGCTGACAACAATGACTACCTTGCCTTGTCGCAAACCCACATCGACCGCACTAGCTGCGGTTTCTTTCGAGGTATCCTTGGTGCAAATGATTTCCAAGAGCTGCATCTTGTCTACGGGTGAGAAATAATGCATGCCAACCACTTTTTCAGGGCGTTTACTGGCCTTTGCAATTTCCGTGATGGGCAATGCGCTCGTATTCGAAGCAAAGATGCAATCATCGCGAATATGTTTTTCGACCTAAAAGTGAAAGACGTTGATCATATTTGTGACCTAAAGCTACGATTGTGTTCGATCACGTTCTTCCAAAGACAGACACAGGGACACGAGGCGTCATTGATCTATCTATGTGTACTACGTGTATCTGAGAGCTGGTTCATAAATATGCAGATGAAAATTGCCTTACCTCTTTCACCACTTTGTGCTTCAAAGCCAGGTCCTCAAAAACAGCCTCGATAACCATATCCACGTTTCGGAATTGGTCGTAGTTGGTGGTGGCGATTACATTTGACATGTGCTTCTCGCCATCAATTTTAGCCAAGCGCTTTCTCTTGACTTTGGTATCGATCCCACTTTGGATCTGATTGAGGCCTCGAGCCAAACCCTCCTGATTCATATCTTTCAGAATCACGGTCATGCCTTTATCAACCGACACTTGACCGATTCCAGCGCCCATCAGACCTGCTCCAAGAACGCCCAAGGTTCTAAAAGAAGGAAAAGAGAACTTAACGGCGAGCTTCTGCATTCAAGGACAAGTAGCCATGGTGTGGTCTCCACATGAAGGTCACCCAAACGGGATATCCACAACTTGAAGCTTAAATGTAAAGGTCCTAGCTCTTTTGACGAATCAATGTCTTGTCATATTTATACTCTCTTACTGAAGTAATTATTCACGCAATTCGAAAAAAAATTAGAGACGATTTGATCTTAGGGTTACAAGAAAAAGCAGAAGGTCCCCAATAAGCCTTTTGCAAAAAGGTTCCTACCCTTCATTTTCTTCACTGTGCGGCCATAAAGTTTCTGCCCCTTAATTTCCCTCTGGCAGTTTCAAATGGCTCAAGCGATGTCTTTCTTTTGATAAGCAATGTAATCAATCACTTTTTTGTTCAGATAATTCTTTAAATCCCTCTAGACAATAAACTAAAAACAGCTGGGATATGAACTATTGAGCGCGGAAGCTCACTTAAAAAATGAATTTACGAAGATTCAAAATCCCCTTAATGAAATAAAAAATACCTACGTATAAGTGGCAGATAGTTTGAGTTTACGTTAGGTTACTTCTAAACCAGAACGAATACAAGTCGCTCTGACTTTATTTGGCTTGTTTTTGGCGCAATCTGGTAATCTATTGATACTTTGTCTATTTTAACTCTCGAAACATATTATCCTCCATGAATGGAGCAAGAACTTTTCGGTCATAATGTGCTAAGGCTTTTTCAGGAGATAATTGTGCTGAGGGCGCGTAATTACTCTTTTGTTACCAAGACCAGATGAGGCCGACCCAAGGCTCAACCAGCTCTCTACCGGTCTTTTTCCGAATGAATGGACTTGATTGGGCACATTTCAGATATACTTTCTATCCAAATAAAAAATATGAGCGGCACAAAATGGCACAAATAATGATGTATGGAGAACAGTTGTGCTTTCATGATTATGATTGACAAAAAGCTTGTTAGGAACAAAAAGCATCAAGTGAGTTCAAGTTGCGCTAGAAAAATGTCAACACATGGATCATGTCTTGAGTTTCAGAACATGACCTTGCTCTCAATTTCGACGTTATGACTGACATTAAATAAGTTGGTGAGCATTATAAAACAGATCACTGAAGTCGAGTTAACGGAAACGTCACTCACCAGGCAATGTTTTTAGTGTTGAAAGCCAATTGTAAGAGGTACTCGGGCTATTTCAGTCTCTGGTATGTTATGTATCAAATATCACTATGAAGTCCATTTTAGACACAGTCGCGCTTTACTCTTTTGTTAAGTAGGTTGTGAAGTAAGTATCATTACGAAATTAGCGCTAACGGATAAATTATTTTAAACATTGTTTGCTGACGTGAAAGAACCTCCCATAATGGTTGAAATTGAGGACTGAGCTTTCTGGTCCCACAGTTTGATCTTTTTCAGCATGATAAATTGGGGTATTGGCTATTTGAAAACCCACCAATTTCCCATCCAATTGCTCCTCTTATTCTGAACCTGGGTCCATATTCGAATTATCAAAGCTTCTTAATCTTACTTGGCTTGATGAGCGGGCTGGCCAAACTTGTTCTTCTTGCACTCGGTTTGACCATGGAACAAGGAAATAAGCGACTTGGACTCGGGGGTGACGCAGAGTTGGCCAAAGCCTTGACTTTCCGCGGCATAGCCTTTAGTCGGGCCTCCATCCAGACCCGCTCGAATCACTTCCAAGATCTTTAACGGGGCCGGATACAGCCCATTGGTTTGCTTCATCACTTTGCCCTTGGCCGTCTTGAACACATAATCCTTGGTTTGATCAAAGCTCAAGGCCCAATGGGTGAGCTTATCGGTCCAGCTTTTGGGCGAGTGATCGGGTTTTTTCATGGCACCTGAGGCCAGATCACGCGCTACTTGGATCGCCACGCTTTCTAAGTACTTGAGCGTGGTTATATTCGCGGGTTCGAGGCCCGGGCCTAAAGGTTCCACCACCATATCGACCACCTTCATCTTTTTAGCCCGTTTGGCGTTCAAGGTCTTGCCGGTGAGTGCCATATCCAAGGCGTTGGGAAGTCCGGCCAACTTGGGCAGGCGTTGGGTACCACCCCCGCCAGGCAACAGCCCCAACATCACCTCGGGCAGACCTAAAGAGGTCTTCATGCCGTTGACGGCGATCCGGTAATGACAGCCCATGGCCACTTCCAAACCGCCGCCCAGACAAGGGCCCATGATGGCGGCCACGATGGGTTTAGGCGAGCTTTCTACTTGGTTGAGAAACTCTTGGCAGCTCTGCGAGATGCGTTGTCCGTCCTCGACCGTTTGGCACCTGAATGCATCAGAAAAAACACACCCGGGTATGGGATCATTACGCGTATCATGGCCATCATGGCCATCATGGCCTGGCCACTGAAACGGAACTCACTTCTCCAACATTTTGATATCAGCCCCGGCAATGAAGCAGCCGGGTTTGCCTGAGATGAGCACCGCGCTTTGAATGGCCGAATTACTCTGGATATCGCGATAAAGGGCCTGGATCTCCGTCATGACCTCTTCGTTCAACGAGTTGACCTAGAAAGAGCGCCTCCAGTGGGTGATTGGAATGGACATGACCAATGGGGGCCAGCGGACTGACTAACCTTGGTACCCGGCGAATCCAATTTGATGACGGCCACGCCCTCGTGGATCTTCATGTTGGCGTGTTGACCCCGGAGGGCGCCGGTCAGGCTCAAATAACGCCGACTCAGCCCAGGCCCCAGGCTGGTAGGCACGCCTGTCAAGTCAGAAGAGAAAACATGAAATCCAGGCTCAAAGAGTGTTGAATGAGGCTAGAGATGCCTGCCAGACGTACCGGATCGAGCATGTAACGCCTGTTGGACCGCACGTCGCAGTGTAATGGACGCCATCTTCGGACAAAAACCCGTGGCATCGGAGCCGGAGCCGGAGTGCTACGATCAGGCCACAAAAACGTGACAATGGGGAACGTCCCGATGGACGAGAAGAGAGGCTCAAGGACAACGTTGGTCCCGACTGGTCAGTGGTCAATGGTCAATGGTCAATGGTCAATGGAAGACGGAGGGAGTCACACACCACTCGAGCCGAGAAATGAAGGCAGAGGCATGCACGGACCAACTCCTCGCCGATCTAGCGTCTTCCTACATACGTCCCTATCACGAACGGACAACCGAACGGACGTACTTTGAACTGGAAATCAAGGAGCGGGGGGAGTCACTCGAGGGCGCGCGCGCTCGCACTAACTACACTCGCGCATTTTTGCCTGCCAGCCCAGAGTATCAATGCCCCTCGGCCGGCCGCATAAATGATGGATCCATGTGTATCGCTGGCCAGGTCTGAACAGGGTGACCCCATGACTTGGACCAAAGTGAACGGAACTGTGGCACGACCAGCTGTGTCTGATTTGGAATTGGAAGCTGAACGGACCTGGGTTCGACCCAAACCCAACCAAAGCCTATAAAGCTAAAACACGGGGCTTAGTGCTGGGACGGTCTATATGTGTGGTCTTGTAGTTATATTTGATATTTCCGTCTCAATTAAGACGAGAGTGTGAAGAATTTACATGCGCCAGATTTAAAACGGATGCACTTTATAAGGAGGGCCAATGTACCTGCTTCTCAGCGGTATTCGTCAGCCAGATCCACCGAGAGGAAAGTGAGAAGTTATCTTAAAGTAAATAAGTCACTTATCAAGTTATTCAGCGTAGGTCGAAAAAGTTTTGGGATAAAATGGAAATCAGCAAAAAAATTGCCAGACCCAGAGCTGAAACAAGGCTAAGATTATGAAATGAGCTGATCGACTCAATACAACTAAGCTGAGTATTATTAGGCTTACATCACATGAAATTTTCAAAAAAACAAGAACCATTCCGTAGAGCGAGATTGGGTCATGCTGGTCATGCTGAACATAGATCATCCTTGACGTAGGGTTGGCTTCAAATGTTACTTATACAGACTCGAGATTTGTGAATTGTCACATTAGGCCCAGGGAGACTCGACACCAATTCCAACAATTTCCCCATGAATTACTGGAAGACAAAAAAAAACGATGAATGTTACAGATTAATTGGCGGAAACCCAATGTGACAAATTTGACCCGTTCACCGTTATATTTCATTAGAGACTAACAGTCATCAAACACTTTAAATACTGCTCTACTGAGGTCCTTAACCCTAGGCAGTCAGTTTTCATGGCCCAGGTCAGCTGATCGGTCGCTTTTCTCAGATAAGTTTAGAATACATTAACCTAACACTTTGAACACCAGTACAAAATATTGACTCTTTTACAATTTATTTTTTTTGAAAATAATTGGTTCGGTTACTTCCATGGCATTGTATGACCCGGAGCGGACGACTCTTCAGTTATTGTAAGTTATTGATCATGACACGATTTTGGAAATGGAAATTTCAAAATCTAGTGAAAGTGTCTATGCCTCATGGTTCAGGACTTCATTGAGGGCTCAAGTGGCTCGAGTCATTGGGCTCCTATCCCTCTCACTGGATGGACTACTGAACAGCGGCTGAGTGGGCTAGCCGGAACTTCATGAGCTAGCCTCAAAATTTAGTCCCTGGTAGGCTGATTCGGCCGGGTGTGTGACTCTCATATCAGCTGACCCAATGGACCAAGGTCGTAAATTGCTGCGATAGGTGAACATTGACAGGCGGCCATTTAGTTTCAGATGAAACCTGGATATCGCTCCATAGAGATGATTATGTTACCGATGAGGTCAAGACCAAAGGCTGGCCAGAAAAACGAGATGTGAAAGAGGGAAAAAACTGGGACTTTTATCCCTTTGACTCAGAGTTACGGTTTAGATTTAATGAAATACAAATTGATGTGGTTCAACCCTTGGTCACCCTGGAAATTGGCCATTGGTCAACAACAGAGGAGTGAAGAAAAAAACCCCAATTGAGTTGACATCGGTCTACCCATTCAGTCTACCCATGAATGACTCGGGATCTGAACCCTGTTTTGAGTTGACTTAATCTAGAGGGCTTTTAACTTAATCCACGACAGTCGACAAGTGATCATGACACCGTGGTGGTGACCTCCAAGTCATCCCGTGTCTTCCTCGAGATGTATCCCAATCAGGTGAGACTCACACCCACCTACCTACCTCCCCCATGACTCCTGACACCATGAATAGCTCCTGTCATCCTTGGCTTTTCAGGCTCATCCCGCTTGGGCCGGCTCAGCTTGGGCTGCCGGCCCTCAGGCCACGCCCGCCCGGTGGCCTCAGCCCCCGATCAATAATGCCCCGCCTCCCATGATGATGATGTTCCCCGGCGCTCAATCCGGTCAGGCGGCCTGGGGGCGGCCACCCAGCTTGTCCTACGCAGAATTTCCGCCTCCTCCCGGACCCGGTTTCCTGGGTAACCCTTGGCACGGGGGTCAGCATTGGTCCCCTCATGCCCCCATCGCCCACCGAGACTCAGCCGTTCCCCCACCCCTACCTCGACCCACCGGTCCCGCCCAGGCTCAGGCTGGGCGGGGGCCGGTCCCAGAACGTGACGCGTCGCATGGACCCCCGTTGGGTCGCGTGTTTCAAGATTGGGTGTGCCCTACTTGCCAGCATGTCAATTTTCAAAGACGGACGCATTGCCTGACCTGCCGCCGAGCCCGCCATGACACGCCTCCGACTGAGCGTCAGAACCATCAGCCTGATTCTACCTCTTCGTTGGACCCGCCTCCACCTCTTCCCCCACCCATGACTGGTCTTACCACCCAACCCACGCCGCCCCCGCCTCAGCCGCCTCCGGTCGTCGATGCCGCCCTTCCCCGGCCCGTATCTGAAGGTCTGCCCCCCGGTCCACCTCCGCCCACGTCTGCCATCGCCTCGCAGGGCGAGTATCAGAGTATCTTGTCCCAGGAAAAGCAATTAGACACGATGTACGAGTCTTGGACCAAGAACTTTGAAAAGTGGAAGCGCGACCACTTAGATGTCATGGATCAAGCGCCTATTCAAAAACAACTGCTTGAGATGAATGCGTTAAAAGACAAGATGGTACTGCGCCGGGAGAATTTGAAACGTAAGCGGCTGGACATGTTCAGCCCACCTACTGGCAGTGGGCCGCCCAAATCCCACGCGTCCATTGTTAAGCGATCTCGATGGGCTAATGACCGGCCCACTGATGGTGTCCCTCAGGCAGAGTCGAGATCAAGCCAACCTCTTACGACTACTGAAGAGCTCAGCGAGCAGGATCGAGAGAACATCGCCAAAGCCATTAAAGCCCTGAGTCGTGGCAATCGTCCCGAGAGTCCCGGCCTTGACGCATTCCAACCCAAATCGCAACTTCAAAGCCACCAATTCTCATGGACCAAATCTAAAGATTCGTCAAGTGATGTCAGGCACCATGATCCCTCCACTCGATCTTGTGATAATCATGGCAGTTGGTCGGATGCTCATAGGAAACCTCAAGGATATGAAGGTCACGATTATGATTGGGATGAGCGTGATGCGGGACCGTCGACTTTCCATTCAAAATATCAAGGGTTTGAAGAACCTGACCGCTATTATGGCTCAGGCCAAGGACCATCTTACCGTGGAGATGAGTGGAGTAATCCAGCCCGCCATCATCCCCAAGAGCCCCGAGGTCCGAATCGAAATTGTCAACCAGATCATAATCTCCGTCAAGTGCCCAATCTGCCCCAGCCCGTGCCCAAGCAACAAAATCGTGATCCATTTGTGCAGCGGATGATCAGTGAGACAATAACGCCCGTGCCTGCCACCAGGAATGACCTTTCACGGCAGCCGCCCGAACCCCATTTTGATTCCCGAAACAGACCGCGTCCAAGTGACAGAGAAGGCAGTTATGAAAGGAGGAATTGGGACAGGTAGATAGGTCGGGTTTTTTTTATTGTATTGGTCTGAAAGGTCATGCAGTTTTTGTTTCTCACTAAGTAGCCGAGGGAATAATTCGTACTGGAATCCGGATCGTCGTGTCATCGATTACAATCAACGATTAACTCCTAATCCCATCAAAGCTGTGGACTACGGTCACGGTGCGAAACCTGCCCTAAATCCGGGGGGTCCCACCAAAGTAGCCTCTCCATTTCAGCATGAAGAGAGGGCCCCGCCCCCATCCACAGTGATAAAAGATTCGCCAGCTAAGCAGAGAACGCCTGTCCCTCAGCCTCAAGGTTCCGTGGTGTCTTTGGAAGATCTCATTGATCCTCCTGGGCGTTACATTCGCCCTCCGCAAATTGTCATCATCTTTAGAGGCATTCCTGGTTCAGGCAAAACCCAATTAGTAAAGGATATCAAGACCAAGGAAGCCAATCTGGGATCCGATCCACCTCGAATCCTTGCTATTGATGAATATTTTGAATGTGATGGAGTGGTAAGTTTCGGATGTGTTTCTTTATCAAAGACCCTCACGATTTTCGTCCATAATGCGCTTATGTTCCTTCTATTTAGTACGAGTATGAACCCGAGTTGGAACCGAACTTCCGACAGAGCCTGGTCAAATCATTCAAGAAGCAAATAGACGATGGCTACTTTTCATTCATCATGGTGGATTGTATCAATGACAAAACTGAACATTTCGAAGAGATGTGGAGTTATGCCAAACAAAAAGGGTTTGAGGTATGCATGATGGTTTTTCCCGTTATTTTGCTTCTTACCCTCTTTAATGTGGGTAATCCTAGGTTTACATTGGTCAAGTGGAGGCGGATCCTGGCCTGTGCGCGTCGAGAAATATTCATAATCGTAGCCGGAGGGAGATCGATTCTTTGCTCAAATCCTGGCAGCCCACACCGGCCCATATGAACAAAGTGACCCTCTTGGGATATTTTCAAGATCAAGAGATCGACAATGTCGACATGGAACTCGAGCAAGAACCGTCGGCAAGCTCGACTTCGCCCCAAAACAACGCGGGTCGGGGCGAGGTAATACTTTCTAACTCACATACAGGTTTTTAGGTCCATTTTCAAGGAATTTGAATGAGGTTAAGTTACAAAGGATCTATGAATGATTCTACTAAAGAAGTATAATTGACTTCGGAAAGAGCTTCTCCCGAGAGGTGTTACTACTCAATCCAAATCTTGGGTGGGTGTGAGGGGAATAAGTATATCCTCGTGCATCATTTTGATTGATCTCAGCAGGAAGAGGAAGAGCAAGACGAGGAGACTAAATCTATGGAGAGCCCATTTCAACTGAGCAAATGGGAAGTCTCTGATAAACAGGAGAAAATGGGTGAGTACAATAGTGCAGAGAAAAAGCGAACATTCCCACTCTCATTCAGACTCCTTACATAATTTCAAGACGGATCTAATTCAAACTCGCGTCTTTTTAAATAACTACCACCACTATCAGAGTTGTTGCTTTTCTTTTTCACTCGGTAGCGAGCAAAAAAAGATTGATGTCTATTGCTTGATATTGCAGCCCAATTAGATGGAGTCTCTTCGCGAGATCGGAAGCGAATCGCGGAAGTGGATTCGATTGAAGATTGGCTCGAGTTGGACAATTTCAAACAAGGCTCTGTCGGACCCAGGGATACGAACGGAAAGAAGCGGGTACAACAAATGAGAGTCTTTAGTATTTTGATAGTACTAATTTTGGGCTACAATCTGCTGTGTTCTCCGTATGTAGGTGCGGTGGGCTGATATTGAGGAGCAGCGGGAATCAATCCGAATGAGAGAAGTTGGGTTCGTTGTGGGAAGCACAAATTGGAATCGTATGATGAATCCTGGTCAAACATCATCTTCGGCCTTGACCAAAACCAAGATTATTCCCAACAGATTTGATATTTGAGGAACAAAATAACTGCGTAGAATCTTCCTCTCATTAGGAGCTCCGGGCTATGATTTAGCTTTTTCTTTTATATTTTGGTTTTACAAAGGGGAATTGTTTCGATATTTTTGGAAAACATTTTTTTTTTCGCTTGGCGGTATGTTTGAAATCTGGAGCACCCGAGAAAAACAAAATCCGAGGAGCATCAACTGGCCAAATGAGGTAACGATTGAAAAATGATTTTTCGTACAGTGATTTACATTACAATGGCTGGGAAAATGTGCTTCTATTGTTCGTGGACCTCTGATTCTTGTGGACGGAGTGGCATTTAGATGAATTTGGATATTTTTTTTTTTCAGTTTTGATTAGTTTTTGACAATACAAACGCTTCGTTTTACTTTACAATCGCCGTAAAACTTGACTCTTCAAAAGTAATCACAGTGACTTCGTCCCAAGAATCCATGGGTCCATGAGCTGACGTTGCGGTGACTAGCATGTCACATCATAACTTTGTTTACTATCAAACGGTTTTCTTTCAGCTCTCTTTTCCACGTTAGGTCGCCAATGGCAAAGTGGAGTCGTGTGATTAGTTATTTTGTCGATGTATGGTCGTTTGAAATATATTATACACAAAGATAGGTCTAACATTATCGATTGATTTTGGAGAAATTATCGTGCTTTCGAGTCGAATACACGAGCACCCCAATTCTACCACCAGTCTAATGTGTGGAAACTCCCCGCGCTGTTCAGGATAAAGGGCATAAATGTTAATATAAAATATATTTCAAATAAAACAAAGGAACAAACAGATCTAGGGGAAGTTGGACCATAAAAGCAAATGTAGATGTTTATAAAACCATGGTATCAAAAGATGGGCTGAGAATACATTAATACTATTTCCATCCGCATCAAAACTGGATCATTTTCCGCGGAGGGCTCAGATCTGTTTAGAACGAGGTTCATTGTTTTTAAGTGAACATATTGGCGGTCGGGACGACCCTTTCTGTGCGAGTGATGAGCGAAAAATGGTCGCCCAATGGTTAAAGATTTACTGAGTGGCCGCCTTGGCTTGTGCCGCCTTTTGAGCTTGCACGAACTCCGGATAGTCTATGTAACCGTCCAAGTTCTTATCGTCAGTGGATAAGATAGGGTCGATCATGTTGACCAGCTCGTCGTCCTTGAAGATCTTGGCCTCGGGAATCGGTTGGCCAGCCTTGGGATCATGATTGGCCTCGTCTGGAATCGACATCAGAGTGAACTTCAGATAAAAATAAAACAAATTGAAATGGTCTCAAAAGCTAATTCACTACTGACCGTGCCAATGAATGAGGGACTTGACCAGTTCGCATCCATCTAACTTGTTGTTCCCATCGGCGTCGTGCATTTTGAAGTAGTGAAACTGGAGTTCCTCCTCCGACATGTTGCTCGTATCTATGGGCACATCCATGTGCTCTTTCATATGCCTAGGTTACAAAATAGGTAAGAAAATGCGAGATGAATTGGCAGGTAGGTCAGTCAAAAAAAATGATTTTGAGTTTGAGCCCTGCCTTTTTAATTATTTTTTCTAACCAGAAATTGGCAGTGTTTGCGGAATCGGGGTTTCGATTTCACAATGATCGAGCAACAAGGTTTGAGGGCGTTTCGGGATCGATCGTGATTACGACTTAAGCTGAGCTTTGAACTGGACTAACACTGGCTTAACGCCAAACGCCGCCAGAACTTTAATTTGGACCCGTTTTACAATTGGGCAAGGTGGAACATGTTTGGGGATTAACGAAGCCACTTACTCGCGTTCGTGCTTGACATCGCGATGCAAAACCCGTTGGGGTTGCCCGTGGGCGTGATGCCCGCCACCGCCGGGCGCTGGAGCCATGGGTGCTCCGGGTGGCTGCTGGAATTGTTGACCTTGAGGCACGTTACCCGTGTGAGGCGGACCGGCAAATTGTTGAGCTTGTTGAACAAACTGTTGCTGCTGCTGTTGGTGTTGCTGTTGGTGCTGTGGTTGCTGCTGTTGGGGTGGCATTTGAGCAAACTGTTGTGGTTGCTGTTGCTGAGGCGGGGGTGGAGGTGGGGGGTGGCCCTGGCCTTGGCCACCTTGATACTGATTGGGATTGACCCCGGGCACGGTCCGTTGTTGGCCATTAATTACCACGCCCCACACGAACGCCCCCATCCATAAGGTACTGGCCCAAGAGGATGGCATTTTAGGATCCCGCCTAGACAATCCCCAGACAATCTCCAGACAATCTGTGGATGGAAAACGATCAAGCCGACCTCTATCGATCCTTGGCTGTCTAACCAACTTAGCTTACGTGTCGTATCACTACTGTTCACCAGTGGGTGGGGTGGTACTGTCTGTCGGCTCACTCAACCGCAGGTGGATCGATCCGGGGCTAGTCAACCTGCGGGCTTCAGATATTCGAGCTGTAGGTTGGTAGGTAGGTAGGTAGGTAGGTAGGTAGGTAGGTAGGTAGGCGGTCTTCAATCAGCCGATAGGCCATAGAACTAGAGGGCTAGTGTGGACTCGAATCGCAATCAGGTTAGCCAACTCAGTTCACACGTTAAGAGTCAAATGAGGATTTTGATCAGGCCCAAAATGCATTGGCTGCTGGGCTGGCCCTCGAAAGTGGCTTTGAACGTAGAATGCAATTCAAGCTTAAAAATTACCGAGGGAATCTTCTAGCTCCGGCATCGAGCTGCGTAGTGCAATTTCACTTTGGACCCGAAATGTATATACATTTTGGAGTTGCCATGCCCTAAGGCTCGCCACCAAATAGGTGAAGATTTTGGCTGGCTAGCCAAGGAAGTTGGCATGCTGATGCCCCAACACCCTATAACAACCTGGCCAATACCCATTCGCCTGTACGTGCTGTGCAACAAAAAATTTTCTGAGGAAGCCAACTATGTGGAAAAAGGCATGAATGATGCTTGAAAGGGAAGCCTGCTTCCACGTCAGTTTGAAGATACTCCAAGCAGTGCTGGAAGCAAAGTACTTACTGTTTGTTGGTGGAGATGGTTCATGGTAGGACAAATGACCAAGGTCGCCTGATCGTGGCGACATCTAGTCAAACGGTCATCACTTTGGCTTCTTCGGATTAGCGATCCGATTATTTATTTCAAAAAAGTCGATTTGAAAGAACTGACACACTTTCGATAGCTAGACGAAGCAAGTATGCATCGACATGTTGGTATGCTGGACCCAGACGGCCCTCTGGGCGGCATGGGTTCAAACAAATCATGAATTAGGAATGACAATGAATTTGCTTTTATGACAATGATAAATCAATCATTCACCTTATACAGCTCTCGCCAAGAAGATATTATCTAGTCTAAAACACAGTCTTGGGTACATATGCGGGAAAGGATTTGAAAAGAAGGATAGATAGTATGGCACAATATCAGTTTCAAGGGCAATTCTTACATTGTTCCTTTCTTTGTGACCCGGTTTTGAGATACATATTTTCCTGTCAATTATTGAAATCGTCGTTCAAAGAAAGCTGGTCACGGGAGTGACCCGTGAGGGATGATGCGTCTCATCCAACACGAGTGACTCCTGCGACAGGTAGGGGGAAGCGGGGTGGAAGAAACGGACATTAACCTTAGGGGTGGGTCGGTTAGCATTGGTATTTTTGCTCCTCTGACAAGTGGTTCGGGTATGACACTGCGGTTAAAGGATCTTATTTGACACCCACTCCGGCCTATACCGCCTGTGAGTGACAAATTAAGACCCGCGCGGGTGTAATGTCTTCGATTACGAGACAGCTTTCCTGCAAAAAGGATCCCGTGTGGCACCCATTACTCAGGCGATAATCGGATTTGGTTCCCGCCGCCGGTAGGCGAGGGAGGTGTATCCATAGGACTGGCAGGAATGGCATGACCCGCCGTGGGGGGCGTGGGTCGAGCCGCCCCCGGCGCCCCCGGGTTATCGATGCCTTCAACCGACAAAATCTGGTCGGGATCTTCGGATTGGAGGGCGGGCGGCATGATTGGGGCCGTTGATGGCGGTGGACCGGAGCTCCGGTCACCCCGTCGCCTTCGTCGACTGGCCGAAGCCTGGGTCTCATCCCGGGCCATGACGGGTACCTCGGTGACGATGTCTTCATTGATCAATCGCTTGCGTTCTTTGGCCATGGACACGCGGAGATTTTCCTCATGATGGTAACGGCACAGTTTGACCATCGAAAAGACCAGGGCGTTGCAATAAGCCGTGAAGGACATCCAGATACCGAACTGGGCCGTAAACATCTGGTTGTAGAAGCCCGAGGTGTCGATCCCGTCGGCTTTGTCGATATCGTTGGCCGTGGCGTCCTGGCAGGTCTGAAAGCGGCGGGTCATCTCGCCGCACCAAACTTTGAAACCGCAGGTGACAAAAAGAGCCGCGATGAGCGTGACCACGGTAATCAGGACGCCGCAAATGACGTCGACAAAGGCGCCCAAGAACGAGGCGTCGGTCCCACGCTTGAAATACTTGCAAATACGGACAAATTGACACAAGGATAAGACAAATTGGACCACGGCCACGAAAATGGTGAAGTTACAGTAGGCTTGCGAGGCCCAATCGACCTTGAATTGGCCGTCGGCCTCTTGCCACCGGCCCGTGCTGAACAACAGGCAATGGCCTTTGAAATGCTCTTGATGAATGGCCATGGGCACGCACACGCACAACGAAAGGATGAGACCGCACAAGTAGGACACGCCCTGGATGCACAAAATGACTTGGGACGAATAATTCGGCATGTTGAGCAGATTCCTTCCGGCTTTCAATTGCAAACCAATGTCTCAGGCACTCTCTGTAGGTAGGTAGGTAGGTAGGTAGGAATGTATGCATGTATGGTCCCGACGAATGTCTGAAAGAACGGACCAATGATACAATGATACAGAAAATGATGTAGTTGATGCGGTTGCCAATCCAATCTGATTCACGTCTCTGAGGGGCTCTGGCTTGGGATGATAGGGAAGGTAGTCGGGCTCAACGGCCTCGTCAACAGTATGAGCCACTGTAGCGTGGGCAATATATGTCGAATGGATTGCTGATAGCCTCGTGCCGGTCAGCTCAAACCAAGGCTCAAGCTGACACCATCAGCAGACAGAAACTATTTAGCGAGACAGACAGACAGACAGACCGAGTGCGTCATAGAACTTTAGAACTTTTTCTTCTTCTTGCTTCTTTTTTCTTGACTGAAATCCGCAACACCAATTGCGATTAATCCATCTATCCAACCAACCACCAGCTATGAAGAGTGTTCGTGTAATGGTCGTGAACGTCGTGAATTAGCCAATCCAGCCGTTGGAAACCTGCGTGAGTGCCAGATTGTGCAACAAGGGGGAGGGTGGGGAAGGACCAGATCGTTTAAGATCCATCCCTGGTATTGGAGGAGGTTCGCTATAGCGGAACGGCTACTTGGCATGGAACGTTTTTCCAATCGCTTAATCCAGGGGCGACTCGGGAATTGGAAATTGCACCTCGATTGAGCCACTCACTGGTTGTGTCACTGGTGTCCCTCCATATGAATCTGACTGTCAATTGGATTGAGGCTCGACGAGCTCGACACTGGAAACAGCAGATAAGTGGCAGTGTGGCCAGATTCCGACGATTCATTTCTCGTACGTGCTTTGGGTTTTCGGTCGTACATGGGTTGCACCCGGTTGTACCGGTCGTCCGTGAGGGTTAATCATCATACTGCGAAATTTTTTCAAGTCATCAGTACAATGGCTTAGATTCAGAGAAGCTGGTTGTCCTCAAACCCCCAAATTTTCATTAAAATGAAATCTCGTTAAAAAAACTTTGGTTACAGGAACGATCCTGATGCCATTTTTAATTGAAACAGATATTTTGCTTTTGTAAAGGACTTAGGAACCAAACCAATATATCGAATCCGGATCTACAGCCATTTTTGGGGAAAAAGTTTTCGTTTCTATCCGGGCTTTTCTGCCCCCCCCCCCCCAAAAAAAGAAAATGGAAAGAAAACCGAATGAGTTATCATAATTTTCAAGAAGCAAAATACAGGGATAGGAACAATCCGGACATGAAACCATTTTTCACGACATTTTCCAGGTGCCTACATCGGGATTTTATTGTACAGGCACAATTGTCATTTTTATCTAGTTTTGTATATCTTCTTGCCGGCGACGGCTCTGGTTATCTCATGAATCAACATATATTGAAATAAAAGTTGATTTGTTCATGTTAATTAAGTTATCAAAGACTGAAACCATATCGTACATGAAACAAAACGATTTGTTATTATCTGCCTGTTCCGCGCAGAATGAAATATATTGCGCGATTAGTACAATGGTATCATGGTTCTTTTTCGTCTAAAACCGAGAAATTAACCATGGCCCCTTAACACACCACTCGTGAACATTCTTTTAAGTTAAATAACAATAACAAAAATAGTAAGGATGATAATGCGCTTCTGGCAAACGTCGAAAATTAGGGTCTGCATCAAGCCTTTTTCCAGAAGTCCGTTGGTGATACTTGAACAATCCATTCGTTGAGAGAACTGGGATTTGACCTTCATGACGTTCTAAGGCCAAACCCTGTCATTAGGCCATATAAATGGACTATTTTTTCGCCATTTCCAATTGCTTCACCCGGGTATACATGAGCGTGCCGATCAAAACCACGGCATTAGACACCCACCACCACAGACTCTTGATTTCCGCGTTGATTTGCGTAGCCAACAATGTTTGAGCGGCGGCTTTGGCCGTACCCGAAATATTATGCGTAAGTGGCGAGGTCACTTTGACTTGGAGGCCGGTGACCGAGCCGATGGCCAGTCCCAGTACTCCGCCCACCATCATATCGAACCAAAATGAAAAGCGAACCACTTCGGGTGAGCCCAAGATAGAGGGCGTTTCACCCCAAAGTAAGATGAGGGGAATAAAAAGGAGCGAGGCGTTGACATTGTTGTAAAGTGTTAACGTCCAAATATTGTCGTCGACCAAAGGCAGTACTTTTTTGATGTAGATGGCAAAGAGTGCGACACAGAGGGAGGCCATGACGCCATAAATGACGCCTAACATGGATAACGAGCCCAGGGCGCCTTCTTGATCCACGCCCAACCAAAATCCGAACACAATCACACCGCACGAGATGACAGCATTCATGGAGGTTTTTTGACCCAGAATCAAAAACGTGCAAATCACGTTAAACACGGTGGTGAGTGAGCGTCCCACATAATAGAAGGACACGCCCACGCTCTGCAGACACAAATTGTTGAAGCCGATCATGGCGCAAAATACAACCGACAAAGGCAAGACCTTGAGACAAGTGGTCCGATTGAGCTTGGGGCGTGGGAATTCGATGTAGTCGGGAAACATGAGCGTAAGCCCGTACACGCCGTAGCAACCGATCACGCTGATCACGCATTGGAACCAAGTCACGAAGAACGGGGCGTCAAAATCCGTCTTGCCGCTCAACAACCGCTTGTTGACGAACACCATGGAAATGGACACGAACCAATATAAGCTGACCACGGCCAAGACCCGCAAATAGCGGCGAGACAAGGGTTCAGGCGGCCGGTTCATTTTGCGACCGACGGAGCTATCAGCGTCTGATTCGCCTGTCCCGGTTTTGAGGAGCGGGTCTCTGTCGGGCTCGTCGCTTATAAGATGGACGGCTTCGATATCATGGGTGGACTTCATGGAGCGGGACATGAGCCAATGGATCAAGCTGGAGTGTGTGTAGAGGTTGGTGAGTGAACTTGTGATGCAGGTTATTAAGCCGGCTCAGAAGACCGGGATTCAACGCTCATGACGTGGGGGGAAAATCCGGCCAACCAGGCCGCAAGGCTGGAAGGCGATGCCAAGGCTGATGCCCGGACGGCTTTGAACGCTATCACCACCAACAACACGCGAAGGGAGAGCAAAGTCGTAAAGGACGTCGGCAGATGGGGGCTGGCCACCTAATGGAGCTGATCGAGCTGAGACGGGCCTGTGATTTATGGCTGCACCTGCCTAATCGAGCTGGCTGCCTGGCTAGCCACATACAAAAATGCTTAACGGCCTTTGACTGAGCTCCTGAGTTCCATGAGTCCCCGCGTTCGTAAAGTCATGGGTACCCGATTCGCGCACGCCCAGTGGGTCAATCTAGAGGGCTATCTATCCATCTTCAGTCCGATTGTCAGCGTTCCATCATTCCAGGGCTGCTGCAGCTCTGAGCTCTGCATGCTGAAGGGAAAAGGTAGCCGCCGACAGGCGAGCCTCCTCAGGTGGCTGTCAGGCCCAGTCCCTGGTCATCGCCGAGTAGCGACTAATAGTCCTGGATGGAGGAAGAGTGAGACAGGAGGTCAGGCAGTAGGGTGGACGCCGGCCTGTCGCTCGCCCATTTCCCGGCGCCGATTGTGTACGTGGCTCCGGGCCTGCTAACCAGATCCAGAGAATGAGTGGGGCGGGCATCAGGGCCTTTAAATCCGAACGGGAGTTGTCACTCACCATCATCAATTTATTTATTTTTCTATTACAGCAGTCATTGTTCGTCGGTCCAATATGTAGTGTGCTCATATCACTTTAGACTCGGTCACAATTGCGATCTCATCATTGCTACTTGCAAGTTTAATTAATTTTGATCTTAAAGTTTGACAGATTTGATTTGTAAAAACATCTTGAAAGTAGTAAAGCATTGGCCTTGGCTTGACATGAAGTAAAGTTGGGTCGTTGGCCGATCTTTTTACGTCTCAACAAAGTAGCATCTCTGGTATTTAGACATTTCTGAGATTTAATTTCATTACATTGTTCAGAGTACGAATAATGACGTGTTGCGTGTCTGGGTTCTGGACAATGCTACTATTTAGTGTACTTTAATGCAGAAATCCGAGCTACTTCCAAAGATGCTTATTTTTATAGAACGCAACTAAGGGTCTTCTTGGCATTGCCGGTGGTCACTCCGGTCCAGTGTCTTTTCTTGTTGTTTTTCGACCCAAGAACTTGAAATCAGTGCTGCTCTGTGAGTTCCCACTTAGGTCAGACCGGACATGACAGAACATCCCGATCCTTGACATCGGCGATATGTCCGACTAAATTCTCATCCCACTGTGTCCCTTCCTTCATTTGACGTTCTATTTGAACTCGTGCAATCAAAATGACACTCTTCATGTTGGATGTAACTCGCTTGAATGTCTGCCCGTACGTCGTTTGGCCTATACTCAAACTAGTTGTAGCGTCCCTGCTAGCATGTATGACTTACACAAGGCCGAGCTGCTTGAGCATGGCTTGAGTGCCTCCATCGTTGTGCGTTGGTGTGTGTATTCACCATTGACCGTTCTCAGAGTCAGACCCGTTAGCCACCAACGTTCCCGTGTTTTGCCCTGTTCACGCCCCTGACCCGCCATGTTGAGCGTCGTTCCACGCAGCCTGCTCAAATCCTCGGCCCAGGTAATCGATCAGCTAAATCATCTGGACCTGAGTCGAACCGTCACGTCGATTCTACCTCATTCATTCATTCATTCATCCGGGTTGTGCCCCTTTCATGATTTTTCCAGTGGTCCTCATCGTCGGTCCGATTGGCCTCGACCCTCATCTACGCCGAGCACAATGGCGAACGCCTGAATCCGGCCACGCTCCACACATTGACCGCGGCCAAGGCCATTGGCGGCGATATCGCGGCATTGGTAGCCGGACCCAAGTGCGGGCCCGTGGCCCAGGAGTTGGCCGGTATCGCCGGCTTAAGTCGCGTCATTGTGGCCGAATCGGCCGACTATGAAGGCATGCTGCCCGAGCGTTTGACGCCCTTGCTCTTGGCCGCGCAAGAGCAATTCAAGTTCACGCACATCTTGGGCAACAGTTCGGCCTTGGCCCGGTCTTTGCTGCCGCGTTTGGCCGCCAAATTGGACGTCTCGCCCATCTCGGACATTATTGGCATCAAGAGTGAGGATACTTTCGTGCGTACGGTGTACGCCGGTAACGCGGTTCTCACGCTCAAGTCCAACGACGCCGTCAAGGTTATTACTGTGCGTAGTACGGCTTTTGAGGCTGATGCGGGCACCACCGGCGGTTCGGCTACACAAGACACGCTGAGCGCTCCGGATTCGCCCCATACCTCCGAATTTGTGAGCCAAGAGCTCAGTAAGAGCGACCGACCCGAATTGGCCAGTGCTAAGGTTCGCGAACCACTCATTTGACACAATTTTAATTCGATCCTGGTCGATATCAGTGACATTGGCTTGCCTTCTAGGTGGTGATTAGTGGCGGTCGCGGCATGAAATCGGGTGACAACTTTCAAATGCTTTATGACTTGGCTGACAAGTTGGGCGCGGCTGTAGGAGCTTCGCGTGCCGCTGTGGATGCCGGTATGGTGCCCAATGACATGCAAATTGGTCAGACTGGCAAAATTATTGCTCCGGTAAGTTGAGGTTAGGTGGTTACCTTTGGTCAGATGTACACGTTGTTTTGAAAATCCTTGGGTAGGAATTGTACATTGCGGTGGGCATCAGTGGAGCCATTCAACATCTGGCCGGTATGAAGGATTCCAAGACTATCGTGGCCATCAATAAAGATCCCGAGGCGCCCATCTTCCAGGTGGCCGATCATGGATTGGTGGAGGATCTCTTCAAAGCTATTCCCGACATCCAGAAAAAGATGTAATAATATTTTCAACATAACCCTTTTTTGAAATGAATCGTGTATTTGAACCCAACAAGATGGTGTTACAATAGCACTGCTGTAAGAATAGAAACTTATCATTATTATCCAATATGAACGCCATAGAGAATCCTCCTCTGGTAATCATCGCCGATCGGTCTTGCCGGTGCCGCGCTTGCCCGAGAACAAATGTTTGGGCATCTTCGTGGCGATGTGACGATCGCCTTCGCCACTCTTGCCGAATTGGTTGAATTTCTGGTTTTGGACCTTCTTCTGCAACTTGCCCAACTTCTTCTTCATAGACGGATCGCGCACGCCAGACTCGTCGCGAGGCGTCCGTGAACTACTCCTGACTCGGCCTTCGGAATCCATACGAGCCTTCTTCAAAGCCGGCTTTCGGGAACCGGACCGACCTCGAGTTCGTGCGAAATGAGCGTCATCCGTGCCTTCCATGTCCACACCCAGGTCTTCGAACTCGCGTTTAAGCCGGGACACGCTGCGCTCGCGTTTCTTGGGCTCAGTGGTTCTGGGCAGGACTGATTTTTTGGTGCCCTGGAGTTTCTGTTCGTTCTTCATCAACTTCTTTTTGATGCGGATCTTCTCGGCTAATTCGTGGATCTCCTTCACATTTTCGTCATCAGACTCCGCATCAGAGCCGTAGTATCCGGCTCGTTCTCGCATCTCCTCTTCCTTTTCCAGTTCTTCGAGCTTCTTCATAATGTCAGGATCGATGTAGTCGGCCAAATTGTGTCCGTTGATGAACTCGGGGATGACGTCGTATTTCTCGTCCTCCTTGACAAGATACTTTTTGTTCAAATCGAGAATATAATCGTCGCCCATTTCCAATTCGATCTCGCGCTCCGACTTTTTCTTGGTCGAATTTCGAGTCGGCCGGCCGCCATCCACCATCATACCATCCTCGTTTTCGTCCTCATCGTTCTCGCCATCATCTCCCTCCAACGCCTTCTGTTTTTTCTGTTGCCGTTTGGCCAAGGCTGCGACCGGAATGCACGGCGGTCGCTCCAGTGTATCGCGTTTGGCTGGCTCTGCCACGTGAATTCGATTCAATATCGAATCGGTCTAAAAACATAAAAAAAGCCAGAACATGACACCCGATCACTTTCTGGTGCCCGATTTGACTCGAGCTTACCTTCTTAGTCTGGAACTTTTGCTCGACCCGATGTTGGAGCAGTTTGTCACACGCCGTAACCTTTACCCGATTCACGCTATCATCGTCGTCCTTGTTGGACATTTCCAAGATGGTCTCGTCGACCGAATCCCGAGCCATGACCTCGAGAATAGCGCGTTTCTCAGGCGTCAAGTCATCGCGCCAAATATCGGCCTTATTGGCCACCACAATCAGCGGCTTATTGGCAAACAGCGGCTTAATGTTCTCGAACAGGGCTTGTTGAGCCTCCAAGGTGTAACCTAAAATTATAATACGTTTATTCATAGGGGGAGGGGGGCCAAGGGGATGGTGGGCGAGTCAATCTTACCGCATTGTTCACTGGGATCCATCATGTAGAGCACGGCGGCGCGCAAATGGGCCAAAGCCGTGATGGCTTGCATCTCAATGGTGTTGCGCTCTTCCAGCGGGTGGTCGAGAATGCCGGGCGTGTCGATGAATTGCCAACGCAAGTACTTGTGATCGGTGTGGCCCACGTACAGAGATTTGGTGGTGAAGGCGTACGGCTGGACTTCTACATCGGCCCGTGTAATCTTGTTGATAAAGCTAGACTTGCCCACGTTGGGAAAGCCCGTGATCAAAATAGTGCGGGTATTGGGATCGATGGAGGGCAATCGACCCAAGTGCTGTCGCACCTCTTCCAAGTAGCTCAAGGATTGGGCCTGTTTCTTCATGATGGTGGCCATGCGGCCCAAGGCGGCCCGTTTGAGCTGCTTGCACCGATACAGCGAGTCGCCGTACTTGAGCAGCCGCACGTAATCCTTGGCCACATTGTCGATCAAATGACGAGCCGTGTTAATTTGACCTAAGGCCAATTTGTAGTGATCTCGATCGTAAAGTACGTTCATCAAATCCGAATAAAACGGATGGATCTCCTCCAATTTGGGAAAATCGCTCAAGATGGACGTGAGTTTCTCGTTGAAATTCGACTGCGTAAACTTGACTTTGCGCATGTAGAAGGCGCGAATACGGCCAATCTTATATTGCTTGTGCACCACGGTGGGCGTTTTCCGTTGGGTCTTGGACAGAATCACGTCGATGAAGTCCTTGGCCATGGGCACCACGGCGATCCGTTTGAAGTTGTACTGCACCATCTTGCCGTCTCAAGCGTTTCAGAGGCGTCCAGTTCAAGTTCGCACCAGCCGCAATCCGCTGCCGTTCCCAGGGTCGTGAGGGGCCCGGATAATCAAACCGTGCGGGTCAACTCTGAGGTACCCACGTGTTCCGTTCAGGGACAGACCACGAGTCAAACAAACCAATCCTAGACAGTGTTGCCAGATGCCCGGCGCCCTTGGAGGCCAATTTCGTGCGCAAAAATAGCCATTTGGCAGCCATTTGAATGTAATCAGAAGCCACTAGGAGGCCATTATTGTTCTTACTTTTTTCAGTACTTTTACTTGTACGTTACATATAATACTGCAGTACATTTGCAATATGATTCACCCAGTCAGGATCCAATTAGTTCAGGAGGTTAAAATAAAATCAGGTTAAAATTGGAAACACTTGGTGTTTGTCATCATCATATTTTTCCGTTAAATTGTTCTACAAAAGTCTGGAAAAAGTAATGCCTTTAAGGTTAGTCACCAAAAACCTTCAAAGCTGTGCCTTTCCTAGTAACATTTGGTTGGAAACCATGATTGTCATAGTGTTGACGCATTGTCAATCACACAGTATACAAGCTCCTGTAAAATGATGATCCATATAATTGTTCGGAATTTTGCCCAAAGAGAATATGAAACGCCTTCCCAAAGAGTTTATGGCTTATTCATTGTGTCACAGTACTTGGGCAATAAATTGTTCATTAAGGAATCTTTCTTTTGTTTTTAGGTTTGTTTGTCCACACCTAGACAAAACAGAGGGCGCTTCCTCAGCTCAAATTTGAAATTCAAGTTTGTTGGTAGACCAAATATAGTACATAACTCATGTGGTACAAATTAGATAAACCATAGTTGTTCACATGAATAGTAACAAGAACTGCATCACTTGTAGAGACTAGTAAAGGCTGAGAAGACCCAAAACAAAGAAAAATTTAAAAGAGATGAAAACCACTAAGAGGAAATTTAAACTAAAAAAAAGCCTATTAACCAAGTAAGAAAAACTCAACAATCGGAAACTGGCTTAAAATGGAAAAATAACTAAACCAGGGAAAGGTTTCAAAACTGGACGGAAAAGAATATTTTGTCAAAATAGCCAAACAGTATTAAAATAAATTGTTAGGTTTAACTTTCTCTTCTGGTCTAATCATAACCAAATGGCTGTTGGATAACTCTAGAGGGCTTGTCAGAGAAAAGTCACTCCAACCAAGCCACTTGAGACTTTGCTTTGAACACATTTTGGTAGTTGGGCAGCAGGGTGTTGGCTGATTGACTTATCTTGCGTTACTCAGCTTCAACCAAAGCACTGCTTTGAAAGCAGACAAACGAGCCATCAACTCACTGTCTCCCTGAATTCGGAACTTCATTTTGAGAATCACATAACTAAATGCGCTCAAAGCCGATCCCCATCGCACCCACCAGGCAGCGGCGAGGGAGCTAAAAGAAATCTCAGAAATCTCGCGAGTGTCGCTTCCCTGACTAGCCCTCTAGTTAACTCTACAAGACAAGTCATGGTTTGGTGTAAAGCCAGTTTTCAGAGAGGAAATAAAGATGATTATTCATCCGTTGAAATTTTTTTGGTGCGGATTTACCGCGATTTAACAATTAGTGTTAATACTACTTTGTCTTTTCAAAAGTTCAGACTTCTTTGCCCAAAGCTCGCTACCCTGAGTTGTCTTAAAGTCACATCACTTGTTCCTAAGGCAACCCAAATCCTTCCTTTTCCAAGCATTTCATAAAACGAGTCAAATCTTTCTTTTCTAAAGTGTAGCTAAGAGGTGACACCCATATATTCACCACTAATGACTAACCTTGATTGAGTTTTGTTTCATATAATCATCAAGTTTAAAAAGCAGCCCTGTGGAGGCCAAATTAAGAATTGAAGGCCAAATGGTTGTCTCTGTGGCCAGTGAATATCAAAAGTAGCCGATTTTGAAAATTTTGGCCTCCGCGGAGGCCACCTGGCAGCGCTGATGCCAGATGGTCAGCTGATTTTAGCATCAGGCTGACCACAGGTTATGGTTTGATTAGGATTGAGAATCCACGGATAAATGCTAATTATGGGCCCCGACCACATACCAAATAATGACTAGAGACTAAAGTAACTTTAGTCTCTAATAGGGCATGCAATACGAAAGAAGTGGAGAGGAAAACTCTCTGAAACCTCGTTAGAAGACGTTTCAGTTTTGCGTTACCTCTTAATTGAGTACTTGAACATGAAGATGGAATTCATTGAGCACTCTGTCAGCGGGAATGCATCTGATTAGCGAGGTAACGCATAACTCTACAAAACCTTGATGGAAGACCTTCGATCTTCGACCGAGCTTTCCTCTCCACTACTGACGTACTCCATGAATAGGAATGGGACTTGATGCTGATTTTCGATCTTTCAGCTGTTGCGGCAAAAGCTTGAGTCAATCTTGTCTCAGATCGGATGAAATCAGAATCGATTCTTTTTTAATATATGACGTTTGATAAAACTATTACCCTTAAGTCACAATCTGAAACGCAAGAAGGGAGCAACAAAAATCTGATCCATCAAAGTCAACGTCACAGAGTAACAAAAATGAATGAATAAGTACCGTGGAACGTGAAAGGCCTTGCTATGATTTCAAAACTTTGTAACTCTTTTTGTTGATATAATAGAAAAAAAGATAGCTTTGCCACATTATGCTATCAAAAGTATTCAATTTATGTCAAATCATAAATAATGCTTAAGCGTTGTTCTATGGCTCGTTACTTCATAGCACTAACTATTTTAAATCTCACTTCACTGTTATTATATGTCTCTTGATGTATTACTGGATATACGAGCCATTATGATTCAGGTCTTTTTTGCACTTACAGTAAGGCTTTTGACGTTCAAAATTCGCAAAGCTGGATTATTCTCAAAAGAAGATTTTTTCCAAGATTTGTGAAAGTGAAATAATTGATTTTCAGTTTTTCAATCTTGTAAGGGTTGTAGCTGACAAATGTATCTGTTTAAGCCAAAACATTGTAAAGATAAATTTCAAATAATTGAATATATGCATGTTTCATGATTGGTTTACACTTGGTATTTATTAATTGCCTTGTTGGCAAGCATCCTTCACTTGGAACAAATCGGATCATTGGCCCTTATTTCAGAATTGTGATGTTTTTGCGGCCTCTCCTAATTACTATCATCTTTCCTCATGTATTCTTACAAATTCCTTGTTCTGTATAACTTTACATATAGTAGGGATATTTGTCAATTACCATTTAAAAATACAATTAAATGAATGAACCTGTACCTAATTTCAAGGCTTATACTTCTTCATCTTTCAGGCATTACATTGCGTAATGCTGCGCATAATAATCCAATAATCAGGAAGGATAGAATGACAAAGAATGTTGAAGATAATTGAGAAAATTGAGATCAAAGGATCCATCCAGGATTAGGGCCTCAAATTGTCGTGCAGACAAATCAAGTGTTTGGCCGAATTATCCCCAACAGATTACGTCTCTTTGATATTATTTGTCCTCCAGTGGAGAATACTCTTTTGAAAGGTACAGATGTGGCCGGAATGGTCAAGTACTTCTTGGCCAATTCGTGCAAAAGAGGGGACTTTTCAGCACCTTCATTGTTCCACCACTGCAAGGGATTGATATGTCTGGGTTGGCAGGGTAGTTCCAAGTACTGGGAAACAAGTAGGGAAATAGCTTCCATGGCCGATGTCTCAACTTGCCCTCTTTCATTGCTAACTTGAGAGTCAAAAGACTCCCAAATAATGGATTGGCGCTTCTCCTTTGCTGGAGCAGGCTCTATGTCCGGCACAAGGGCTTGGGATTCGCATTATTTGGCACCCCTGGTCACATATATCTCCTCCAATTCCTTCCTCAAGATGCCAATGGCAGAAACTTTGTTTGTTAAATTCTGGAAGCAACGGCCCTTAAATCTGGGATCCAGCAAGGTTCCCAAGGACAATTCAGGTATCTTTTCCACTTTCCCAAAGTGTCCTTTCAGATGTTCAAGCACAGTCTTTGCCAACTCATGCTTGACGTTGTCTCAAGGGGATTCATGGAAAAGATATTTGCATTGACTCATTAACATATTTGTTATTGGAATAACCTTTGAATCCGTTGGTTTCTTCTCTCCAGATAACTCAAGAGTTGCCTCATACACAGGGTTTAGCACCTCTGCTGCTTCATCCAAGACTGTCCAAGTGTCCACGGTAATATTTTGCACTTAACCTGCAACAGTTGGATCATTGAGAAGTAAGGTGATTGCTTCACTTAACTCTTGGATCCTCTCTAACATCTCAAACGTCAAGTTCCAGTGGGTTTGAACATCATCCTGTAAGAGTCTCTTGGGCCTTGAGATTCCCAAGTTTTTCTGAAGGGCCTCCAAAATTTCTGCTGAATGTCCACTTTGTTTAGTGAGCTCCACAATGCTGCTTGCCTGACTTTTAAGCTCAATCGCCCCGGGATCACTTGTCAATGAAGCTTTGGCCAGAAGATTGAGCAAATGCGCATAGCATGGTAAATGCATGATGTTAAGCAGGCCTGTGGCCTTGACAAAATTTGCCGCATTGTCAGTCACCCAAGTCACTACTTTTGAAAGTATCTGGTTAGTGAAGAGTAATCATTGAAGCTCATTAGCCAATAGCTCTGAAGCATGACGGCCATGGAATTGGGAATAAGCCAGAACAAGACATTGCTGGGACGAGTTTGGAGTATCCCAAAAGTGGGCAGTTACAGCCATAAAAGAAGATGTGGTGACAGACGTCCACAAATCAGTTGTAATTGAAACCAATCCACAGAATCCAAACCTTTCTGGACATTACGCTCAGTCTCAAGGTATAAAGCTAGAATGAGTGTGCTGGTAAGGATTAGTGACTGAGAATTTAGTATCAAGGGTCCATGGTCTGACAAAAAACGTCGGGATTGACTATTGTGACTGGCTGGTGATTTTGGGCAATCATTGTGATCAGGGATTGGTCCATTTTGCCTTATTGTCTGAATATTGAGGTAAGGCTCAAACATGGGCCTGCCTGTTTGATTGGCATCAAGTTCTAAGAAGGAGGAAAGTTGAAGATGATTTTTTCGGAACCACTTGACATTTTTGAGCAATAACTTGCCTTCAAATGTTTGGTAGCCAGAAAGAGGGTGGAATTTGTCATTTGGGGAAAAAAACGACACAAATTGTGAAAGATTGAGGGATTGTCAAAGTAGGAAGGAAAGATTCTCAGTTAAAAACTTTTCACAAGTTAGGTTCAGGTTTGCCGCATTCAAAACTATCATATTTGACTTAAGCTAAAATAAAAAGTCAACAACAATTCAAACACATGGATTAGGCTACAGGGTGACCACTATGTTTTAGGGCATCCAAAAGTAGCTTCAAATGCAACTCCATCATTCAAATCTCCGTCATATGCAAAAGGGATATCATCCAGTTACCTCTAATTGTTGTTTATGTTGACTTTGTGATTTGTATAGTGTCTAGATTTGTCGCAAAATAGAAAACCGTGAGGCCATAATAAAACTTTATAAGGAAGGCCACAGTTGCAGGAAGATTGCAAAGACTTTGGAAGTCATTAAAGTGTCAAAATCAACTGTGTCATATAATATTAAAAGGTTCAAACAGTTCAACAGTGTTGAGAACAGGCCAAAATCTGGTCGTCCTAGGTCGGTGAGGACACCAAAACTAGTAAAAACCACCAGAATGAAAATTTGTCGAAACAGCAAGAGCTCCATTTGACAAATGGCTCGCCAGGCAGGTGTGAACCGGAAGTTATGTGAAAGGTGGTCAAAGAGGACTTGCACATGACTGCCTACCATATGCAAAAGAGACAGATCTTGAGTTCAACTGTTATCCGAAAGAGCTCTCCAGAGCAAGAAAACTCAAGAAGTGGTTTCAAGAGGCACGGACATTTCTGTGATTTGGACAGATGAAAAGCTTTTCACTGTTGAAGTTGCTTTCAACGGTCAAAATGATCGGATTTTGGCCAGGAACATTCAGAGTGTTCCTGTGAAAGAGAGAACAATATTCAGGCGGCAAAAACCAGCATCTGTAAAGGTGTGGGCTGATGTAACTGATTGCGGCAAGAAACCTCTTTGGTCTTCATTCCAGAGGGTATTAAAGTTAACCAGCACATTTACTTGGACATGTTAGCCTCTAAAGTGTTTCCCTGGATCCAGGCTCAACAATGGACGGGTTCCTACTATTTCCAGCAGGATGGTGCACCCTCCCACACACAAAAAATCGTTCAGAGCTGGTGCAAGGACAAATTTTAGCACTTCTGAGACAAGACAATGTGGCCTCCTTCCTCTCCAGATCTCAATGTAATCAACTTTTGTCTTTAGTCAATTCTGGAGAGGAAGGTAGGGTATGGTTGTACAAAAACATTTAAGATCTCAAGGCAGGCTTATTGACAGAATGGAAAATGTTGACGAGGAAACCATACGTGCTTCTTGTACTGGAGCGCGAAAACGTGTGAAGGCTGTAATTTCTACCAGAGGTGGATACGTCGAATAAACTTTTAATGTGAATTGTAGCAGGGTATATATTTAATGATTTAACATAACAGAGTCACCTCTGAAATCTCAATAGATGAAGAGTTAAAGCCGTTTCAAAGTGCCTTAAGTCATTGTTGTCACCCTGTATTTAAATCAAATTTACCATCATATTTTCATAAAGTGATGTTAATTAATTATTGAGCGCCACATTCATTAAGTGTAAAGGTTTGTATGTAATGACCTTCTTTCCTCAAAGAAACATACAACTGTAAAATTATTTGAAGTTATCAATGAGGCTACCCAATATTAGAGCAATCAAGAAATGAATACCTCTGGGAAATAGCAGCATGCATTTGCATGCAATTTGCAGGATCAGTGACAGTCTGCTATTGCAAAAAAAGAATATATCTGTGATCAAAGAGGTGCCGTTTCTTTGCCAGATTGGTCAAACCTGGTCTTGAAGGCACCTAACTGGAAGTCAATAATTCACTGTTTCTTTCATCAGCTAACCTATTCTGGACAGTGTAAGGCCATTCTATTAAGTCATATTTTTCCATGACTCTAGCATCCAGGAAATTTTACGTATCTTTAACACCTCTTGGTATGTTTTTTAGTCTAATGCCCAACTCGACAGTTTCAAAACTAGCCTGATCAAGTTCTCTAAACCTTTTACAGGTTTGTCTAGTTTTAACGGCACTGAAATCAGCTGTATTGGAATCAATCTGTTTCCATGCTTTTCGAGCTGGAATGGAACATGAAGAATCAAGATCGAAGGTTTCTAGCTGATCAGCTTGCGTTTATCAGTAGTCTCTAATAATGACTGGACCTCGCACAGCGCGAAAAAAAAATTCGCAAACACCTGCCCTCATCACCCGGTACATGAGTTTTGGTGTATGCTTACTAATGCTTTTCCATCGGCATCGGCAGTGTGGCCGGATTCTGAGTGAGTTTGTAAATGATTGTGTGGGATGTCAAGTAAAGGAAATTCAAGGAAAACTGTGGTCCGGCAACCTGACTTTGGGTTTTTGGTGATAGAGAACTAAGATACCGTCAACTTGCACCATTCACCCATTGAATTTTCAATAATCAATAATCGAGTGATTTTGAGCAAGTTGTGTTACAAACCCTACTAAATGAGCATGTTTGGTGTTAATCAGTGAACGCACTATCAAATTGGCTCAATACCACAATGCTAATTGCCTAGACAAGTATGTAAAATGGAAGAAATGTCAAAATCCAATGCATGGACAGTGCAGTTTGGCTGGGCATGTTGTCTTTAATTTTCCTCCATGGAATAACGTCAGTTGTCCATGAACGCGTTTACTTGACTGGCCCTATTCCTGATCAGACCGTCACCCTGTGCTTTGTTCAACTGGTTCCTAAGACAAAAGTCTTTAGATAATTTTGTTAATGTAGCAATGGTTAATGATTTTTGATAAGCTATAACACTATTGTAAGTTTGTGAAGTGAGTAAAGATAGAGGGTGGTGCTTGTCACATTTTACAAACATTTCAGAGAAATTGTAGCTTGGCCTGTGTCACTCATTTAAATACTGGTCCTACATAGTTTCATTCTCTTTGCACTTAATCCTAGTGCCCTGTATTAAAAAAATGCAACAGTGAGGACAGAGCACCATGGCAGTTAATTTGGAACCTTCAATTCTGTTCTAAAACATTGACTTTACATCAATCCCAAATCCAAACCAAGCACATTTTTGTAAATTTTAGTGCTTTAGGAGTTAGACTTAAAGCCTTTTGTACAAGGCTTAAGTTACTCTTCAGGCATCCTTATCTGCAATCACATCAACACCAAATTCAAACTAGGTATTTTTAAATAGAAATATTGAAAGTAGCTCAACAACTGGCATTTGAAACATTCAAAGTGCGACAAAGGTTGCCTTAAGGGTAGCTAAAGCCGTATAGAGACGTGTAAAGTACCGGATTGGATTTCAGCTGTGAGAGCTAGTCAGGCTGCGCCACAATCGCGGCAAGAACTACCATGATTTCAGCACATCCAGTGCTTCCAAATTTTCATTGACAAAATTGTTCGCCATCTAAGGAAAGCATTGAACAATTATTTTAAACCATTTCAGTCCAACCTTCATTTGATAAAGATGACATTCGACGGGAAGTGACAAAAATTTGCAGAAATACGAAAAAAAGACTTGGTGCAAACATTTGTCATCAGTAAGAAGTGTGGCGACACCTTCTTCTTGGTAGAACCAGAGGGCGCATTAGTATGAAATCCCAAATCTTTACACTTCTCTATTGATAAGATTTAAAAGACATCAATTGTTTTAATCTCTTTTTTGAGACAAC
>NC_081450.1:6722976-6723110 GCF_007210705.1 Tigriopus californicus | reverse complement strand
AGTGTGGCGACACCTTCTTCTTGGTAGAACCAGAGGGCGCACTAGTATGAAATCCCAAATCTTTACACTTCTCTATTGATAAGATTTAAAAGACATCAATTGTTTTAATCTCTTTTTTGAGACAACGGATGATA
>NC_081450.1:6719317-6722940 GCF_007210705.1 Tigriopus californicus | reverse complement strand
GACTTACAGGTTTGGTTCTTTTATTGACAAGTTCAACCAATTTGTTTTCTCTTAAGAGGATGGACACTACTTTACGTTTACTATCAATTCGAAAAATGAAGCAAGCAGTATGATAAAATCCTTTCCAAGGAGTGTAGTCACGAGAGTTTCACATAATCAATCATCAAAGGCAATAACGGCCAGATTAATCGGCTAAAGCCGTCCTTAAGTAGTCCATAAACCAAGGTTTGACACCCGCTTCATATTTTTTGAGCGGCCAATCGTAGGGTAAATTGAATTGGTTCTCGAGATTAAACCAGGCCTGACCGGTGACAAATTGTGGCAGGAATAACACTCCAGCCTCGTAGGACATGATCATCAGCCCATCCTTGGCCTTGTTAAAACTGCCCCACGCGGCCTTGGACAAATTCGCACTCGTCAGCAGAAAATAGGCCGCTTTGTCGCCCTCGGGATTAATGCGGGTGTAACACTTGATGTGCGGCATGGCTCGAGATCGATGCCTGATATCACATCGCCACTCATGCAAATAGTCGCGCAACCAAGGTTGCTTTAAATGGGTTTTCTGCGAATAGGGCAGACATCCACCCCCCAAAATCCCATCATAACTGTCCATGACATTCTGGCGACTAGGATAGATCAACTTGACGTTGGGGCTCGTGCCTGAACTGATTTGACCTGTGGTGCACATACTTTGGGCCAATTCTCCTCTTAGCCAAGACTCGGGGGCAGGTCCAAGACTCCCAATGGAAGAGCATTGCATAATCAAAGGCCAATGCCCGATATCAGTTTTGATATTCTGCTTCAATCGATTGGCCAGAGCCTTTTGTCCCCATAGATTCAGATCCGGGCCCCTGTGAGAATTGGGCACGGAAGCGATAAGAAAGACGTTCACGGCTGAGAAGTCACATTGCTTTACGGCTTCAATGTATTCCCGGAGAGCGGAGAGTTCGTAATACTTGAGGTATCTCAGAAGCGAGGCCTTGAAGCGAGTCCGGGACTCGCCTAATTCGGCTAGGTTTGAGGACGCACTGGAGGAGGGCAAGGTTGGACATCGGGGGCTGATCCAGAGCCCTTGAGTCCGATTGGTCCAATCCGAGCCGATCAAATTGGCGGTGGAGACCACGACACGAACGGAACCGTCGTCATAGTGAAAAAGCATCATTTTAGTGTGATGCGTTCCGAAAGGATATCGGGGCTTGACCCGCTGAGCGCGGACATTGGAAGGCAGGTTCCCGACGGGCATCAGTTCGGGATTGTCATCCCCATAAATGAGAAGCAAAGGCTTGTCCTACAAAGGGGAAAATGGTCAGAATTTGGGAGCAATTGCAAACTAAAACATGCATTGACACTTGCCTGGTTGCCGGTCTCCTCGTAGTTCATTTGGAGCCACGCCCACTCAATCATGAAATTAATTTGCAGACTTTTCTTAATTGTACCTAGACTGGGATGCAAAAGCTCCGTTATGTAGACGCTTCTGAGATCTCGATGTGTTTGCGGAGAATCTTTCACTTTGGTCAAGAAAAAGTAGAATGGAGCGGCACTTTCCAGTTTTCTCAAAATGAGCGATTTCTTTTCGGTGCTATTGGCGGCAACCTGTGAGCTTTCCGGATCCAGTTTGCTCCTTTTGACTGGTGGAGAGTCGCGTTTAGCTTTGACCAACGACGGGAACAGTTCTCTCAACATTTTCAACTGAATCAGTATCACTTTGTGAGCCACTTCGATTGATTTGGTTTGGGGTGGATCAGTGGTACCGAATTGGGCAATGAGTGCCACCAAATGCGGGTGAGAATACTCTCTGAAATGATGCGGGTTCTTACGGAAGCATTTCTCCCCAAAGAAGCAAGCCTCGGATGGCAACGACATCCTGCTTTGGGGTCCTTGAAATAAGGGAAAGCGGTCGAATTAGGAAATGTAATGGGAATGCTCATTGAAGTGCTTGATTTTATTCAATTTCATGGGTGATCTTTAAGGCATCAATACAGCTAAGAACTTCATCGAAATGCTGGACATTCACCCAAAAAGTATCATTTTTTACTTGGGTTGTGCTTTGACGGAGTTGAAAGTGATCTTTATCCAATTGTTTTGTACAAGCCTGGTTTGCTTGTTGATGAGAAGCGGTTTCCATCGGTGACATATCGGAAATACATCGACAAATCTGAATCAAAGATCTAGTATTGACTTTATAAATGTCTTTTTGGCCTTCTTGTAGGCATTTCCAAGCTGATAGAGGCAATATCACGAAATTGTCCGAGCACTCCTCATGAAACCGTTTCAGAATCAGCCGTAGGCTCAAATCCGTCCCAAATATTTCAATTTGAGTGGCACTTGGCTGAGCTAGTTTTACAAATGCGGGTCCATGGTATCGATTCGATGATTCTGCGAACAAGTCGTTGGAAATTTCATCGAGTCCAAGAGCCTGCAAGGTGTCTTTGAGATCGGATCCAGCACGGTTAACCAATCCGAGTTGAATGCAGTTTAAGAAAGGCAATGCCACTCGCAAAGCTGTTTTAGTCATCTCAATCGGAGGGATCTTAAGGCGAGGTATCTCAAATAACTGTTGACGGAATCCTGAGTCCACTTTCCAATGAAGACAACCTTGCATTTGACCTGAATATCCGACTATCAGCGTCGCTTGAATTGCGATGGTCCATTGACCGCTTTTGTTACCCTCTTTGAGCACTTGGAACGATCGATTCCGAGGAGATATCACATGCACTGATACCTTTTGTTCCATGGCCATTCCATCAACACACATTGGTAGTAGAACCCAGTCTTGAAATAAAACAGGGTCGCTGAAAGTTATCGTCCAGTCTGTTCGATCCTCGCGAGCACTCTCATTGGCATCCTCACAACGACCGATGATGTTCCTCACTAAATCAGGATCGCCTTTTGGATTCTCGCTTCCGAGTTTCCAACTCAACTTGGCGAGTTCTCGATCCATGTCCAAAATTTGCACTTTAGCTCGTCGCACGTTGTCTCGAATCAATTCCAACTCAGATCTGAGCACGCTAGACACCTGTGGTTGAGCTTTGGCACTACTGTTTTCGTTCAATTCATGCGGTTGTCCAGATCGTAATTGAATTTTCAGCTGGCGGTATCCCAGATTCGAAAAGTCGCCCACTTTCATTGACTTCACTTCGATAATAGTGGATACAGGTAGGAGAGTTTGGGTAGAAAATATCACACACACGCCGCTCTTTATGTTCAACAAAGCCAAACTTAGATCACCGGCATGCTTTGAAAAGAGCCCACTGAATTTCAATGTCACCTCAGGCTCAACCAGGTTAACGGGCAATTTGGATTCACGCAGGTTTTGCCCGCAGAGTTCGACCAGAGCCTTCCTTTGGAGAAACAATTGAATAACCCCGGAATGAGATAGGTAACTGCAAAGAGGATGATGGCTTTTACCACAGGATGCCGGAAGCTCCTGGTTGATGGAGCCTAAGTACTCCATGATCAAAGTGTACACTTGGCTTGAACAGACACGATTTTAGGCCGCAGGCTAGCTAAAGTGATGAGCAATGCCTCTTCGGTTCGAATAGTCCTGGACCCTTGGAGGGGACACGTATTCAGGTAATGATCGAACAAGGTGGCCGGATCGTGGGATTGGATTTTCTTGTCCG
>NC_081450.1:6692372-6719266 GCF_007210705.1 Tigriopus californicus | reverse complement strand
TTGTGAGAAACGAGGTCGGCCCTCCAAGCGACGCCCCAATGCGTCGGCGGCGCAGATGCAGCAGAGGAAGAAGAAAAAACTCCAGGAAGTGGATCTGTCCAATGTCAAGGTTCAAACCGATTTCTTGGATCCGGACAAATGCGCCCGGTGCGCTTTCAGAAGTCCCGATCCAATACTGTTGAAGCAGCATTGGATTAGTAAACACGAGTACCGTGAGTGCGAGCATTGTGGGAAGATGTATTCCTTCAACTACATCGACCAACATATTGCCGTCCATCACACCAAGGAGTTGGATTTCGAGTGCGAATTTTGCGGCAATAAGTTCTGGATGGAATCATATCTCATAAATCACCGAGACGAGGAACATATTAAAGAGTACAAGTTCCATTGTGTGGAATGTGATATGAGTTTTGTCAGTCAGAACCGTTTGAGTCGACATAAGATCAAAGACCACAAGAACCGGCATTTCCCATGCAAGTATTGCGAGAAGACCTACATGAACAAGGAATCGCTGAAGAAGCATTTTCAAAAGGTCCACGGAATTGCTATAGACAACGTGAAAGATGCCAGTCATGCCTCGATCATACCTTTACCCATGGTTCAAGGTGTACTCCATGATCCGGATGGAAAGAAGATTTTGGAGCTGGAGCAAAAGGCCATTCAAGATCAAAAGATCCAAGAAGATCTTCGACAACAACAGCAGCAGCAACAACAGCTTTTAGCGAAGGGTCACGAGTCACACACAGAGTACATAGTGCCCGCTGAAGGCATGACGCACCAGATTGTGGTTCAAGAGCAGCCAGTCATCCATGAATTTCCCGTCCATCCCCATACTGTCTCCACGCCCATCTCAGAGCATCAAGTCCAAGAAATGCAACTGGTTCACATTCAACCCGAACTCGATGACCCGAATTATGTCACCACCACATACACCATTACCATGTGAATAGGTGTTGTTCAGATCGAATCTTCTCGAGTGTTCAAGTACATGCATTCGCTGGGTTTTTTTTTTAGTTGGTGTGATATTATTACCCTCTAGGCTTTGATGGCAGTCGGAGATTCCTTTTGGGAATGTCTGGTTTTATTGTTGTAGGTTTACTTCAATACGATCTGGTTAAGGTGCTCGCTTTGTGATGAAGTTGGAACCTAGACTTTCACGCTCGATGATGAGGTTCTCAATAAAATATGATAAACACTGCCTTAATTTCATTGTTATCAAACCAGTCAACTAATCATATTGACTTATATCTGTTGCAGATCTCGTCTTTAATCCCCTCGAAACATGCCATGACAGGCCCGTCCTGATCGGTGGATCATCAAAAGTAAGAAAAACAAATTCAAAGCACGATTGGTTTGCTCTTTATTTGTGGAAGACTAAATGACTATGAAATTGAAATAACACTTCCGATGAATTTCAAAACCTTCTGAATTACATTCAACTCAACTACAAACTCAGCTGCATGCTAATAACTAATACGCTTGAAAAGTGGTCACAAAAGCCGATGGGAAACCATGTGACAAAAAAATAAGGTTGAACATGTTCACATAAAGGCCGTAAAACCCAAGACAAAGATACCCTCAGTCCGTATTCAGGTTTCCGTTACATTTCGATATTACGCGATGAATTTAAGTTTGATCCTCTGGATGTCAGTTGTTCTCATTCTCTTCCTCAGTGATGAAAACGACCGTGGTTCCAAAAGGCCTGGTGCCCAAACTGTTAGGACCCGTCGATTTTTCGTCCCTGCTCGGTTGCGAGATTTCTTCGGATTTGCTCCTCATTCCCAAAGATGGCGACCAAGGCATCAGAGCCCACAAAGTGGTTTTGGCCGCCTTCAGTCCATTTCTAAAGGAGTGTCTCTTAGACGAACCCGTCTACCTCTGTGATAAGATCCTTCAATTGCATTTGCCTGATTACTCACATGCAGCAATCACGGACTTCCTTAAAGTCTTATACGGATGTGAGGACAACGAGGAACAAGTTCTGAGTAGCTTAGAGGCTGTCGAGAGTCTTTGGCGACAAGAGGTACCTCTCGAACCTCGTCCCAAGCGAGGATTTCCCACTAAGAAACGCGGGCGTCCACCTTCATTAGATCCTAAGGCCGAAAAACTTCGCAAGAAACAAGAATCCGTCAGTTTGACAGCTAGCTCCTTCGTTTGCGTAAAAGTGGAAGAGGATCAAGAACGAGAGAAGAAGGAAAGCAATTCCAATAGTGAGCAGGTCGAAAATGCCACGCCTGATGTGAAAGGCGAACCTAAGGACACCGCCATAGACGACGATAATGATCCAGATTTCGACCCTAAAAAAGATGAACACGTCCGAAGAAAAGACGACCGAGAGGACGTTGTTCAGGAAGACGATGACGACGACGAGGAAAATGACGGTGAGGAGGAAGACGACGATGATGATGATGATGAATACAGCGATGACGACGATGACGAAGACGAGGATGATGCATGGAGTCCGATGAAATCGGGCCGTTCTGCCGGCAGAAAACCAGGTCGAGCCCCACCCCTTCCTTCGGATCAATACACCCGACAAAAGTACAATTTAAAGCAAGATGCCAACGGGATGTTTCCTTGCAACGTCCAAGGGTGTGACTACAAGAGCAAGAACAATAATACCACGCGTCAGCACATCTATCGATTCCATTTTGGACGCAATCGCGATTGGTACCAACGCACCAAAGCCAAGCGTAACCGTGATGGCACACCCCGTGGGCGTGGAAGACCCAAACGTGACGAGGAGGTGTTTGATCCCCCACCAAAGCCCGAGCCCAAAGACTCGTCGAGTGGAGCCGAGAACTCGGATGATGGGTCCCAAAGCAAGGAGAATATCAACTACAACAAAGCCTATGCACAGATGAACAAGTGGGAACTCTGTGCTCATTGTGGCGTGTCTGTTCTCGTGACTGAGATGAGCAAGCATTGCTTCAACTACCACGGTGTGAAACTGCCCTTCCAATGCACGGACTGCGATGAGAGCTTCACATCCGAGATCGTGTTGGAGCGCCATCGGGAAAAGCACATCTACAAGCTCTGTCCTTACTGCAAGATCGTCATACGAGATGCCAAGAAAATGGAATCGCATCTGGCCGGATGCAACATGAAGAAATTGCGAGAGATCAAGCCCCTCAAGATCAAAAACCGACGCCGACGAAGACCGGGCTATGAAGAGATCGAGTTTGAACCCAACAAGGAAGATCCCACGAAATGTCCCAAGTGCGATTATCGCAATCCCAAATTGACCCGTGTCCGCGGACATTACGTCTCACGACACATTCGCCAACAGTGCCCGCATTGCGACAAGAAGCTCCTTTTTGCCAGCATGGAACGTCATATACTCATGAATCACCGTCCAGATCTCCTCAAGTTCGAGTGCAAGGACTGCAACAAGAAGTTCTTCAACGAGCGACTCCTCAAGTTTCACAACGAAGAGAACCACATCAAGGAGCTCAAATACATTTGTGACCATTGTGCCATGAGCTTCTACAGCGAGTTCAAGCTCTCCCATCATGTAACCATCAAGCATCGAACCCCGCAAACCCATCCGTGTCCATTTTGTGACAAGACTTATCGAGATCGGGATTCCCGACGTAAGCACTTGCGTCGATATCACCCGGATAAGTGGAGGGATAAGGATAAGGATGAGATGGCGACCTACATCAGCAATAAGTGCTTTGGAGCCACCATGAACGTTGGTGATAAAGAAGGAGGTGGTGGAGGCTCCAATGACGAAGAATCGGAACTTATACCTTCGCATCCCTTAGAGGAGTCCAAAGCCATGTTGTCTATCCCTCAGTTGCCCAACCAACATCATCATAATCCAAATCTCCATCCTCATATCCCCCAAATCCCCATTTCGATGCCCAACGCGAGTAATGCCTTAGAGCCAACGGTATCGCACGCCTCCGCGCATCCAGGATTGCTCGAGGCGCAAATGCAAATGGAGCGCCTCACTCAGATGCACATGGAGGATCAGCAACAACAGCACCAACAACAACAACAACACCAGCACCATGAAAATCAACACCAATTACACCACCATCAGCAACAGCAACAACACCAGCAACAAATGGAAGCGGCTCGCCTCAATGCCTTCCGACTCAACGAGGCTCTTCGCCTGAATGAGGTCCACTTATCTGAGACCGCCCGTTTGAACGCCTTGAGGATGAATGATGCGATGAACGAGGTCAACCGTCTTGGGGATCATCATTTCAATATTCCAAAAGTGGATTTGGAGTAGACTGATTGAGCTGGTAGTGGGACTTGAGTATGGGGCAGGAGGTCAAGTAAATCCTAGGGCATAGTGATTGGCAGCCAAAAGCAAAAGTATTTCAGGTTGTCTTCTCCAAAATCAATAGAAATGTGAATATTTTCATAAAAGAGATGCCATGTCAGCAAAAGAGTGATTGTCGAACCTGGCATTTATACATTACATACATGAGAGTGACAACATGGCCGCTAAAAGCACCGACATCAAATAGGAAAGGTTTTTGAGCAAAACAAATTGGGCGGGAAGAAACTTACGGGAGTATGTTTTAGAACACAAAGAAAATAGAAACTTGGGACTTCTTTGAAAGACAATCTCACTTCTGATGAAATGACTCTCTTCGGCAGGTGTGCTAGTACGAGAGTATTGTAGGTAGGAATTATTTATAATACTCTCAGTACATGTATCCATACCACCAGCTCCATTTTACGATTATAATGTTCATGTTGCGTGAGCTGCGATCATGCTGTTCAATGTGTATTCCCCAACTTACAGAATATGATTTAACAGAGCGTTTGGATTGAGAATAAATCCATCATTCGCATTGACCTAAGTTTCATTCGTTCTTTTGTCCTTGTACCAGTGTATGCAGAATACAATTAGTTGAAAGATGACAAAATGTCGCATTAGAGTATATTCTACACCGCCAAAAATGTTCTGAACAAGTTTGATGTACTGTATGAGCATGAAGGTTATCCATGTTAAACGCCCAATCCTATTCTTCATGCCTTTACTTCCCCCTAATATCCGTATAGGAAGTAGCCGTTGACCTGGTTGCATCTTTCAAGTCAGATTTCGATAAATTTTTGGCAAGTATTCCATATCCACCCTACATTCAAGGGCTAACCTGGTGCGCCAAATTAAATTCGTTGGCTCACCAAATGTATAAAGTTTAAGCGGTAACAAAGAGACGAAATAATACCAGCAACAGAATTTCCTCTCAGGGGATGTTACTCTCATTCACCAAAGACCTCTGTTTGCCTAGCTAGGCCTTGCCAAAGTTGGAACTTTTTTGACCACTGCCAAGATTACGATGGCGCAGTTCCAGGTGAAAGGAGGACCCGCTCAAGCTGATATTTATAGAGGTTAATCGATTCACTTTTGACTTCAGGAGCGGAGGTCATGAACATTTTGAGCGGCTAGATTGTGGATCGACGACATTTAGACTCATTTTTCGCCCAAACATTTGAAATTCAACGCGGTGTAGACCAACCAAAACAGCATTTCAGTTTTGAAATCTTGTTGATAGCTCAAATGAATTCAGAGATACAGAGGCAAGAAGCCAAAGGGTCGCGGTGCTTCTTGAGGCAAAAGTGAGCGTGATGAGAATGTGACTACAACGTCACTGAGGATACGTTCGTCCTCGGCTTCACATGAAATATTCAAGATCAGAGCCTTAAACTTCTTTTTCACAAAGTTTGCATACGACAAAACGGGCAGAGAGAGATCTGTTTGGGCAAGGGATTCGCCGTTCTAGCATGAAGTTCTTTACTCATTAATGGTTCATGGGAGGACACCGAAAGGTTTAAACCACATCCCTCGCTCTCTCTCGAACTTCAACAGGCCCCTTGGTTTTGGCTTCTGACATTGCAAGGACATCACCTGCAACATCGAACATTGTTTTCGAGGCAAAACTCTTATTTCATTTAGCTATCAATTGATCTAAGGCATAGGTATCTGATTCAAACACGAATTAGAAATTGGTGAGATCTAGCTAGACCCTTGAATTAGGGCTATTCAGGAAGTTTGTTGTGAAAAATATAATTTTGAATGAACCTATATTTCTGTCTCATCAAGAACATACTTAAGAAAATGCCGGTAATATTTTGTTTCAAACAATCCTAAAATTTGAAAATTTCCTACCAGCACGTTACACTAATGAACATTGGTACCGTGTATTTGCTAAGCCAAATGAACATTGCCAAGAGTGCAAGTATTGTTGTGCTAAAGCCAATGGAAATGCAGGATAGGGAAATCGTTTTCCTGTAAAAAAGTTTAACTACTTCAATAGTATCAGTCCTATGGGGACAACATGTCTCCAGCATTTTTGGAAATTTGAAACCTGGAGGAAATGTTTCGCGTCTTATAAGATACTTTTTGGTATTGGTATTAGTACTTATTCTGGAGTGCATGATTAGTCAAATATTTCACATCGAAACCCAGATATTTTATTGTCGAACATATGCAAACCGTGACACAAAAAGTCACGATGGAACAAACAGTGTTAGAAATTCTCGAGCTTGTGAAACATCCTGTTAGTATCCTGTGCTTAAAAGTCATGGATGGATATGGTGAGAGTTGAGATATTTGGTGCAATATTCGGGTACTTCAGCTAAATCATGTGTTTTAGTCAACCGGAATTTGAATGAGGAGATGTAAACAATAAAGAGGTGCAAATATAACAAGATTGGAGATCACATTAAAGCGTAAAAAGAACGTAAAGGGGTTTTTCGGAGTTTCTTGGGACATTACAATAACATCATATTAAAATGTAATGGCCTTACAGCTCCCTTTAATGAATACTTGACTGCAACAAATTGAACAATGAAGGAGAGTCGAAGAGAAGAGAGTTGGGGCTTCATTGTTTTAATTAGCCTGGATTCTCGAAAGGCTTGAAGGTTCTCTCAAAACGCACGTTAAGCTTCACATTCAGCACATTGACCCTAAATCCTAGGTTAGGACAAAGCTCAGGGAAGCTTTTGGAAACGTTTAGTACCTTCTCTGAATAATGTGCAAATCTCAACTTTTTTTAAATCTGTTTCAACACGCGAGCTATCTCAAACCTTTGATCTTTCTGATAAAACACCAAACACCTTTGGGACTTGTTCGATCTTTTGTAAACCTGCTGAACTCATTGGCGCCCAAATTGGGGAAGGCATAGTCAGATACGGCTGGACAATCGACTTGTACGAAAAACGGTTCAGCGATGCTACTTCTGTACAGTTTAAGTCCAGAGACTCTGATTGTTTTTAGCCCGCAGCTTTGTTAATATGCTTTGGACAAAAAAGTGCAAAATTTTCGCAGGAAAGAGGTCCTTCAATACCACTGAAATCCCAAGGCAAAAGATTATCGGTTGTGAAATTGTTGCAATTCGTTTGATCTTGTATTTTGACAATGTGGTATTGTGGGAGCGCCTCAAATTGGCGCTCCAAAATCCAGCGGTCTGCGTTAGAAACCATTTCCTTTGACTTTTGTTACAGTTATGTGAGCGAACTTACCCAACGAGCTCGAAATGAAGGCCGCCTAACCATTGACCCGGTCGTAGCAGATTTGAACACGATGCTGCAATAATTTCTTAGTGTTCTTTAGGAATGATCTCAGAGCCCAGCTTTTAGAGCGGAGGAGTGAAATGGCAAGTTCCAACTTATGTACAGAGTACAAAAAGGACAAAGTTCTACATTTACCATTTGATGACAGTTTATTACCTTTAGGCACTGGCTAGACAATATTCTCCCACCACTTACCTTAGGCGGTTCTAATTATTTAAACTTGACTTGAGTATTTATCTAAACCTCAGTTAATTATGCCTATTTAAAAATAAGGCATAATAACTATGTGGGGCGGAATAACGTTTATCTCCCAATCTCATTGATATGTATTTGGGTAAGGAAGTTGAACGAACTCGAACCAACTAGCTCGACCGAAGGCGCCCAGCCAATTGACCGGGTTGTAGCTGATTGATACACGAGTTGCGACCCGCCCTTTAAACAGTCCACCAAAATGGGCCATGGATTTGTACGTATACTGGAATGCCACCCAATCAGAGAAGGTAAGAAAGTTTCCACTAATGAGTGGTAAGGGGGACTGACACTGGTCGATAGCGTAAATGATATAAATAGCGGGATTCAATGAAATTTCATCAAAAACTCAACGCAAGAACAACATTGATTTGGAGAAGACATCATCATGACCAATACTTTCGGCAAAACTTTTGGAGAATGGAGAGGCAGACTTCTACCAGGGCTTTTCAGGAGGACAACTTTGGAGGGATCCAGATGAAGAGTCAAGGCAAGACCGAGCTTGTAAGGCAGAAGACCAACAAGAGGGATTGTTCTACAATAAGACAAAGGAGTCCAGTGATCGAGCAATTGGTCAATATCTCCCCCAAGTTTGGCAGAACTACCAAGCAAGCCTTGGAGAGGGCTCTGGAGGATTGGGAAGCGGAGGATTTGGATCTGGATGAGGTGATCCCTCGTCACCTATTAGGGGACGATTCGATGGATGAATCGCTGCCTGTTTCCCTTTCCGGGGTGTGGAGCAATCCGATGATGCGGTCGAGACTCGGAACGATATCAACGATGCTCACAACCTCACCAAAAGCCAGGACCATTTTTGATCCCCTATTATTGCATCTCGGCTAGAGGTGAATTACTCGGAGTTGACTATCAACTCGGGTTCGTGTCTTTTGTCAATCGCGAAACAAGAGAAACAATCTGCTGGAACCTCATCCAGTGGTTTCAGTAATGGTTCTTTCATCGTCCAATAGAATAGATAACCTTTGATTTGTGTTTGTGATAGGAGTGGTGAAAGTGTAAGTTTCACCCATGACTTATTTGTTCAGAATAATATATTTCGAACCCAAAAGATGTGTGGTCCCGTAAAACCCTTTTTTCAGCTTATGATTTCAATCCACTTTGCTAATACGGATTGCATGCTCTAACAGTGGTCTGATTTGTTTTGTATTTTTGCCCCTGTTTATACGCCCTGTATATTCAAATTGCACGTCCAACAATACTTAGGTACTTTAGTCGTCATTAGCTAAAAGGTCTTGGGTGACAACTTCCGCCAGAAACGCTCCACGGTTTGCATTCTTTCACGATCCCTTTGAGCTCGTCCATGGACACGGTACCGTCGTCCATGCGAATGCCTGGAAATACTTGGTGCGCAAACGTACCCGAATGGTATAAAAGGAAAATTTAGAAACATTAAAACTTGACCCTCCCGAACAAAAATTGAAAAAAAACTTTGTCACCCTATCCAAGCCACGCAAGATCCACTCGCTAATCGCTAGAGGGGCTAGTACTCGCCATAGACATTCAAAATTTCAGTGGAGGAACATGGCATTTTTTTTTCTGAATGTGGACGTTTAAGCAAGCTCTGGTAGGTTCGTTTGTTTACTGGTACCAGTGCCAGTGATTGCAATTTTGGGGCTGCAAAACACGTTTTTGAGAAGCTGACCCTTCATTCACATTGCTATATGAGGAAAGGTCACCTTCGTTAAAACCAGTTTTGAAACGCCAATTTTGCATCACTGGCAATGGCAGGTAAGTTTGTTTGCTGGGTACCAGCCATAGAAAACCATAACTAGAAATGCTTAAGTTCAACAGGAGCTGTACCGCAATGAGCCATGTTTTCAGGTCAGCTGACGCTGGTGGAAATGGAAACAAAGATATTTCGTTAAATCTCGCTTCAGGCAAGTTGAATTATTATCATTGAAACGTTTGTTATTCCTCTTTAATCTTAATTTCTTTTGAATCTTACAAATATACAGGTAAAAGAGTGGTAGAATAAAAAAAAGATGCTTTTTAGGGCATAATACACGTAACATGTCATAAAAAGATTTGGAACATTAGTAGAGTAAATTCATGTTCTCTATTTGATTGCCCTTGTTTAGCCAACGGATTTCGAAAAATCTCGAAAGTGTATAACAAAAATGTATCCAACATTGCAACGCAATGATGAGGCATTTGGAATTTCGTTTCAACTCTCCTAACAATGTGCTTGAATGTGGGCGACATGATTGCGCCTATACGTAAACAAGGTAATTCCGACACCTCTGGAGGTCAGCCTGAAACCCAGGCTTCTTCCTTGCGTTTCAGTTAAGTTTTCCACACAATGATAACTTTAAATTGAGCCCCATTTTCACCTCTTCAAAATTTCGTTCTTAAAAATGTGGTTGGACAACTTACTCAAACCCGTTTTATGAAGCGTGCTGGACGAGAGCAATTGCTTGACAAGGAGTCTTATTAGGGTTTCTACTCTGAATTTGGACGAGCCGTAAACGATTTCAAATTTGCACCATAGCTGTCCTAAGTAGCTTGACTACGAATGAAACATTTTTTCCACCAGCGAGAGCTGAGACGAAACATGCGATCGCAGCGCCCTTGATCGATCTATATATGAGTTATCTATGGTACCAGCTCTTGCCTAAATGTCCGAATAGCTAGAAGAATTCTTGTCAGACATGTGAAAACTTGAGAATCGTAGAAAAAACCGAGCTAAACGTGTAACGAATAAAGAAATTCGACTTGCACAAAAAAAGGGTTACGGGTATGATGAATTCGTGTAGGGATTCCAAATTATTTTTGGTGTTAGTGGTTGCCAGAAACAAATTTATTTTTTAATAGGCGCAAAAGCCGTTTGCTGCATTTATTTGCTAAAATTGATAGAGACTCAATAGTATTTCATGATTATTCATTGAGCTTCTTCTATTTTTTTTACGTAAACTACGTTACAATCGCTATAATTGACCCTAAAACCTGTTGTTGGACAAGTATCATGGATACTTTTAAACATTTATGATAAGATACCTTTGTTTCTCCGCTAAATACTGCAAATCTTCTCAGCTTTTTCCCAATACAGTAGCTCTCCCATTCCCATTTTGTTCTTGTTTTTAGCCCAGGTCTCTTCACCCTGAGAGATAGCTGAAATGTGTGTGGTGTCTCATTGTCTCTTTGAACGAGTTTGGATCACAGATCATACAACGACTAGATGTCGCATTGGCCCGACCTCAGTTTGAGGAAAAATGAATTTTAGTATTTAATCAACAACTCTGTACACCAAAAAAAGCAGGGTGACTACCTGATCACTAGCACGACCTACAATCGCTGGGTCTTCAACGAATGCCATCAGTGGCAAACTCACTCAAAATCCGGCCACGCTGGCCGATGAAAAAGCATGAGTCAGTGTACACCAAAATTTATGTATCAGCTGATGAAGGCAAGTGTTCGCATTTTTCCTCGCGCTATGCGAGGTCTAGTCATTACATGGTCTGTGGTTTGGATTCCCTTTAATAGTAGTAGAACAGCTGATAAAGCTGAAATATCTAGAAAACGAAGGGAAATGTTCGTTTTGGCGATTCTATGCTTTTTCTGGAGAATCAATGTCTGTGCATCAGGGTGTGCTTCACATCACCTGATGTTATCCATCTCTCGTTCGTTCATTAACTCTGTGAACGAGATTGGTATCAAGTGAGTTTCTTTAAAAAGCTGGATAACTTTGTAGATGATTTTTTTTTGTGGATGGCAGAACTATTTTGATGACTTGAAAACGAGGAGAAATGTCGGTTCTGACGGTTGTGAGCTTCAAAATCTGCCCGCCCAAAACCAGAGCGAATAGCATTCTTGACTTGTTTTTTTCCAATGACACTGATCTGATCCAGTTTGTCCATGTGACACCTAGTAATCTGTCAGATCATCATTTTCTCGAGATAGGGTCGACCATTACTCAAAGTCGGCGTGCTCTAGAGTAAGACCGGCCAAAAGGTCGGTCTGGCTAAGTTCAAGTTCAAAGATGAACATTGGCCCTTGATTATAGAAAGGTTAGGGGAGCTTGGTCTCATTTCAAGCTGAAAAAGGAATCGTCCGTAGATGTAGCCTTAGACAAAATGATTCTAGTTTTTGAGGACGTCTGTACCACTCTAGCAATCTTGAATGTGTTCCACAGGCGGGGCACATTCTAAAATTCCGAAGTATAGGAAGCAATTGTTCAAAAAGAGTTGCAAACTAGCAAAAAGGCTCCAGAGCAAATTTGAATCCAGTAGTTGTGGCTAGCCTTCAAAGAAAGTTGGATTTAATCCAAGGTAGAATTAAGGCCTCCATTGAGACAGATCAGTTGAACAAGGAAAGTAGAGTTGTTCAAGAGGTGAGGTCGAATCCGAGGGTTTTTCTCTTATGCAAACTCTAAGAGAAAGTCAAACACCCTGTAGGCTTTTGAGGTCGATGGGGAAGCCATAGACAATGTAGAGACTATGGCCAACATACTTGGAGATCAGTTCTCTAGTGTGTTTTTCAACTCCACTGAGTTTAGGAGCAACAGTCCATTGCTCTATTGATGAGTTTGTTGGGACTGGCAAGGCTTGTCAAGTTGAGCATTTAGATGATCTTGTAGTCACAGATCAGGATGCTTTAGAGGCCATCAGAGACTTGGGACTCTCGAGCTTCCCTGGCCCTGATGGAGTGACATCTCAGTTTCTGATGAGATGCTCACAGGTTCTTGCTCCTGTTTTCTCGTACTTGATGCGTTGCATCTTGGACCAGGGCAAGTTCCCCTCTTCTCTGAAGGTAGCTCATGTTGTTCCAATTTTCAAAGGGGAGATAAGTCACTCCCCAGGAATTATAGGCCGATCTCTCTCACTTCGAATATTGCGAAGGTGTTTGAGAAGATCATGAAGTTCAAACTTGTTGAATTTCTAGAGGTCAATGAAGTCCTTCCTCCTAGCCAGCATGGGTTCCGAGCACATTTTAGCACGGTTACCCAACTGATTGAACATATAGAGCAGGTTATTGAGGGACTGGAGAGCAATGAATCAGTCAATGTAGTTTATCTCGACTTTGCCAAGGCCTTTGACAAGGTAGATCATGGCCTTTTAGTTAACAGGCTCCATGAGATTGGGATCGTGGTTAAAGCGTTCAAGAGAACCTTCTATGTCATATATCATCGAGCAGACTTGACTTTCTCAGAGTTCCGTACGGCAGTTGCAGAAGTTGAAGCCCTTCTAATATCAAAACCATTGATGGAATCGAAATCTGATGATGTCCCTGTTCTAACACCGGCTCATTTTCTAGTTGGGTTGGTTGGTGAGCATTCACTTTGTCCTCCCTTGGAGAAAAGACTGACGCTATATGAAAGATTCAAGTATCTAAACACGACGTTAGATCACTTCTGGAAGAAATTTATGAGCGAGTTCTTACCCGAGTTACACCCTAGAAGAAAATGGCGTCAAGAGACAAGAGAACCTTCTGTTGGAGAGTTGGTGGTTCTGATTGACGATCAATTGCCAAGAGGACTTTGGAAATTTGTGGTGATAAAAGAATTAAGCCGAGGACAAGATGGACGAGTCAGACAAGTCTTCATAAGAGATTCTGATGGTTCAGTATTGAAAAGACCCGTTTTAAAATTGCTCCCCCTAGATATTGAGCCACTCAACTAAACCGGTTTGAATCTTTTGATTCAAGGCCGGAGATGGGGTGGGAAAACATGTCAGTCATGAATTGACATCAAGCGTATTGTTTCAACGTTAAAAATAAATGAATAAGCGAAAAATAAATAATACATCCGAGTGGGCCTTCAACGTTACTTCAGTTTCAGATCATGGGAGACCTCATCGACCTCCATCCCAGCGAACACGATATGGATTTCGGGTGGAATAATAATCTGTCCGATTTTTCGGAAGAATTTCCTCCGACTCGGCATCCGCCGGCAGTCCGCGACCGGGAGGAAATCGACGTGAAGAACAGTCCATGGAACGATCGTTCGAGAGGCAAGAGATGCGTCGCAAAATTCTTCTCGTATTCACGATGAAGGAAGCTGGAACGACGTCATAGAAAGAATTCATCAATTTACACGAGACTTCCTTACTACAACGGAGGAGGAATTAAAAGGTCGTGTATTATGCATCGGAAAATATGATAAAAAAGAGGACATTGAAGCTCATCCTGTTTTCCAAAGTTTCAGGGACACGGTTGAAAAAACAGGCATTCTGATTGTCGATACCGAAGGTCCCAGCCAAAGACGCTTGAAGAATCATCGATTTCCTCTTGAAGATGATACGTCAATGGTCGAAGTTCTTCAACTGGGTGATATCCTTGGAAAAGGGTCATAATCCAGACACTTCAAGATTGCCGAGAAGAACACACAGGTTACAGATGTTTAATCCCCTGTCCCAAAATTGGGAAGAAATTCGGAAAGAAGATGTGATTTCCCTTGTCTCTTGGACAACTACTTGCATATCGCAAGTCTGGGCAAAACCGAAGGAATCTGAAGATCCATGGCTTTGGAGATTTCCCAGAGTGCGTCAGGAGCTGGTTGAATTCGAAATCGGTTTTTTGTTGTCCAGAGTGATGTTGCTTGTCACTCTGGCACATTCGGTGACAAAGAACGGATTGATGGACTTTTGGGGTCGGACTGCAATTCCTGGGTTGAACTCCATAATATCCATGCGATGTTCTTTGGTGAGAGTCCCGGGAGTTTTAGTCATTGCTAAATGGAAATCAATCCCGAAGGGCATCGAAATCATGTGATAAGACACTCATGGATTATTCAAATATTTGGAGGGACGAAAGTTTGGAAATGGAACCTTATTCAAAGTGTTCAAACTCGTCAATCCATCGTTACAATTAGCGAGTTGTTCAAGAAAAACGGCTCAAAAATAAGGATTTTTGATGCTCCAAGAGAAGATCCATTCTCACGATGGCCAAGGGAATGGGTCAAATGTGATGTGGGGGATATTTTGATCGTTGCCCAAACATTGTGGATGGCGACACTGGACTTGATGACACTCCAAAACCTCCCTGAGGATGCGAGTGTGCTTGAATACGTGAGATATATTCTTCACATTCGCAAGGAAGAGCCGTCCCTTACCGTAGCCGCTGCCAAGGACCGTGTATGGTGTTTCAAACCGTTCCGGAGCAATAACGTTCCAGGGTGTGTAACAAAACTTGAAGGTGTCATACCTCTCTCCCTATCTTCCCGGTGGTCCAGGCTCTGAAGTTCCTCGTCCGATTCGAAACATACGTCAGGTAGTGGTAGAATTGGCTGATGACCAATATTATCCACCTTTCAGAGCACACAACATTCCAACGCAGTTCCGTGTGGAGAATTACGATCCCCTCGAATTGGCTAAAGCAACTAGAGCCTCACCACCCAAGAGAGTAGCGCCGCAGAATGTCATTGCAGTTTTGAAAGATGGAAACCAATTCAGAATGCCTTACTCTCAATCAAAGCACTTCCTTGCAGATTGCAAGAAGACACGGATCAATTTACATCGAAATTGGTCCGGGAACGTCACTACGTGTCATCAAACGTGACCCCGGTAAAGAGAGAGACCCAGACCTCTTTGGGGTGTGTGGTAGATGTGGCAGTTCAGAACATGTCAGAGCTTGTTGTGATGTTGCCGAAAGTGATCTCGATTGTCTCTACCCTCTGTGTCCTTTGAAGAGAGATCACCAGACGAAAGCTTGCCGCACTCTTCATCACGTGTGCTCTATGTGTGGGAGGCGAGGTCATCAAAGAATTCACCACGAGTCATTTACGCCCATCGAATTGAAGAATTTCTTCGATTACTTTTCGCCTTGGGGATTCTATACATGCCTACCGATATTGAATGGAGTGGAAAGCTTTCCAAGTAAAGACGCTGATTTTCGGTTTGGTTTCTTTCTCGTTTCCAAGATTACGGTCCAATGAATGCCCATGTTACTTGGATTCGGCCAACGTCTGGTCGAAGAAGGCGTTGTTCCGATACTTTGGTGAAGTCCGATGGACTTCAGGCCGGAGATGATGTGGTGTGAACTCGTCGGAAAAGAGGGCGAGAGTGAGGAATCCTCGTGAGAAGATCATTGTGAGGAAACGAACCCCAATGATGAGTAAAAACAAGTTTAGTTGCATTTTTCATCTTCCAGAAGAAAGAGTTCGTGAAAGAGACCAAAGTCTTCTTAATTATGAAGTCTAAAACTCGTAGTTTTTGGTGTATAAATTGATTAGAGTGTAAATTAGGGCTCGATCATCTTGGGCTTAGTTGATTAAGTTCACACCCTTTGATTGGTATTCATACGTCAGGAGAATCCAATCAATCCGGACTTGGCCCATACTACTGGGGGCCAAATCCAAAACAACTTACCATCGTCAAACAAAAGGTCAGATCAATCCAACACATTTCGCTGTCAAAGAATTATTTAGAATCGATCCTTTCACTTGCTTAGTTCTAGATCTTAGAGTAAGGGTTTCGGAAACACATTCATCGCGTATATCGAAATGTAACGGGAACCTGAATACGGACTGAGGGTATCTTTGTCTTGGGTTTTACGGCCTTTATGTGAACATGTTCAACCTTATTTTTTTGTCACATGGTTTCCCATCGGCTTTTGTGACCACTTTTCAAGCGTATTAGTTATTAGCATGCAGCTGAGTTTGTAGTTGAGTTGAATGTAATTCAGAAGTTTTGAAATTCATCGGAAGTGTATTTCAATTTCATAGTCATTTAGTCTCACAAAATAAGAGCAAACCAATCTTGCTTTGAATTTGTTTTTCTTACTTTTGATGATCCACCGATCAGGACGGGCCTGTCATGGCATGTTCGAGGGGATTAAAGACGAGATCTGCAACAGATATAAGTCAATATGATTAGTTGACTGGTTTGATAACAATGAAATTAAGGCAGTGTTTATCATATTTATTGAGAACCTCATCATCGAGCGTGAAAGTCTAGGTTCCAACTTCATCACAAAGCGAGCACCTTAACCAGATCGTATTGAAGTAAACCTACAACAAAAAACCAGACATTCCCAAAAGGAATCTCCGACTGCCATCAAAGCCTAGAGGGGTAAAATATCACACCAACTAAAAAAAAAACCCAGCGAATGCATGTACTTGAACACTCGAGAGATTCGATCTGAACAACACCTATTCACATGGTAATGGTGTATGTGGTGGTGACATAATTCGGGTCATCGAGTTCGGGTTGAATGTGAACCAGTTGCATTTCTTGGACTTGATGCTCTGAGATGGGGCGTGGAGACAGTATGGGATGGACGAAATTCATGGATGACTGGCTGCTCTTGAACCACAATCTGGTGCGTCATGCCTTCAGCGGGCACTATGTACTCTTGTGTGACTCGTGACCCTTCGCTAAAAGCTGTTGTTGCTGCTGCTGTTGTTGTCGAAGATCTTCTTGGATCTTTTGATCTTGAATGGCCTTTGCTCCAGCTCAAAATCTTCTTTCCATCCGGATCATGGAGTACACCTTGAACCATGGGTAAAGTTATGATCGAGCATGACTGGCATCTTTCACGTTGTCATATTAGCAATTCCGTGGACCTTTTGAAAATGCTTCTTCAGCGATTCCTTGTTCATGTAGGTCTTCCGCAATCTTGCATGGGAAATGCCGTTCTTGTGGTCTTTGATCTTATTGTCGACTCAAACGGTTCTGACTGAACAACTCATATCACATTCCACACAATGGAACTTGTACTCTTTAATATGTTCCTCGTCTCGGTGATTTATGAGATATGATCCATCCAGAACTTTTTGCCGCAAAATTCGCACTCGAAATCCAACTCCTTGGTGTGATGGACGGCAATATGTTGGTCGATGTAGTTGAGGAATACATCTTCCCACAATGCTCGCACTCACGGTACTCGTGTTTACTAATCATCTGCTTGCAACAGTATTGGATCGGGACTTCTGAAATGCGCACCGGGCGCATTTGTCCGGATCCAAGAAATCGGTTTAACCTGACATTGGACAGATCCACTTCCTGGAGTTTTTTCTTCTTCCTCTGCTGCATCTGCGCCGCCGACGCATTGGGGCGTCGCTTGGAGGGCCGACCTCGTTCTTCTCACAACTGATCTCATGGAATCTTGAGCGATGTCTCGAGCAAGCACGTCTTTGCCACACCACCGACACACGCAATCTTGGGGCTTGCGGATGGCGGGCCTTGCGGTGTCGAGCCAGGGCAACTGGCATCCGTGAAAGTTCGATGGCAATCTCGACACTCGACCTCGGATTCCTGGGCTTTGTGAGCCTTGAGCTGATGGCTCTGAATCGTTCTTTTGGAGAACGACTTTATGACACTGATCGCAGATCTCACCCACATGGGCTTCAATATGCTTCATGGATAACGGCCCAGTTCCGGATGGGCGAATGGACAACCAATGGTGGACACACAATAAGCGATTGCTGGGCATCAATCCGGAGCTTCTGTTGGACTTGATCTTCGGTGGTAAAGGTGACGACTCGATCGACCGTCGTGGTCGGAGGGTGTGCCTTGCGAACATGGGCGGGTAAACTTGAGTTTAGGGCAACGCACGCCACACTCATGGACAGGTTGACCGATCGGTGGAGTTGATTGATATATACACCCCAAGAAGTCTCGCTCGACGCAAGTGTTAATTGCAATCGATGACGGACAGAAATGGCGATTAAGTTCATCTTTTTGGAAATCCTGGGCCACCATTGAGCTTGAAGCCACGCATTGCACGGGTTGGGCCATCCCGCAAAGCCCCCAACATCTTTTTGCGCGATTCGTTTCGCTTTTCTTTCGGCCCCTCTGAGGCCTGACTGAGCCCCGCCCCGTCTAAGTGGCTCATTCAAGGTCCACCCGCCTCATCGCCATCAACTCGGCGGGGGGCAGGCCACAGCCTAGAACCCTGGGCGACATCCTCCGCCAAGGGGAGGGCCCCCATCCGTACACGAAATCGAGCCAAGCCTGGATTTGTCGGCGTGAAAACCCGGGTAAGTGAACCACCACGACGGGGCTGGCTCGTCCGTTTTCATGGCTCAAGACAGGGCCTTGAGCCAGGCGCAGCCCGCACCTAGCACCAAGCGATGGCCGGACACGCCCCATCAAGCCCGACCCAAACTCACATCGGCCGTATGCCGCTCCGCAAGGAAGGGTCGCGGGGCTGTGAACTTGCCAGACGAAGGCGTGACCGTCCACCACCCGGTGGCATCAGACGGGACGAGCGGCGGCCGCGGTCCAAGCCGGGCATGCCCGCAAATTTCTGAGCCCGGGTTTTCATGCTTTCATCTTAATCGGTTTGGGATGAGCGGAATGTGGCGCCGGCTGGAGCGGTGCTCAAGTCGATGGAGGGCTGGCTATGGCTAGGGTAGCCACGCCCAAGAAGAGCAGGATGAGGCTGAAGGCCAAAGAGCAGCGCAGAACCCAATTGGCGCCATTGGATTCGCATTGGTGCAACCCAACGCTCGGCGACACCAGCCCGGCGTGCACGACGACGACGACGAGGACGACGAATCCCGATGGCCAGTGGACATAAGGCTGGAGCACGGCGGGTGTGGAAATTCAACGGGTTTTGGCCCACGGGCTGACCCTCCAATAAGCTGCAAGTCGTTTCTGCTGCCCCGTTCTTATTTACATGGGCTGACTTCTCTTCTTGCTGAGGGAGTTCTACTCGGCCACCCACACTGGGATTGGGCGATTTGGGCACAGCGGACCAGCGCGCTCGCTGAAAGTCAGCCAGTCATTTAAGATTGGACTACTGGATACGGCCAAAGAAAGGAGCAGGCCGGAGCGCTATCAACAATGAAGCGACAGGCTCTTATTAGTCCCACTCATTTAGAAAACCATAACTAGAATGCTTAGTTCAACAGGAGCTGTACCGCATGAGCATGTTTTCAGGTCAGCTGACGCTGGTGGAAATGGACAAAGATATTTCGTTAAAACTCGCTTCAGGCAAGTTGAATCATTCTCATGAAACGTTTGTTATTCCTCTTTAATCTTAATTTCTTTTGAATCTTACAAATATACACGTAGAAAGAGTGGTAGAATAATAAAAACATGCTTTTTAGGGCATAATACACGTAACATGTCAAAAAAGATTGACATTCTAGTAGAGCAAATCATGTACTCTATTGATTGCCCTTGTTTAGCAACCGTATTGAAAATCTCGAAAGTGTAACAAAATGTATCCGAAATTGGCAACGCAATGATAGGCATTTGGAATTTCGTTTCAATCTCCCAACAATGTGCTTGAATCGTGGGCGACATGATTGCGCCTATACGTAAACAAGGTAATTCCGACACCTCTGGAGGTCAGCCTGAACCCAGGCTTCTTTCCTTGCGTTTCAGTTAAGTGTTTCCACCACATGGATGAAAACTTTAAATTGAGCCCCATTTTCACCTCTTCAAAATTTCGTTCTTAAAAATGTGGTGGGACAACTTACTCAAACCCTTTTATGAAGCGTGCTGACGAGAGCAATTGCTTGACAAGGAGTCTTATTAGGGGTTTCTACTCTGAATTTGGACGAGCGCTAAAGAACGATTCAAATTTGCACCAATTTGTCCTAAGTAGCTGACTACGAATGAAACATTTTTTCCACCAGCGAGAGCTGAGACGAAAACATGCGATCGCAGCGCCCTTGATCGATCTATATATGAAGTATCTATGGTTGCCAGCGCTTTGTCCCAATTCCCCGACACGCAGAGATCCCCGGGGTCAGATTAAAGCGAATGACCACGGGCCACCGGATTCGATGTGCCTACAAAACCCATAGAGTACCAGTCTATACGCCCAAATAAACTCCCCCCCTAGCACAAAACAATAGGAACTGACCATTGTTTCAAAGACACATCTTCGCCTCGTGGGACGGCCTGGCTTTTTGGTCCATCGACAGACGGGTGGACCTAGATTCAGCCACCCTGTCAACCTGGATTTCGACACTTTGTCAACCTAATAGTCGGCTATGGCACAAAGGCCGTCCTGGTTGGCCATCGCCACGAGCAACGAGCGTTGGGATGGACCATCAGTCCAGACCAAACGTTCAAATGCCTACAAGGCCATTTTTTGAGGGCCTTACCTTTGAAATTGGATTGCATCAGATTGAAACTTGACTGGCATTAACCCAACGATCTAGACCGAAACTGCTAGCTGATAAATTTCACCGGCTGGCCCGGCCAGCGTGACCCGAGGGCCCAATTGGATAACATAGTGACCCGACATTCATCGAAAACATCGTCAAGAACCTTCTATACCCGGACATTTAAAGCCTCCTATCCCTGATCGATCAATGAGTCGCCAGCCTACCCTTGAAACCTTAAGACTGTGAAGGTCTCATCTCATCCCGGTTTAATCATCGCCACGAACAGTTGCGGCCATCTACTTTCAATTTCCCAGTTTGAGGTCATTTCCTCCTTTTTTCAAATGATTTTAGTTTTCTTCCTCAACATTCAGAACACTTGTAGCCTTGGAGTAAACATATATACACCAAATCTATAGAAAAAACACCCGTATCAAGAAAATTCCTCTTCTTTGAATCAAGTAGTTGCTTCATCTATTACCACCAGGGCAACTTTTTTTTCGAAGTCTTTTCATTCACCCTGGCCATCTGCCTGCCTGCGGAGTCTGCTGTTGATGTTTTCAAAACAACGCATGCTTCTGAACTGACTGACTGGGGTCCTCATGTCCTCATCACTCGTTTACATACTCACTTAGGCAATTAATCAATCAATCAGGCGGATTGATTGAGTCTGAATGACCTACGGACGACTCTGCGGGTGAGCTGATCCCATCGCATTGAAAACAAAGTCCACCGAGGCCCATCTCATCTAGCGGGTCCATCGACCGTTAACCCCGACTTGAACCGACGAATGGATGACGCTTATCCACGATTCTCGGTGGGTGCCTGGACTACCCCGCCCTACTGCCTCCTAGGAGCGGCAGGTCTGCTATGGACTTGGCCGACATAGCCCTTTGATTTGGATCGATGCCGCAAACACCCGAGCTCGAGCGAGCCCCTCAGGCTTAGACGAAGCCCCGGGGGCCCAAGGGGGCCCAAGGGAAATCCGGGGGGGGGGTGGGATGGGGGGGGGAGCGCCCCCCGGTTGAAAAATTTTGATGTCTGCCATTCGTCACGAAAAAGAGCGCAAGAAAACGCAAGCAGGACAAACTTCTTGGCGCACACTTAGAGCGGTAAGCGCCAGAAGGCCGACACGTTCAGTCCGTAATTTCAAGTCCAACGACAATTAAATAACGGCTGCCCCCGGGACTGGCGCGGGTCACGCTACACGGTCAGCCCTTAGCATTGGCCGGTTCCATCTTAGACAACGCCCAGAGTCCGAATTGGGCGCACTTACTGGCTGGTCAAGTGGCTCGCGCCCTAGCGTGTTCAACGTTGACGAGATCGTGGTGTCTGAGGACGAACGACCGGCCGAACCGCCTCTGGCGCCCACACTACGGCGGGGAATTCCATGGATTGGTCGGAAACGGGGCCGCGGGCCAAGGCTGCGCTCCAATGGGTCGGTATTTTGCTCATTCCTCGAATGTCCGCAATACCTACGCAAGCCTTTCTTCCCCATTCATCAGGTCAATCTGCTTGTGTCCTTGTGGCGCCATCCAGGCCATGGATCGTTGGTAAAACAAAAAATAGGACGCTAGTGAGTAGCTGTGGTCATGGCTCTAGAGGATCGCTTTCCATTTGCGATACTCTCTGTTCAACCCCAGCAGTGCGTGAAGCCATGCTTCGTTGGCCCGTCATTAAGTTACCGCATAATTTGCTGCCTGAACCTGCTTCAACAAATGCGGGAAACCTGCGATCATCTCCGGGGGTTAGAGGTATAATTGATTCGTACGGTTAGTTGTGACGACGAGCGGGCAATCATCCCAAAGTTGGACCCTTATCAAATGGTGTCCGAGCGAGAGAGCTGCCATCTGACGTACGAACGAACATGGCATCGTAGTCACGACTTTTTTCGACTTGGTATGACTTTTGCTTTAATTTCCAATTCAAGGACAATTTAATAGACTTCGGTATTAGAAGTCAAATCCCCTGGCTGAAGTCAGTAAAGCCTTGGCTTTGGCGCGAAGTTCTGGTGAAAAAAATCATAGTGTTTTTTTATTCCTTCGCGCAGGACTTGAAATATGCGGTGCTACTCAACCCGACGGATATGCCCCACCACCTGATAGTCGGCGAAGATAGTTCCTTTCGTTGAAGGTGTGGTCTTGGATTCGCCCGACCCCACCAAGAACGCGTTCTTTACGTGAACGTGGTCTCTCCAAGAGGCGTCATTCGACAGGACCTTAAAACCGGGCATACGGGTCTCACTACCCTAGGTTACATCTCGGGACGCCCAGAAACACCCACGATCGAACCTCTGGTTAGGCAAAGTCGTGTCCCCTTCGTTTCCCGCACTCACGCCGCGCCTTCTTTGCGGGTATAACGTGCGATTAGCCCAATCTTTAACCGAGGTGTTCCACAAAGGGGGTCCCTTACAAAGGCGGGTTTACGATCTGACCAATTGCACTTCGGAGAGAGGCGACTCCGGTCGACGATTTGCTTGCCCACCATTCAAGCATCTACTTTGATCGTTTTGGGCGCCGTCAAGGTTTGGGAAGTGGCCGTGGATCGGACAAGAAATGCCAATCACGATCCGGGCGCACCTTGTTCGATCATTACCTGAATACCGTGTCCCCTCCAATAGGGTCCAGGACTATTCGAACCGAAGAGGCATTGCCTCATCCACTTTAGCTAGCTGGCGCCTAAATCGGTCTGTTCAAGCCAAGTGCTACACTTTGTCATGGCAGAGACTTAGGCATCCATCAACACCGGAGCTTTTCCGGCATCCTGTGGTAAAAGCCCATCATCCTCTTTGCAGTTACTATCTCCATTCCGGGGTTATTTCAATTGTTTCTCAAAGGCAAAGGCTCTAGGTCGAACTCTGCGGGCAAAAACCTGCGTGAATCCAAAATTGCCCGTACACCTGGCTAGCCATGAAGGTGACATGGAAATTCAGTGGGCCTCTTTTCAAAGCATGCCGGTGATCTAAGTTTGGCTTGTTGACATTAAAGAAGCGGCGTAAAACATGGTCGCTGTGTGTGAGATTTTGCTACCCAAAACTCCTCCTACCTGTATCCGACTATTATCGGAAGTGAAGTCATGAAAGTGGGCGACTTTCGAATCTGGGATACCGCCAGCTGAAAATTCAATACGATCTGGACAACGCATGAATTGAACGAAAAACAGTAGTGCCAAAGCTCAACCACAGGTGTCTTAGAGCGTGCTCAGCATCCTGAGTTTGGAATTATTCGAGACAACGTGCGACGAGCCTAAGTGCAAAATTTTGGACATGGATCGTAGAACTCGCCCAAGTTGAGTGCGAACTCGGAGCGAGAATCCAAAAGGCGATCCTGATTTATGTGAAGGAACTCAATCGGTGTTGTGAGGGGCATGCAATGAAGTGGCTCGCGAGGATTCGAACAGACTGGACATAACTTTCAGCGACCCTGTCTTTATTTCAAGACGGTCTACTTCCAAGTTTGTATTGCTTGATGAGATGCCATGGAACAAAAGGTATCGGCATGTGATATCTCCTCGGAATCGATCGTTCAAGTGCTCAATGAGGGTAACAAAAGCGGTCAATGGACCATCGCAACATTCAAGCGAACGCTGATAGTCGGATATATCAGGGTCAAATGCAAGGTTGTCTTCATTGAAAGTGGACTCAGGATTCCGTCAACAGCTTATTTTGAGATACCTCGCTTAAGATCCCTCCGATGTGAGATGACTAAACAGCTTTGCGAGGTGCATTGCCTTTCTTAAACTGCATTTCAACTCTGATTGGTTAACCGTGCTTGGATCCATCTCAAAGACACCTTGAGGTCTTGGACTCGATGAATTTTCCATTAATCGATACCATGGACCCGCATTCTCAAATTGAAATTTGGACGGATTTGAGCCTACGCTGATCTGAAAAACGGTTTCATGAGCGAGTGGCTCGGCAATTTCGTGATATTGCCTCTATCAGCTTGGAAATGCCTACAAGAAGGCCAAAAAGACATTTATATAAGTCAATAACTAGATACTTTGATTCAGATTGTCGATTATTTTCCGATATGTCACCGATTGAAACCGTCTTCTCATCAACAAGCAACCAGGCTGGTAAAACAATTGGGATAAAGATCACTCTTCAACTCCGTCAACAGCAACAACCCAAGTGGGTGAATGCTCCCAGCATTTCGATGATTCTTAGCTGTATTGATGCCTTAAAAGATCACCCATGAAATTGAATAAAATCAAAGGCACTTTCAATGAGCTATTCCCATTGACCGCTTTCCCTTATTTCAAGGACCCCATAAGCAGATGTCCGTTGCCATCGAGGCTTTGCTTCTTTGGGGAGAAATGCTTCCGTAAGAACCCGCATCATTTCAGGAGTATCCACCGCATTGGTGGCACTCATTGCCCAATTCGGTAACACGATCCACCCCAAACCATAATCAATCGAAGTGGCCCTCCGAAGTTTGATACGATTCAGTTGAAAATGTTGAGAGGAACTGTTCCCGTCGTTGGTCAAGCTAAACGCGACTCTCCACCATGGTCAAAAGAGCAAAACTGGATCCGGAAAGCTCACAGTGTGCCGCCAATTAGCCACCGAAAAGAAATCGCTCATTTGAGAAAACTGGAAAAGTGCCGCTCCATTCTACTTTTTCTTGACCAAAGTGAAAAGATTCTCCGCAACACATCGAGATCTCAGAAGCAGTCTACATAACGAGCTTTGCATCCCAGTCTAGTACAATTAAGAAAGATCTGCAAATTAATTTCTTGATGAGTGGGCGTGCATCCAAATGAACTACGAGGAGACCGGCAACCAGGCAAGTGTCAATGCATGTTTTAGTTTGCAATTGCTCCCAAATTCTTGACCATTTTCCCCTTTGTAGGACAAGCCTTTGCTTCTCATTTATGGGATGACAATCCCGAACTGATGCCCGTCGGAACCTGCCTTCCAATGTCGCCGCTCCAGCGGGTCAAGCTCGATATCCTTTCGCGGAACCCAATCACACTAAAATGCACCTTGCTTTTTCTGTTCGACGTACTAATAGAAGCGACGAATCAATACACAGATATATACGAATGTACAGATAAACACACCAGCCAAATTATATACACCGAGAATATGGACACAGACTCAGAAGGCTGGCATCAGCACCCGAGTACACCTAGCACTAACCTACACGAATAGCGAATCACTACAATCTCCGGTCTGGCCGAGCCCGGGACTCGCTCTCAAGGCCTCGCTTCTGAATACCTCAAGTATTACGAAACTCTCCGCTCTCCTGGAATACATTTGAAGCGTAAAGAATATGGTGAACTTCTCAGCCGTGAACGTCTTTCTTATCGCTTCCGTGCCAATTCTCACAGGTGGCCCGCGATCTGAATCTAGGGGACCAAACAAGGCTCGGGCCAATCGATAAGACAGAGATATCAAAACTGATATCGCGGCAATTGGCCTTTGATTATGCACATGCTCTTCACTTGGGAAGTCTTGGCACCTGCCCCCCGAGTCTTGGCTAAGAGGGAGAATTGGCCCAAAGCTATGTGCACCACAGTCAAACTCAGTTCACACGCGCACTAGCACCCTGTTTCCGCCAGAATGTCATGACAGTCTATTGATGGGATTTATGGGGTCGGTGGAATGTTACTGCCTACGATCGCAGAAAAACCCATTTAAAGCAACCTTGAGTTGAGCGACATTTGCCATGAGTGCGATGTGATATCAGGCATCGATCTCGAGCCATGCCGACATCAAGTTGTCTACACTCCGCATTAATCCCGAAGCGCGACAGAAGCGGGCCTATTTGGCGTGCTGGACGAGTGGCGAATTGTGTCCAAGACGCGCGATGGGGCATTTTGTTAACAAGCCCAAGGAGTGGGGCTGATGATCGAATGTGCCTGACGAGGCGTGATGTATTCCGGGGTGCCACAAATTGTCGAGGCCTGGGTTGTATTGCGGGAGAGGAGACCGAAGGGTTCAATTACCCGATCGATTGTGGCCCGGCTTCAAAATGATGAGCGGTTGTGCGGACTGTGGTGATATGACTTAACCGTTGAGGGCGTGAGCCGGATAGCGTGGCCGGTGATTGCCTTAGATTGTGATGGTGTCGTGCTGCGTGGCGGTGTT
>NC_081450.1:6668685-6692321 GCF_007210705.1 Tigriopus californicus | reverse complement strand
TTTAAGTTTGATCCTCTGGATGTCAGTTGTTCTCATTCTCTTCTCAGTGATGAAAACGACCGTGGTTCAAAAGGCCTGGTGCCCAAACTGTTAGGACCCGTCGATTTTTCGTCCCTGCTCGGTTGCGAGATTTCTTCGGATTTGCTCCTCATTCCAAAGATGGCGACCAAGGATCAGAGCCCACAAATGGTTTGGCCGCCTTCAGTCCATTTCTAAAGGAGTGTCTCTTAGACGAACCCGTCTACCTCTGTGATAAGATCCTTCAATTGCATTTGCCTGATTACTCACATGCAGCAATCACGGACTTCCTTAAAGTCTTATACGGATGTGAGGACAACGAGGAACAAGTTCTGAGTAGCTTAGAGGCTGTCGAGAGTCTTTGGCGACAAGAGTACCTCTCGAACCTCGTCCCAAGCGAGGATTTCCCACTAAGAAACGCGGGCGTCCACCTTCATTAGATCCTAAGGCCGAAAAACTTCGCAAGAAACAAGAATCCGTCAGTTTGACAGCTAGCTCCTTCGTTTGCGTAAAAGTGGAAGAGGATCAAGAACGAGAGAAGAAGGAAAGCAATTCCAATAGTGAGCAGGTCGAAAATTGCCACGCCTGATGTGAAAGGCGAACCTAAGGACACGCCATAGACGACGATAATGATCCAGATTTCGACCCTAAAAAGATGAACACGTCCGAAGAAAAGACGACCGAAAGGACGTTGTTCAGGAAGACGATGACGACGAGGAAAATGACGGTGAGGAGGAGGACGACGATGATGATGATGATGAATACAGCGATGACGACGATGACGAAGACGAGGATGATGCATGGAGTCCGATGAAATCGGGCCGTTCTGCCGGCAGAAACCAGGTCGAGCCCCACCCTTCCTTCGGATCAATACACCCGACAAAAGTACAATTTAAAGCAAGATGCCAACGGATGTTTCCTTGCAACGTCCAGGTGTGACTACAAAGGCAAGAACAATAATACCACGCGTCAGCACATCTATCGATTCCATTTTGGACGCAATCGCGATTGGTACCAACGCACCAAAGCCAAGCGTAACCGTGATGGCACACCCGTGGGCGTGGAAGACCCAAACGTGACGAGGAGGTGTTTGATCCCCACCAAGCCCGAGCCCAAAGACTCGTCGAGTGGAGCCGAGAACTCGGATGATGGGTCCCAAAGCAAGGAGAAGATCAACTACAACAAAGCCTATGCAGATGAACAAGTGGGAACTCTGTGCTCATTGTGGCGTGTCTGTTCTCGTGACTGAGATGAGCAAGCATTGCTTCAACTACCACGGTGTGAAACTGCCCTTCAATGCACGGACTGCGATGAGAGCTTCACATCCGAGATCGTGTTGGAGCGCCATCGGAAAAGCACATCTACAAGCTCTGTCCTTACTGCAAGATCGTCATACGAGATGCCAAGAAAATGGAATCGCATCTGGCCGGATGCAACATGAAGAAATTGCGAGAGATCAAGCCCTCAAGATCAAAAACCGACGCCGACGAAGACCGGGCTATGAAGAGATCGAGTTTGAACCCAACAAGGAAGATCCCACGAAATGTCCCAAGTGCGATTATCGCAATCCCAAATTGACCCGTGTCCGCGGACATTACGTCTCACGACACATTCGCCAACAGTGCCCGCATTGCGACAAGAAGCTCCTTTTTGCCAGCATGGAACGTCATATACTCATGAATCACCGTCCAGATCTCCTCAAGTTCGAGTGCAAGGACTGCAACAAGAAGTTCTTCAACGAGCGACTCCTCAAGTTTCACAACGAAGAGAACCACATCAAGGAGCTCAAATACATTTGTGACCATTTGCCATGAGCTTCTACAGCGAGTTCAAGCTCTCCCATCATGTAACATCAAGCATCGAACCCGCAAACCCATCCGTGTCCATTTTGTGACAAGACTTATCGAGATCGGGATTCCCGACGTAAGCACTTGCGTCGATATCACCCGGATAAGTGGAGGGATAAGGATAAGGATGAGATGGCGACCTACATCAGCAATAAGTGCTTTGGAGCCACCATGAACGTTGGTGATAAAGAGAGGGGGTGGAGGTCCAATGACGAAGATCGGAACTTATACCTTCGCATCCCTTAGAGGAGTCCAAGCCATGTTGTCTATCCCTCAGTTGCCCAACCAACATCATCATAACCCAAATCTCCATCCTCATATCCCCAAATCCCCATTTCGATGCCCAACGCGAGTAATGCCTTAGAGCCAACGGTATCGCACGCCTCCGCGCATCCAGGATTGCTCGAGGCGCAAATGCAAATGGAGCGCCTCACTCAGATGCACATGGAGGATCAGCAACAACAGCACCAACAACAACAACAACACCAGCACCATGAAATCAACACCAATTACACCACCATCAGCAACAGCAACAACACCAGCAAAAATGGAAGCGGCTCGCCTCAATGCTTCCGACTCAACGAGCTTTGCCTGAATGAGGTCCACTTATCTGAGACCGCCCGTTTGAACGCCTGAGGATGAATGATGCGATGAACGAGGTCAACCGTCTTGGGGATCATCATCTCAATATCCAAAAGTGGATTTGGGTAGACTGATTGAGCTGGTAGTGGGACTTGAGTATGGGGCAGGAGGTCAAGTAAATCCTAGGGCATAGTGATTGGCAGCCAAAAGCAAAAGTATTTCAGGTTGTCTTCTCCAAAACCAATAGAAATGTGAATATTTCATAAAAGAGATGCCATGTCAGCAAAAGAGTGATTGTCGAACCGGCATTTATACATTACATACATGAGAGTGACAACATGGCCGCTAAAAGCACCGACATCAAATAGGAGGTTTTGAGCAAAACAAATTGCGGGAAGAAACTTACGGGAGTATGTTTTAGAACACAAAGAAAATAGAAACTTGGGACTTCTTTTGAAAGACAATCTCACTTCTGATGAAATGACTCTCTTCGGCAGGTGTGCTAGTACGAGAGTATTGTAGGTAGGAATTATTTTAAATACTCTCAGTACATGTATCCATACCACCAGCTCCATTTACGATTATAATGTTCATGTTGCGTGAGCTGCGATCATGCTGTTCAATGTGTATTCCCCAACTTACAGAATATGATTTAACAAAGTGTTTGGATTGAGAATAAATCCATCATTCGCATTGACCTAAGTTCATTCGTTCTTTTGCCTTGTACCAGTGTATGCAGAATACAATTAGTTGAAAGATGACAAAATGTCGCATTAGAGTATATTCTACACCGCCAAAAATGTTTCTGAACAAGTTTGATGTACTGTATGAGCATGAAGGTATCCATGTTAAACGCCCAATCCTATTCTTCATGCCTTTACTTCCCCTAATATCCGTATAGGAAGTAGCCGTTGACCTGGTTGCATCTTTCAAGTCAGATTTCGATAAATTTTTGGCAAGTATTCCATATCCACCCTACATTCAAGGGCTAACCTGTGCGCCAAATTAAATTCGTTGGCTCACCAAATGTATAAAGTTTAAGCGGTAACAAAGAGACGAAATAATACCAGCAACAGATTTCTCTCAGGGGATGTTACTCTCATTCACCAAAGACCTCTGTTTGCCTAGCTAGGCCTTGCCAAAGTTGGAACTTTTTTGACCACTGCCAAGATTACGATGGCGCAGTTCCAGGTGAAAGGAGGACCCGCTCAAGCTGATATTTATAGAGGTTAATCGATTCACTTTTGACTTCAGGAGCGGAGTCATGAACATTTTGAGCGGCTAGATTGTGGATCGACGACATTTAGACTCATTTTTCGCCCAAACATTTGAAATTCAACGCGGTGTAGACCAACCAAAACAGCATTTCAGTTTTGAAATCTTGTTGATAGCTCAAATGAATTCAGAGATACAGAGGCAAGAAGCCAAAGGGTCGCGGTGCTTCTTGAGGCAAAAGTGAGCGTGATGAGAATGTGACTACAACGTCACTGAGGATACGTTCGTCCTCGGCTTCACATGAAATATTCAGATCAGAGCCTTAAACTTCTTTTTCACAAAGTTTGCATACGACAAAACGGTGAGATGAGTAGCATTGGTATCAGACAGGCTGTGGGAAGACAAGAAAGGCTTCCTTTATCAGGGGCAAATTTGGGATCTGCATTGTAAAACAAGTGAATATTCGAAAACCTTAGACACAAAACAGTTAAAAGCTTGCTGGTGTCCGAGGCTCCAGACGCGGATAAAATATCAGGGTAAAGTTCTCCAGAAAAAAAAGGTTTACGAGATTTATTTACGTTTAGTAGATATGAAGTGAAGCAAAAAACGACTCCCAGATTGTTTATTCCATCCCATTAGTGGCAAACAAGTCATTGCATTTGAGATGGATTTAAAAAAATAGGTAACAAACCTTTTTACGTATTTTCTTTCCCTCTCTTATACATGACGAAAGTAACGGTCACGAGGGCTAAAAGCTCGTCCCGTTACCGTTCCTGATATCTTTCGGAAAAGTTACTTAAAAAGTAACGCCGTTTCTTGTAACGGCGTTACTCAAGCACTGGTTACGAAGCATAATCCATGTGTAATTGCACTTGCTTTCTTCATCACTATTCATAGAGACCATTACATTTTCACCGAATTGATTCATTTTAGTAGTTCCTCATAACCACTGAGCAATTAGGCTAGCAAAGTAAAGTACATTGAGCGAAAAATGTGGTCTGGCACCCTGATTTGGGGAATTTCGTGATTTACAAACTTTAACAAAATGGGATGCTAAAAATGACAATTTTCGAGTACTGTACTATCATCTTGGAATCAAAACATATCAAAATAAATGAGTGTTCTTGTATTGAGCCATGTTTCATTCGCGGAAATTGATATTTTTGCTTAACATATTAGACCTGGAATATTCGTGAAAGTTTTATGCGAATTGGCGGAGGGAAGTGCCCAAAATTTGTAGGTAAATAGGCATTTGGTGACAAATAAATTAAGTCTATCAGAAGGTAAAACGAAAGAAATTGAAACTGTTTTTGCAATTCAGGGAATGGGCAGAAAGATAATAGGACCCACATTAGTGATGATGATTAAGAAATTGATGAACCAACTTGAATCCGATGAAGCTGAAAGGAGCTTTCTTGCTTTATTGTTAATGTTGCTTCTCGTTGGGACCAAAGTGCTAAATGATATATGTAGCATTGTTGCCAATTAAAGCTTCGACTTGCCTCGTGTAACTCAAGTCAATTGCTAATTGACTTGTGCGTATACTAGCCTATACTAGCCTATAGCGTATAGCTAGACTCCTTGACTAGAACAAAATCACATCTATCTATACAGGATTTGACTAGTAAACGCGCAAGTCAATGTCCTAAAGTTCGCTTAATAGAAGTTTAACTTTTCAAGAGAAAAAAGAACAAATTTCTCTTTTAGCTTTGTTGACATCAGCATCAGAGCCTTCCTATTTCGTAAAAGTCTTGCTAATAACATCTATGACATGAACTGCTGCTTTTAAACATGAATGCTCCCCACTCTCATTGATATACATTTGGAGGACTTTGTCCTTTAGAAGCACTTTTTTCGGGCTTCCTTACCGCGACTGGGAAAGGATCCCCAGCAATTCAAGACGAAAAATGCATTCATTTTACTTAATTTTATATTCGTACAATATCTAATCTACAAACGAATTAGAGCTGGCTTATCTGCCTAGCCCTTGAATTTAAGATTGATCAGGAATTTGAATCAAAACTTGTCCAAGTCAGACTTCAATCCTGCTCATAGATCAACACCTACATACTCCCTACGAATATTTGAAGGCAGCAAATTGTACAATGAAAGAGCCGAGAAAGTGTTAGACTTCATGTTTTAATTAGCCTGGATTCTCTAAGGCTTGAAGGTGCTTTCAAATCGCACGTTTAGCCTCAACGGTCTCTACAATTGACCCAAATCCCGAGTTGGGACAAAGCTCATGAACGCTATCAGTACCTTTCGTACCTTCTCTCAGTACTGTAAAGTCCAAACTTTTTAACTTCTCCCAATACGAGAGTTCTCTCATACCCTCAATGTTCCTAGTAAAATTCTTTGGACCTGCTCGAGCTTTTGCAAACCTTCTGAACTAATTGGAGCCCTAACTATGTAGAAAAAATCCTCTTGCAACAGACATCACATGAAACTATGCAGCGCTATAACACGATGGATTCGCAATACTTGGGGTTCGTCGGTTGTGAAGCCTCGAAATATACGTGTTAAAAAACAAAGCTTAGATGACATAAAAACGATATGATACTGATTCTATAATAAAAGACAACGGGCTCTTGTATCGGTAAAGCTAATAGAAAAATATGGACTTTATATAGCAGATTTTGCATTACTAGAACACTTTGGGGGTCACACGTTTATTTAAGACTACAACTTCAGGTACGGGTTACACAAGCACTGAAAATACTTTTCAAGGAGCACAGATTACTGATCTTCTATTGGCTGGCCGACGAGGATCCGCTGCTGAAACCACTAGATGGGTTCCAACGAGTTGAGCCTCTGCCTCGGAGACATTCAAAGGGAAGGGAACTAGAATTCCCGGTCCATTCAGAGGACTTACTTTTCGGTTCACGTCCAAGTAGAGGGGATTCGGTTTTGGCGAGATATCTTGCTGAAGTCGATGTCTTCGTCGAAAAGTGGGGTTGCTTGAACCCGCAGCCTGACGCAAATGGAATAGCATCCTAGCCACAGAACAGTAATTCTCCAGACTTACGCTATTCACCAAGTCGTCGGACGCCAGAGAGGATCCCATCCGTTCTTGATGTCTCGTTCCAGCTCCCACTCTCCCTGCTCATGCTGGCGTCGTCAATGTTGAAATTGAAGAGCTCAACACAAGAATTCACATGCTGTTCCCTCGCCGGTTCCAATTCTCCTCGTACAACTCCAGACTCAGGACAATCGTCCATGTTCATGTCTCTGGACCATGTCCGGGAAGAGGGATCAAGCTGCTAGGGTACGTGTTCCACATTGCGATTTGAGGTGACTCGCAATCACTCGCCCTCCAAATTGGGTCCGGAAAGCCGTCAATATACAGTTCCAAATCGTGCACAGGTCAACTCGGGAGATGGATCACAAATTCTTGCTCCTCATCGTCACATTCCGGCGATTTCTCGTATAAACCCTTCTTGTCTGACTCTTCCGGCTCGATGTTGGTGTCCACTTTTGTCTTCTCCCCTGGAAAGCCTGGCATGGTACGTTTTCCAGCGAAATAGCCTCTCCATGTTCACAAAGTTGAGCGAAGAAGTCGACATTATGAGATCTTTTCTTAGTCCTATTGATCGAGCGTTGAATTTGATCAGACTGGTGAAATTTCATTGAAATCACCGCTATTTATATACCCATCGCTATTCCTGAAATTAATCCCTTCTCAATTATTGGTTCATACTTTCTTAGCTCCTCTCTAGACAGTTGGTCTGTCTGGTATCTACGCAGGGCTGTTTAAAGCGCAACTTTGGCTCGTGCGAGGGTCTGTCGGCCACAGCCCGGTCAAACAATGGGGGCCCGCCCGGTCGAGCTCTCCCACAGGCTACAGAGGAGAAACAATGGATGGAATGGCAAATGTTTGTCGACGCACACGCTAACCGTCTCAATCGCACTCTATCGCACTCTATTCACGTCCAAAATAGATAAATTGCTGATTGATTGATAGATAATTAGATTGTGGTCTAAACACGTGGAATTCACACTGTGCAAAGTCGTGAGATAATACAAGGTCATATAGTGCCATTTTATTTAAGTTAGAGATCTCGATGTACAATGTTCATTGTTTAGCGCACACGTTCAATTTATAGTGCGTGATGCATTGTTATCAACGAAATCAAATTATGTATCGTCATCTAGAAGTCCGCGTTCCAAAGCGGAAAAGGATTGTAAATGAAAACTGTTTATTCAATAACTGCGCGTTCTTACATGCAGTTTATTCAAGTTCGGATCCAAAAAAGTCGATCGGTCAAGACACCTTGAATACGTTTGCCATTTATTTCATCATGACCTCTGTATAAGAGAAGCTCGGGCAAGCCCTCATCGCTTTTCTCTTCAAAGTCGACGGATGAAATGGCGAACGCATTCAAGGTGTGTCTTCTTGACCTTGTCGACTTTCTTCAAGCCTCACTTCTATTAAACTCACGCAAGGATGCCCGCAATTGAATAAATAGCATTCTTTTAAAAACTGGTGTTCATAGTTTAATGTTCTCTTTCATTCATGCAAAGGAAACCAAACGCACGGTTAAAAGATTTCTTCATTGCCTGTGCTTCAAAGAACTCGGGCAAGCACTCCTCCTCTCCCCCTCAGTTGTCTTCTTTAAATTCATAGATGGTAATAATGTAAGGCTCGACCAACATTCTTCAACGCTCTCTTGAACAACGTCTAGTTGGGAAAGGCTGACGTATGACGAATATATATTCAATTTTGTTAAACCTAGCCGATTTTGCGAATTTAACGACGACACCTTTGGTACTTTAGTGAATCCAGACCTAGGATTTTCCCTCAAATGACGCGTCTGCTTTTGTCATGCACCTAAATTTCAGCTTTTCAACCATTTTGCAACAAAAATGACTGTGTGTTATCAATTTCCCAATCTAAATTCCAATTTAGCGTCTTCCCAGTCCAGAGGGACGAGATTGTCGACTCTATTATCCCCTGTAGTTTGCGATTATTCCTCTGTTACTCAATTAAATCAAATTATTCCTGGCTAAGACATTTCTGAGCCCACAGGCGTGATTTCCCCACTTGATAATCAAAAACAGAAGCTCAACCATAGATTGCTAGACACTACATAGATTTCAACCGACCACCACTGGTTGCTAAACCGTAGACCACCATTCCATGCAGATATTTCATTGGTCTATGGCTAAACAGTACAAAACAAGGTTTGCAATGGATTCCCAGGAACCTTTATTGCACTGTTTAGTTAACCCAGTGATCGGCATTCAACATCCAATGTCTAGAAATCTGCGGCTCAGGTTGGGCTAATGAAGTGACCCAGAGTTTGAACTGCCGTCGCTAGACGTTGGAGATTAACGCTCATCTCGCAAATGGTGCGTATGTTACGCTCTTTGAAATTGGGAGCTTGCTCCTAGTCTCTGGGTCAGCTTGTCGGGCAGTCGTTGTCGTTGAGAGCGCCAAGAACCATTTCAATCATGACAGATCGTGAGAGCAATTAAATCGACTCTACCCACGTTGCTCGCTCAATAGCAAGAAAACGCACTCTAGATGATCCCTTTAAATGCAATGATTTGCCCGTGGTTGCCACAGCCATCAACACATGGGAATCACCCCTTTATTAATGGTATCACTCAGCAAGCCAATAGAATCAAGTTGAAGTGTTCCAACTTGATTCTGAGGTAGCCAGTAGTTGTTCTTCTTCCATTCAGCATGTGACGCAAGTAGTATTTGCTGACGTAAACATTGGACAATATTTAGAAAAGAGCGATATACGTGTTAATTGGCACAAATGAAGAAACGCTCAGAGCATGATTGCAGTAAACATACAGTAAAACTCGCAGCGTCCGATCTTTACCATTTTACACAGTTATAAGTACAATTTATGTCTTAGGTTTGACGAGACAACAAGTTCGGAATTTTAGACGCCTGACAAACCGAATTATGTCATTTATTTCTATCCTGTTTCAAATTTTAATCTTGTTGATTTACTACGAAACTGACATATTCTTTTAAAGCAGTATTGTCGACAAGTACTCAAACTATTTTCTTGTGTTGATTCCTTATTGATTTTAAATAGTACGGCTCATCCTCAATTTTTTATCTTATCGTGAGCCTAGAATTGGCATCTTTTTTGTGTCCTACCGTAGGTATCGAAAATATAAATATCAGTAGACAATATTACTGCAAAATGCTTGTCTCTACCATTGTAAATTTGAAAGCAAACTGACTTTCGAGTAAAACAATCGGAAAAATTCTTGTCATCTATTCAACATTGACAACATGCATTTCAGTCAAGTAAGAAAGCGAAGTTTACCCCATTCTTCATGGACTATTATTGAGAACCATTGCATCTTCGCCGAATTATTTCATTTTCATTTAACATTGCCAGCAGAACTGAGGCAATTAGGCAAGCGAAAACCGTAGTAAGCCCTATTTTGGGCATTTTTGACAGCATTTATACAAACTTACTCGGTTGTCACATAGTTACTGAACTATCAAGTATGACATTTTTCATCTTGCCGAAACGACCAGTGTTTTTATTTGAGCCACGACTTCTAGAGATATATCTAGAAGTTCGTGATTGAAACAGCCAGTATATCGAGATAACGACAAATTACGTTTATGCACAATGCAGTAGGCTGGGCGTCAAATTCTCTCGACAAAATGCCATCAGCTTTTGTTCTTATCATGGAAAGAATTCATCAATTTACACGAGACTTCCTTACTACAACGGAGGAGGAATTAAAAGGTCGTGTTTTATGCATCGGAAAATATGATAAAAAAGAGGACATTGAAGCTCATCCTGTTTTCCAAAGTTTCAGGGACACGGTTGAAAAAACAGGCATTCTGATTGTCGATACCGAAGGTCCCAGCCAAAGACGCTTGAAGAATCATCGATTTCCTCTTGAAGATGATACGTCAATGGTCGAAGTTCTTCAACTGGGTGATATCCTTGGAAAAGTGGTCATAATCCAGACACTTCAAGATTGCCGAGAAGAACACACAGGTTACAGATGTTTAATCCCCTGTCCCAAAATTGGGAAGAAATTCGGAAAGAAGATGTGATTTCCCTTGTCTCTTGGACAACTACTTGCATATCGCAAGTCTGGGCAAAACCGAAGGAATCTGAAGATCCATGGCTTTGGAGATTTCCCAGAGTGCGTCAGGAGCTGGTTGAATTCGAAATCGGTTTTTGTTGTCCAGAGTGATGTTGCTTGTCACTCTGGCACATTCGGTGACAAAGAACGGATTGATGGACTTTTGGGGTCGGACTGCAATTCCTGGGTTGAACTCCATAATATCCATGCGATGTTCTTTGGTGAGAGTCCCGGGAGTTTTAGTCATTGCTAAATGGAAATCAATCCCGAAGGGCATCGAAATCATGTGATAAGACACTCATGGATTATTCAAATATTTGGAGGGATGAAAGTTTGGAAATGGAACCTTATTCAAAGTGTTCAAACTCGTCAATCCATCGTTACAATTAGCGAGTTGTTCAAGGAAAAACGGCTCAAAAATAAGGATTTTTGATGCTCCAAGAGAAGATCTATTCTCACGATGGCCAAGGGAATGGGTCAAATGTGATGTGGGGGATATTTTGATCGTTGCCCAAACATTGTGGAGTGCGACACTGGACTTGATGACACTCCAAAACCTCCCTGAGGATGCGAGTGTGCTTGAATACGTGAGATATATTCTTCACATTCGCAAGGAAGAGCCGTCCCTTACCGTAGCCGCTGCCAAGGACCGTGTATGGTCGTTCAAACCGTTCCGGAGCAATAACGTTCCAGGGTGTGTAACAAAACTTGAAGGTGTCATACCTCTCTCCCTATCTTCCCGGTGGTCCAGGCTCTGAAGTTCCTCGTCCGATTCGAAACATACGTCAGGTAGTGGTAGAATTGGCTGATGACCAATATTATCCACCTTTCAGAGCACACAACATTCCAACGCAGTTCCGTGTGGAGAATTACGATCCCCTCGAATTGGCTAAAGCAACTAGAGCCTCACCACCCAAGAGAGTAGCGCCGCAGAATGTCATTGCAGTTTTGAAAGATGGAAACCAATTCAGAATGCCTTACTCTCAATCAAAGCACTTCCTTGCAGATTGCAAGAAGACACCGGATCAATTTACATCGAAATTGGTCCCGGGAACGTCACTACGTGTCATCAAACGTGACCCCGGTAAAGAGAGAGACCCAGACCTCTTTGGGGTGTGTGGTAGATGTGGCAGTTCAGAACATGTCAGAGCTTGTTGTGATGTTGCCGAAAGTGATCTCGATTGTCTCTACCCTCTGTGTCCTTTGAAGAGAGATCACCAGACGAAGACTTGCCGCACTCTTCATCACGTGTGCTCTATGTGTGGGAGGCGAGGTCATCAAAGAATTCACCACGAGTCATTTACGCCCATCGAATTGAAGAATTTCTTCGATTACTTTTCGCCTTGGGGATTCTATACATGCCTACCGATATTGAATGGAGTGGAAAGCTTTCCAAGTAAAGACGCTGATTTTCGGTTTGGTTTCTTTCTCGTTTCCAAGATTACGGTCCAATGAATGCCCATGTTACTTGGATTCGGCCAACGTCTGGTCGAAGAAGGCGTTGTTCCGATACTTTGGTGAAGTCCGATGGACTTCAGGCCGGAGATGATGTGGTGTGAACTCGTCGGAAAAGAGGGCGAGAGTGAGGAATCCTCGTGAGAAGATCATTGTGAGGAAACGAACCCCAATGATGAGTAAAAACAAGTTTAGTTGCATTTTTCATCTTCCAGAAGAAAGAGTTCGTGAAAGAGACCAAAGTCTTCTTAATTTATGAAGTCTAAAACTCGTAGTTTTTGGTGTATAAATTGATTAGAGTGTAAATTAGGGCTCGATCATCTTGGGCTTAGTTGATTAAGTTCACACCCTTTGATTGGTATTCATACGTCAGGAGAATCCAATCAATCCGGACTTGGCCCATACTACTGGAGGGCCAAATCCAAAACAACTTACCATCGTCAAACAAAGGTCAGATCAATCCAACACATTTCGCTGTCAAAGAATTATTTAGAATCGATCCTTTCACTTGCTTAGTTCTAGATCTTAGAGTAAGGGTTTCGGAAACACAATTATCTTGACCAGGACTACACCTAAATCCTTCGTGGATGAGACCTGCTCAATGTCCTTACCTTCATCTTCTAATAGTGGAGTGTCTAATGACGTCGACCCAAAGGTCATTGAGCAGAATTTCATTCCATTCAGTGCCATATTACTCGCAGCAACCCAGGAGTAGATTTGGTTTGGGACCTCTTACAGACAACCAGAGTTCTGACTATTCCTACCAACTACCAATTTTGTATCATCAGCATAAAGAGAGGTACTGACATTACTACTACCAAGCTTCTGAAGCGGAGCAATGAAGATGATGAAAAGGAGAGGACCCAAAATGGAGCCCTGAGGGACGCCCGACTTGTCATCATGTATGTCACTAAGCGTTGCAATTTCGGATACATTTTGTTACACTTTCGACATACGTTGCTAAACAAGGGCAATCAATAGAGTACGTGATTTGCTCTACTACTGTTGGAATCTTTTTGTGACATGTTACGTGTATTATGCCTTAAAAAGCATGATTTAGTTATTTTACCACTCTTTCTACGTGTATATTTGTAAGATTCAAAAGAAATTAAGATTAAAGAGGAATAACAAACGTTTTATGAGAATGATTCAACATGCCTGAAGCAAGATTTCACGAAATATATTTGTCCCTTTTCCACCAGCGTCAGCTGACCTGAAAACATGCTCATGCGGTACAGCTCCTGTTGAGCTAAGCATTCTAGTTATGGTGAAAACCAAGTTATTTTTCCAATCTTTACTAATTAGTATTGGTATTATTTATTTGTTCAGCATTTGATTGCTCCAATTCTTGGTTACGTTTATTTGACAGGATGTTTGGGTGGTCTTTGTTTACCCCTTTGCACTTGAGCGCCCCCTTTTGATTTACATAGGTATGTGTCGAGGTTTTGTCTATGGCTTTACACAAAATCAAACGATAGTGCTAGGATCAAAAAAAAAGGTAAAACTTTAAGCTCGCTTTGAGACAGAAGTTCAATTGTTGGTTGAAAAAGCGGTCGCATTTTTACGTTTGACATATCCCTACATAGCCGAAAGATGGCGCTTGGGCACAAAGGAGTACAAAAAAACAAAAAAAACTGAGGCTGCGATTGTATCCAATTGACTTGTCAAACGGGAGAAATTCGCAATGCCTTAAAATCTGTCTCACGCAACCTTGTTCCGACGATTTATTTCTCGTGTTTTGGGTTGTACATGGGTCGTACATTCGCCTTCACAACTTATAGAGGTTCCGTGAGGCGTTAGTCATCATAATGCAAAACTTTTGTTCGACAAGTCAATAGTAAAAAAATCAGTAATTGTCAAAGTTTAAACAACTTTATGTCTAAAACAGTATCAATCTTATGGAGAAAACATGCCTCGTGGATTTTTGAAACTTAAAAAATAGATAGTATTACATCCTCAGTTACATTGCAAGAGTCATTTTGCTTTTTTCTTTTGATAAATCGGCCCAAAGGAAACTGATTTGTCGACTTCAGTTTTATCTTTTTTGCTGTTTTTTAAGATTTTCTGGCCAAGGCGTCAAACCAAACCGAATGTCCATAAATCATAGAACAACAAAATAGAGCATCGTCTGCAGATCATCAAGTTTGAAATGAGCTGAAGGTGCTGAATTTCAAATGTGCATTGTGATTCATGATATACCGTATTGAAGAAGGTGGTTCAATTTATGAAACCCTATTAACTGGGAACTGAGAATTTTCGCTTCTTTGTTTGTAGAAGCAATCAAACTATGATTCCATTACTAAGACGCATATCTCAGAAATATAATTTAGGCCTTGGGCTTTTCAAAAACCATCATTCAAGCCCTGGAAAAATAATCAGGGGATTCATTAGATGCGTTTCTCAACTTGTGATGGATTTAATAGAAAACTATAAAGCGAATAACCCGTCAAGACGATTCCGTTTGTTTTACTGTATGAGCGAAATATGTCTTTGGTGAAACAATCATGGCCTAGATCATCACTTACACTCATCCTTATGAGGGCCAAAGAGAATAATTAGTTCATTCAATTCAATGGACTTTCCAGAACTCCCTAGCCACCCTCCGTGTCGAGAAAGAGTCTCAAATCACGTTGGTTTCATCCTTGAAGAGACGCTTGACAGATTTGGAGATGAAAGAAGAGGATGACATTCGCGAGCTCGAAATGGAACGGTCGCTTCTCATCGCGGAATGGGAGCAAGAGACATATGCTTTAAACAGGGTGAGGCTTTGCTACAACATATTTGGACTTACACAGTCTACCTCATGGATAAGTCGGGCTTTTCTTAGATTAAAACGAGTATATCAGAACTATCCAAGTTGGAGGAGAAATTGACCCGGACGTTGACTGTTTGGCGAGCCGAATCAAATAAGGATATCGAGGAATGCCGGAGCAAACTCCAGAGCGCTGATGAGGAATTTCAAAGGTAAAGATCGATTTATTGCTGACAGAGACGATTAAGTAGGTCATATTTTGCGAGGGAGTAAGAACATTCTATATTTATTTTGAATTCATGAATTGAATGCTAACGTTATGAATTATGATAAACGGATTCTTGATTCTCCTCTAATTTTACTGATTCGTGCAATCAACGAAACGATCATTGGCATTTTTCTTTAGTTAGTTCAATGAATATAGACAATGCCCAACACAGCTAGAATACAAACTTGCTTTCTCGAATGCCAGATGCCACATTGAACGAATATTGGGGCTATGCCATTTCCGACCAAATTGACCAAATGAGGTCTACCGAGGTATGATTCTTCAAAAGTAGCACCAAACGGAAAAGAATGTGCCAGAAAGGCCAAACTGAGTGGTGACCAGTAGCGCTGACCTTCAAAAAGCCATGAAAACATCGCATGAAAGGCCCTAGTTGTTACACACTCGGAGTATTTTCCAGCAACTTCTCTTTCAAACTCGTATCTCTCTTGTCAGCATTGGGCAAATATGATTTAACAGGGGGATTCTTGACAGGGTTTTTCGCATACACGACAATGGCATAGGACGAGATCATCACTGATATCACAGTATTGATATAAATGGGAATGTCGAAAAGCAAATAGCTCAACATGGCAGTGAAGACTATTTCAATGGCACTTGCAAAGGCCTTTGCGATGGAGTTGAGATTCATCAAAAACATTGAAGTAATAATGCCCGCACACGCGTTATTGACAATGATCAGGATCACCAGGGTTTGTGCGATGGACGCCAAAGAAGGCATGCTGAAGGCTGTGATCAACTGGCCTTGGTAGGATAAGACTACCGTATTCCAGAAAATAGAGTCCAAGCACATGTACACATTTTGCACCATTAAGTGCACGTTCTTGCCTGAGTTTCCTTTTATGAGATATTCGTTGTAGACTCCGGCACAGACTGAACAACTCAGCTATGAAAAATGAATTACATCTGTTATTTACTGGTACCAATCAAGTGACTTGCCTTTGATATGTATTGGCAAAACATACTTGAACCACAATCAGGAGAAAACTGATGCTGTTGTAGAATACGTTTTGGATTGATAAATCCACTGGACCGAAGAGCTTGGAAATGGTTGCATAATCCAACTTCTGAACCACGCATCCTAGTGTGACTAGACATAACGAGTACCACTGCATTCCGCTCAAATATCTTTTGAACATGATCTAAATGAAAAAAACGATGGCAAATGTCAATGGTCACATCAATTTGCCCGTCGTTTATGATCAATTCGGGGTAATTCAAAAAAATGCAAATGCATTATTTTTCACTCTTCCCCTCATTTGCATTATTTTTTTACTTTGCCATTTTGATGAAGGTTGTGAAGAGTGTTTCCCTTTAGTTTACCTCTGTTCCTTGAAAATGTAAAAAAAACAGGAAAAAATGCAAAGCAAATTCCTTCCTACCATCTCATATCATTTGCTTTTTTGTTTTAAATGACTTTTTTCCTGAGTGGCGTGATTATCTTGTTTTTAGACAACGCAACTATTCAAAATTACGTCTCTTGAGCTTTTAAAACACACTGCCCCAAGGTCTTTTTTCAGTGCATGACCAAAGTATCTATTGAAAGAAAGATTGAATTCCATTTCTATGGTATGCTTACTTGTACGCGTAAGTAAGACAAACTCAGTACACTTAGCAGTCATATAGTTTAGCAGTTTACAGAGGAAGTTTGTGCACCCTTTTTTGACCTACTCTTGAATTTAGGAGGAAGAAGTAATGTGCAATCATGAGTATCAACTTGAATGCCTTCATCACTTAAATCAGTTCATGTTCTACCATCCTGCTTTTCCCCTCTAAGAATAATAAAGCTCATATTTCTCTACTTGCTTAACCATTTTGACAGCGATCACGCAATTGAGCTTGACACATCATTTAGCTGCTTCATTATTTTGCTGCTGACTCTTTTACAAAGTGTGAATGAAACTAGAAATCTCCGCTTTTTAGCATGATTCATTGCAGTTTTTGCCCTCCTTATTGCTTTTTAATTGAATTCTTTGCCAATCTTAGTTGCACTATTTGGACAGCCCTGATGATCATTGTTTCACTTACTTGAAACACAACACCCGTGAAGAGGAGCCTTATCTGCATGAAGATGTAGTAACTGGTCGGATCAAACGCTGCCAAGTTTGTAAATGAAAGGTTATTGTATAAGCAGTACAGAAAAGCCGGCACCATATACAAGACCAACATGGACTTGTTATCGTAGACTTCAGATATGAAGCTCCAAAATGTATGGCTGAGAACATGAAAAGATAAGACAAAGGCGTGTTTGTTAGATACTCACGGAAGTAGGTATTTGTAGAAACCATGAACTCACTCTTTGAGGAATATAAGAGTAGATAATGCGAGTTTCAAAACTTCCGTAAGGAGAACCACCGTGGTGGTGTTGTAGGGATATGTGGTGTTCCCATTTCTTGAGGCTGTTACCAGTAAACCTGAAAGGGAACATTGCGAAATTAGATGCACGTTCTTTTCACTAATGTTTTTTCGACGTGATCAAGACGTGAACAAACCTTGAGCTGTGAAGAGTCCTACATAGCCCACAAAAACGACTAGACTCAGGCGGGTGGGAAAAAGGTCCTTGTTAGCCAAGATGGCTTTGAAGATCATGATGGTCACCGGTGTATCTCGTCTGCACGTCAGAACACTATGATTGAATTTTTCACGTAGCCAAAATACTTTATTAGTTTTATTACAGAAAAGCACTTGGGCATGTTGTTAGCCAATATTCCTCAAGAGTGTGTTTGATCCTTGCTCGTGAGGATCTGTTCACCAATAGGACAAGAGAATTCCTCGAGCGAGCAACTCGTTCCGCTATTTCATTCGTCTAGGTCTTATACACACAAACAGCTGTTGGCTCCATGCCGCCATGGGCAACTAACACATAGAGATTCACTGTTGAACGTACTCTAGAATTACTAGTAGGAACAGGGGATACGTGCATGCTTTTGCTTTCTGCTAAAGTTCCAGGAGAGTGCCACTGACATGACCAACTGCCTGACTGCCTGACTGGCCGACACAATGAATATTGTATGAAGCAGGAAGCTCACGTTCCAAATCTGCCAAGGAGTGAAAGACAAAGAGGACAGGCTAGGATCACTTGATCTGGTCTGCCCAGAGTTGATAACAGACCACAATTTTTGCACATTGGACATTGTTACAAGTAGAAATTCCGAACATGTTGAGAGTCCAGAGTTACATTATCTGTATATAGTAATTTCACTTCAATAAAGCGAAGAATTACAGGCGACTAGCAATACTAATATTACAGCAACCATTATCATCGTTTGTGACAAAAGAGACAAAGTTTTAACTTGATTGAACTCGACCGAATAGGTACCCGGTACAGTGAAATTAGTATATGAATACATAAGCTGATATTTCGTGCCTTATTCGCCTCACCGCTTATCCTCTTGACGACTAGAAAGAACCTATTGAATTCTGCGGCGAGCGAAGTTCTGAACTTAGATTGGTTATCGCATAAGGCAAAGCGGTTAAGCGGTCAAGCGGATAAGCCACCAAGATATCAGCTAAAGTGGCTAAGTGAAAATGTCCGGCTTGTTGCCCTAGATTCCGCCGTCAAACCGTAAGTCAAAATTGAAAATAAACATAAAAGTTGGGTTGGGGAGGTGTGAATTGCGAACATAAGCGAAAACTTCCCATCTCCTGAACCATTTACTGCATTCAAAATTAGCACTTTATAGGAACACGACATTTTGTCGAATAGATGAACTTGTCTCAAAACTATAGAGATTGTGTTCTGACCACATGTTAGATTTTTTTTTAATTACCCGATTTCCACCAAAGGGAAATACATGTATGTTGTTTAATAACCCACTGAAACGTAGATGATGAAGTTGAACACAAATATGGAACAAAGTTGGGACCAAAAGATGAACAGACCATTAGTGGATTCACATCGTGCCTCTCAATGAGGCCATATAGCTCATCTGCTTCACTTATATATGCATATTCAAATATCATTATTAGACCTCGGAAAAAAGATGTCAAAATCAGCAAAACGAGATAACCAATAGGTGAAAAGTTGACAAAAAGGTAGAATAAAAGGTAACAAATTCGATCATGAAAAGGTGGAAAAAAACCGGTAAAATTTGTTAAAAAAATGTAACGTTTTTAAAACGTGCTCAAAAGTCGATGTCATATTCTCTCATTTGTACAAAAAAAGTCAAAGCAATAAAACAGAATTAAGTGTCGTGATAATTTTTGTCAATTAAGTCAATTTTGGATTCGGTGTGACGTGGCCATTTTTTTTATTTCATCAAAAGGATTACTCATATTTATAACCATATTCCAACTTTGTTTTCTGCTTTTTCAAGTTTTCTTCATCAAGTAGGCATGAAAAATGCCCAAAAGAAGGTATACAAAGGGGATTTTTTTCCCAAAAACGACGTGTTAGGTAATACAATTTCAAGAGGAAAAAACTTATCTTTTGATCTCAGGTGTTTAACTTCGAAATTAACTTTCAGGCCCAATGTCACTGAAGAATTATCGCAGTGTTTAGCAACCACCAACTATTTCGGTATTGAAAAACGTTGAAATGCTAGCAACAATAGGAATCCCATTAATTGCTAGCCAAAGCTTGTCGATGAAAACGAAGCGGATATTACTTAATATCCGCGTATCTGTAGCGTAACCGCGTAAGTGTAGTTAATAAGATTCTCAATTGCCCCCAACACGATCCAGGCCTATAACCCTTGACTCAGGCCATGTTCTTACGTCTGAGACGAGTTTTTTCACAAGTGTTACCTCTGATGAAATAAATAATCGAACGAGTATGGTTTTAGAGAAAAAATATTTTTCTTTTAAAAGGACCGGTTTTCTGCGGTAGAAAGTTCCCTCTTCGGCACGCAGAGGAAACTAAACGCCACCATTGGAAATCTTATTTCATGGCGCTGTGTTCACGAGTGGCCTGAATCTAAGTTTCCAGTTAGCGATGTGTTTCACTATTTCCAGCCACTCGTGAAGAAAATAGACATTCTCTAAAGTCAAATGGGGTTTTGAATGGGGTTTCAAGGGAAAATCGTATCTTGAAAACTGGTTCTTGTAAAAGAAAACTGTGAATTCAATAGCGGTGGCGTTCTTTGCATGCAGTTTATTCAAGTTCGGATCTCAAAAAGTTGATTGATCAAAACACCTTGATTGCGCTTGCCATTTCATCATACCCTCGGGCAAGCCCTCATCGCTCCTCTCTTCAAACTCGACGGCATGAAATGGGCGAACGCATTCAAGGTGTCTTCTTGACTTTTTCGACTCTCTTCAAGCCTCAGTTTTATAAACTCCGAGCAAAGATTGCCCCCGCAATTGAGTAAATAGCTATTCAACAACGAAAGATAATTTTTATATATCTCATTTGAATATGTTGCCAAATCACCGCATACGGCTGTTTATTAGCAGCGCATAGTATTGACGATCATAATGAAAGTAATTGCAATAATTTGTTCCTTTCTTCAAAAAAGAAATTCCAATCTCATTATATCTAAAAATGGTGTAACTGTAACGACCTAAAAAGCCCTAGTTACTCGTTACTCGTTCCCCTTTCGACCTCCTAGGCGTATTTTGTGTTTCTACTAACAGCCCAACAAAATTTGAAGCTTTTGGGGCAAATATCTCTTCAGCAATAAGTGATGATCACTTACAGGCAAAGTAGATGTTGTTGGATTTAAAGCTACAAAACATCTAAGCTGTTTCATAATGTTGTCTTTTCATCCGATGGGTTGTATTTCTGTTTTGTACATTCGGCATATTTTGGAAGATATTACCGTATAAGTTTATTAGGAATGACAAATGGTGATGCGAAAATAGCCTTGAAATATTAGCTTATTAGATTTTGGGGAAAGAATGTGAACGTGATTTTGATTTCATTTTTTTCGATTTTTGACGCGGAATGGCTAGGTTATGAATTACTCATTTTGATCACAATAACTGAAAGTGTAATTCGTTCCTTTCATTGAGGAACGCCTTCAGGTATGTATATTTGACGGATTGCGATCTTGACTTAATATATATCGAGGTTGCGCGAACTCGAACTTGCTGTTACGAAGGGGTAGTTAAAAAATAACTTGCACTTGCTTGTCTGATCAGATTAGAAAGAAGAATTATAAACAATTCATGCTTGTAATCATGCCACCTTGTCTTCACTCGTACATTATTCAACAGAGTATCAGTCATGGATTTCTAGACACTGGATGTCGGACGACCGACCACTCGGTTGGCTAAACAGCACAATAAACCGGTTTGCGATTAATTCCCAAGAGACCATCCATTGTACTGTTCTACCCGCCGAGTGGTCGGTTGTTCGACATCCAGTGTCTAGAAACCTATGTATCAGTCCATATGAAGGTATATGGAAAAATAAATGTAGCACGGCAAAGTAGTAAGGAGTCGTTTGTCCTCTTGCGCCAGCTGTGACGTCACTCCCCGCCTCATAAAAGGGGGAGAAGTACATGTGCATGACCATTAAACACATGTCAGGCATGGGCGTAATACTTTTGAATGAGTAGCTTTTTAGTAACTTTCATAAAACGTATTTTATTTGGCAATGTAAGGGAGCCAACTTTAGCAATCCAAAGATATATTTAAAGTAACTGTTCATGTCTGCATGGAGTAATTAGACAAATTCCATTTCTTACATTAAATCAGCTTCAATGTTGATTTATTTTGACATTTCTTTCTTGATGCTCCAAGCTTTGTTTCCCACCTGATCTAACATGGCTATTCAGCATTTATTCACTCCAAATCAGAGTTTTGAAATCGGCGAAATCTGTACTCTGAGTCTGTTTCTGTAGTAGTATCTCTCTAGGGGTTGGGACGGAGTAAAGTCACTTACATCAATCGGCGCTTGAGTGTTTCAGGAAACGCTAATAAATGTTGATTTCAATGCTTGTTCACTAGCTACTTTCTCTCGCTCACTCTAAAATCCGCCATTGTTTGCTGATTAAATTTAGACTCGTTGCAATTAGCTAACAACACTGCCACATCTGACATAGCTTGTTCGGGGAAGGACAATTTTGGGTCATGCTTGGGTCATGCCTGATCTTTTAGCGCTGAACACCATGCTTTATTGAAACTGCTCTTTTGCTTTACAAATTACCTGCAAAATCCGGATATAGTAACCATTTAGTGGAAAATGTATTGTTTGATGTTTGTACCACTCCAACGTCGAGTTACAGTCGATTGAGGAGTGATGAAAACTGTACAGTGGTAAAAGTTCATTTTTTGGGTAATGTAGGACAAAGAAGGGGAATGAAAGGACAAAAACCCGCCGAGGGTAAGGGCAGCTTTACACTAGGATGGAAAACCGAGATTGAATCCTGTTTGGGGATTGAAATAGGACTAGTTCTGGGGCGAGTTCGGCTAAAGACTTGAATTCAGCAGAAGACTCCAGTTATTCACTGTACTCAAGTCGAACAAAACGTCTCATACGCCAAAAACTCGCCCCAGCTCTAGTCCTACTAAGATTGTCTCAAAATGTTAGGGCCAACTCGAGGTCTTGTATTTTTCTTACAAATCTGTGCTTTTCCTCTTAAACAATCAAAGAACAATGGGAGTTGTTGAATTTTCTTCCGGGGTTGAATCAAGAAGAGTACTTAAATAGTCCCTTAGTTCAAGAAATTGAAAATTTAAAACATCAAACCAATCAAAAAGCTCAAAAAAGCCTAGGAACAAAATACATATTTCTTCCGTTAATGATAGAATGCAGTATGTTTGAGGATTATCATTGCTTATGGGACTCATTAAAGTCATCAGTCATTAGTCAATACCGTTTTGTATTCCTGAATTCCTGCATTTCAGAAAAACAGAGCTCTGTTGGACAAACAACCCGGATATTAGAAAGTTTTTCCGCAATTTCTTAAAGGTGCCTATAACCAATTATCACCCGATTGTCAAAATCCACCAAATTTGATAATGATTGTGTACAGTGGTCGTAAATCTAAAAAAAACTCCTGGACCTCGTAGTCCAGGATTTACTCAAAACGTCCGTTAAACCTCACCATGTCTCCAAAGAATCAGCGAGAATCAACTCTCGTCGACAAGGTGCTCTACGCTCTTGCCAAGCTATAGTATAGAAGTCCTGGCCAACGTTCCGGACACCATTCATAATGCTCTGAAAGGTATCAACAATGTCAAAGCTTCTTTTTCGTACACTGTCATGTCAAGAATGTTATGATGATTTCTGTGAATCCGTATCTGTTGCATGAGGCACCTCTCGAGAAAATACTGAAGAACGTCTGAAATCTAATAATGATATTACTTATTGGTAGAAAGTACATAGAATACAGCTTTTTTTTAACTGTTACATATTGAAAATTTAACTTCGAAATTAAAGTTGCGTAAGTGTTCACAAAGAATAAATATTTATCTTTTACCCCAATGCAACAATTAAAAAAGCCAATGGTAAATGTTCAGG
>NC_081450.1:6667290-6667763 GCF_007210705.1 Tigriopus californicus | reverse complement strand
GTTCCTTTTGAGGGAAGGGTTTTCTCGTTTGAATCTGAGGGGTGAGCCTTAGCCGACTACCAAAGCCAGCCATCACACATCATCCATTTTCAAATTTCTATAGGTACTTTCAAGTCCGCATCTGATTAGTTTTCCCTGTGTGAGGATGATGGGTGTCTAAAAGTTACCCTGAGAAATGTTGGGGCGGAGATCTGAACTGAGGACCTCTCATGATAGGAATCTACGCTAACCAATACAGCAACCGCTGCGTCTTGTTCCCTCTAAAATTTCAAAATAGTGTCGAGCATTCAACTTTAGCTTGTATAAGTTTTGCTTGCTTTCATCCCCTGGTTTGAAAAATATCCATATAATATAAATATAATAAAGTCTTTTCAAATGAAAAACATACGTATTTCTCTCGCATGAGTTATCTCAGTGATGAAGGGCAATGAGTACTTATTTGAGAAGGGATATTTTTGTTCAAATCACAAAAG
>NC_081450.1:6666598-6667259 GCF_007210705.1 Tigriopus californicus | reverse complement strand
AGCGTAATTTCAAGGAAACTTGTTGTAGGGTTTCCCTATCCACAATGTTTCTTGCCACTTTACCGCAATTGTAAAATACACCAAAAAATCATCTTGCAATCTGAAGTAAGCTAGCTGATTCCATTTCAGTTGTCATGCCTACTAAAGGTACGCAAAAACGATTTCTTTTTTTGCCTAATTTTTTGATTCATCTCATGACTACCCAGGGTAACTATGAGACTCCAAAACTTCCCAAAGTCAATAAAAAAGACTTTCCTTACCAATTATATTTTTGGAATTTTGGTTATTTTGTTTACCGTTTCAAGGGACCTTAAAAAAGAAGAAAAAAAAATGTTAAAAACGGTTATGACCGCTATTTAATTGATCTCTTCTAATGGCCACTTTGAACCAAAGAGCTGAATTTTGAAGCTCCATCCATTTGATAAGGATGGTTCATTTGAAAAAAAAATCTTTTTATTCAATTAAAGCCAATTTACAAGCAACCTGTTTCCCACTATAATTCATGTTGTCGATAACCAAGTAAACTCTGGCTTACTCAAGAGTAACTTGTTTAGTTCCTTTTGAGGGAAGGGTTTTCTCGTTTGAATCTGAGGGGTGAGCCTTAGCCGACTACCAAAGCCAGCCATCACACATCATCCATTTTCAAATTTCTATAGGTACT
>NC_081450.1:6626181-6666562 GCF_007210705.1 Tigriopus californicus | reverse complement strand
GTATCTTCCGATGGTTAAATGTAAGAGCTATAAATACATCAATACTGAAAGACGTAATATGAGTTCTGAGTGGAGGAATTTATTGCATGGTATGCCACACGCATATCCCAGATGGACAAAGTATTCACAACTAAGAACGAATGTGTTACTTTGTCGTGGGCACATATCAAGGGTTATCCCATAGAGGAAGCAACTCCCAGAGAGTGCGATGAGAGCAAGCCAGACAGGAATATTCTATACAGCTATTCTGCTAGCAATCCTTACATTTCTTTAAAACAAAAAGCCTACCAATGAGCAGAAGTTTGGCATTAGATTAGGACTAAGCAGCCATACATATTAATATGCAAATTAAATGAGGTTTGAAATAATGCAAGGAAGGTGCACAAACTGATATAACAGTCTCTTTTTTCATGGATGATATCAACGTTTTCTTCCAATCGCAACCCATCGGTAGGGAGTCTGAAAAAGGTTAATTTTGAATACAATATTCAAGGTGAGCTCCGTGCTTTAGTTAGAATGGTACTGTAATCAAGAACTTGTCCAAGTGTAACTTAAAACCCACTTTAAGATCAAAACCTACATTTACATTACAACATACGTTAGTGGGAAGTAAATAAAACCATGAAGGAGCCAGAGAAAAAAAGACCTTGTTCAAGCTGATCTGAATTTTCGAGGGGCTTGAACATACTCGCCATATACGCATTCAGCTTTTAGGGTCATAACTTATAAGATTTGACGCTAAAACTTGGTTTGGAACAAAGCTCATGAATGCTTTTGAAAACGCACAGTATTACATACATGTCTTTCGTACCTACTCTGAATACTGCACAGCCCCTTCCAATGCGAGAGCTTTATAATTTGTTAATTGGTAATAGTGAAACATCTTTGGACCAGGTCGGCCCTTTTGCAAACCTGTTGAACCTGCATAATTTCAAATTTCAATGCAATCTTCTTTTCCATCGTGTTTATGCTTCTTTAAGTTTGGCTGTTTGTTAATCCCTTTTTACGATTTTACTCATCTGGAGTAAAGAGCCACTTAAAAAGCCACGTAAACTAAATATTTTCTAACGGCTTACTTGCTAATTTTTACATCAAAGTTTCTAAGGCAATTTCTCAATGTAGCAACGTCCTCTAAGAAACAACTTTAAACTATTTTTTACGGGGATATCAAACTACTAGCCTCTTGAAAATGTTAGTGTATAACACCGGTATAAGGGAGGCAATTGCCGCATGACGCAACAAAAACGTGATCGACACATGGGTTAATGAGAAACCCAAATTGACATTACCGCCATGTCTTGACTTATCTTGAAATATTTCCTGATCATTGTGAGCACAGTTGTCGTCAAGGACGACAATAAAAATACTTCAAAGGTGCATAATTAGGATCACACGTCAATATTACCAAACCCCAATTAATGTTCTCACCTCATTGCAAGGCTAATGACCATTTTTCTCGAAAAAATCTTTCAGAACGTTTGTGAAGTACGAGAGGATTTAGCGTGAGAGATGGTCGCTATGTTATGGAATTTTTTCCAAGAAATGCATGTTTAGTGCAAAATCTAGAACGATAAACTTTCCGGAACATAAAGGTCTACCACCTTTTTCTCGAATTTTTGACAACCTCTGTCAAGTTCATGTTGTGAGGAACACGCACCAAATTCCACTGTTGGCGATTCATGATCCATAATGTCAAGAGCGTGTTGTTCCCGTATTGGCAGACGTATTGGTAGTCGTCGTTTTGGTGTCGGGAACGACCGCGAGAATTGGAGCGGGAATTCATGCGAGTTGGGCCGAAGACCAAAGGCTGAGAGTGCCAACCAGCTGTTGATGGCGGACGCTAATTGGCTTGTCGAGAAATGCCAGGGAACCGACCTCAAGAAGGAAAGACGTTCCAAAGCCAGTTGCTTCATGGCTCGAATCATGCTAAGGTGGTCGATCTTGGTGGGATTGGTACTCTTGGGAGGAGTACATCTGACTTGGGGCCAAGTCGATATATTTCAGTCAGAGGTCTACAAGAAGAGAAAAGGACTGGTTCTCAATGTGAAGGACACAGATGCCGATACATTCGCGGCCATCAATTTTGGCAACAATCAACCCATCTACAAGTCTTACTTTGTCCATGCGAATCCACAAAACTTTAGCGGGACTATTGTGGACCTCAGTGCTGAAAGCAACATGGCACCCAGTTTCGAAGAGGGTAAATATATACGTTCAGCAGTATCCCAATTTAATGTTCCATGATTAATAAGAAGTTGCCCTGAACTCGATAAAAGAGCATGTTTTTTATAGAAAATATATTCTGAGGTAATTTGCTTTGGTCACATCCTGACGGAATTTCATGGAAATTGATTCAATTATGAAGATATGTTATTCATTCGTGGAGTATCACTCGTCCCTCGCTTTATTTTCGAGTATCTTTCCTTTTCCAGGCGTCTATCTGGAAGTAGGACATTGATGAAAATACTATTCATTGCAAAAACGAACTTTTGAAGATTATCAAGAGCTTTATGTACTATTTCATTGAATATTTCATATTGAACCCCCAAATTCACTTACTCATTTCATAAACAACCTGAACCCCTAAAAATTTCAAGGGGCCGCTAAAGGAGGTGCCTTGTGCCTTGTAGATAAGATGCAGACTGACCGGAATCACATGCCTTTCTTAACTGGTCGCCTTTGAATTGTTTTAGATCCGTATTCATTGAAGAGGATCTGGGTGTATGCCAACACTCAAGCCAACAAAGAGCTCATATTGAGGTCTGGTTTAAGGTTCGACAGTAAAGTCTACTTGGTTTCGTCCAAACCAGACAATCAATCTATCATCTTTTCGGAATTCTACACCATCCACAACGAAACGGCGCCTGTGGAACGCATTGTCGAAGATTGGAAGAACCTAAAGATTCAAAATGAGCCAGAATATATTTGGAAGCGGCGGGTGAATGTCGAAGGGATCCATTTCTACGTAGGGGCCATGAATTATGTGTCCATGATCAGCCTTCCTGACGACAAATCAGACCAAGCTACGGGATTTTGCTCGGAAATCATCCGCCTCCTTTCCAAAAGCATGAACTTCACCTACGAATACAAAACGCCCCCTAGGAACGTGTTTGGCACTTTCAGTGAAAGCAAAGAATGGACAGGCCTGGCGGGTTTAGTGGTGCGGAATGAGGTGGATTTCACGGCAAACCTGGTTCCGATGTCGTATGAACGCGCCGACGAGATGAATTTTTCTCGTGGCATCACTTTGGAACAAAGTGTGTTCGTGTATAAAAAGAGTACATCGGGTGCCATCCCCCTCCAACGCATGTTCACCCCGGGTGTGGCAGTCATGTTCGTGGTCGTATTTGTCGTATTGCTCTTGAGTGCCATTTTCATCGCCTACCTTTATCGGCTTGGTCATCTTCATGCCGTCATGGAAGTGGTTCTTTCGATCCTGGCCTCGTTCATGAACCAAGGCTTCACGGAGCGCTTCAGTGCCAACTCGATGAGGATCCTTTTGTACACGTCCCTGTTGTTGGGCATTCTCTTTGTGAACATACTCTCAGCCAGGCTGGCCTCGTTGCTCAGCGTTCAGCTGGAGGATGATCCCGTGAACCAATTTGAGGATGTTATTGACAAAGAATTGGAGCTCTTTGTTCAAGGTCAATCCAGTCGGGAGGAGTTCTTCTCCCTGGCCAACAAAGGCTCCGCTGCCAACTACATTTGGGAGACCCAGTTAAAAGACGATCCCTATCAAAGGCCTCCCACCATGGTCGATGTCATCAACAACGCGTTTGAGAGCGATGAAGGCGTGATTTGGACCAACCCGGTGGTGTACAAGTATTGGGCAGTTCGTAACAAGTCCAAGGCGTGCGAGATGAGTCTCCGCAGAGAGCGACGAAGCATTCACCACAGTTTCGGGGTCCGAAAAGATTGGCCCTATCTTCAGGCCATGAACTATCAGTTGTTGAAGTTCATTGAAAATGGGCTGATATCCCAATTACAAGCCGAATGGCATCACCCCCAACACCTGGAGCAGAGTAGCTACTGTCCCAAACGTGAGGAATCGATCAAAATGGTGGGCATTCCCGACGTCAAATTTTACTTCTTCGTTCTCTTCACGGGAGTGGGTCTGTGTGTTGTCTTCTTTGTGGGCGAGATGATCGGGCGCCGAAAGAACCTCAGAGCTGTTCTGATCAATCAAAGAAAGAAGAATGCTCAATATGCACAAGCTAAAAAGCGACCCAGAAGTCACAGCATTCGGTCTTTTCGAGCCAAGACTGCACATGTGAAGCGCTCCAAACCTTCAAGTGTGAGTGGCGGGAGTGCCACATCCCGAGGATCGGAACGATCCACCACAAGATCGCCCAAAATGTCCTCAGTACAACCTTACTTTACATTCACAAACGAAGAACAACAACAATACCTACCATGATGCCGTTTGGATGGGACATGTACTAAATAAAGTTGGAAGTAACTAGCCCTTCTGAGCCTTGTTTTGATCGTTTTGCTAGGAAATTAAATCTGATATGGATCGATTTTCTTATCGAAAAAGGGAAACAAAATAGGAAAGTTGAGCTCAGTGGACATTTCCAAGCTATGATTAGAGGGATTGAAGTAATATAAAAGCTTTAGCCAAAATGACCTCTCGCAGTACCTAACCTTCTCCAGCTTTAATAATTTAATTTTGAAGTGCCCAATGGCACGATTCTTGTATGTTTTTTTTTGTGAAAATTGTCCACAATGAGATGGAAGTCGACTCATAAGATTCAAATCTGTGTGAAGTGGTGTCCATTTTCCTGTGGATCAATATCTTTGTAAATTATGATTGAGCCAGTTCATCACAGTTCTGTCGATATGATCTGGTTCACCATGTTGCTGAAAATTATTTTAAGACCGTGGATCTTTATGACACTCGTCACTTCAAGTTTTTTCCTAGCCTTGAAGGGAGACTAGACATCCCGTAAAATATTCTTGACAAGTCTCTGAAGTGATATCACGGACATTTAGTCCTAAAAGGTCCCAAAATATGACAAATTTGAATTCTCCGAATGGCTTGAAAACAATCATTGATAGCGGCTCAAAGCTTTCTTTCACAATTTTTTACATCACTTGAAATTGATGGAGAGCTTAGTCCCCCAAAGAACGTTTTCAGTGCAGTCAAGCTATTCTGATGGCATGGGTATGGTTCGATGTTTTTAGCAAATTTCTTAGAAACTTCCACCATAATGTACTCTCCAGAACATGCATTCTTTGTGTAAACTTGGAAAGGGACTTATCACCGCATGTAATTATCAGCTGTTGGCAGGGCGACTCACTCAATGTACGTATTAAGACATTTCATTTCGTCCTTTCAAATTACGGCCAACAACCTTCATGAACTTTAAGAACCGTTAAGTACGTATGTCTTGGAAGAAGACTGACAACCGAAAAATAACTTCTGTCTAAAAGAAGTATGAATGAATTGCATTTACTTATTTAGGAAGTGTCAAATATGATACCCGCCTATTTGGAAATTTAGAATTCACTCGTTCTAGCGACAGACACCTTTTGCAATGCCGATTCCAAGGGTTATTCTTTTTATTGATCGTTACATTCCAAACATTTACATGGATGTCACTGTAGGGAATGCAATCCCAAGTGCAAGTAGTACGATCTTCTAGTAGTGCCTTCACTTTGATCATGGCTCTGACTTTGGTAGTGCCATGTATGCATGAGAAGAGTACGACAGTGAGTTCAGCGCACCATTGCGGTGGAATTTTGAAGCTTCAAATCCATTCCAAAACAATGAGTTTACATGGGTCCCAAAACTAAGCACAACTTGGTAAATGCTAGGGCCTTGAGAGTTAGATATCGGGCTGAAGTTACTCTTCAGGCATCATCAACTGCAATCACAGCAAGAGCAGATTTAAATTATGTATTTGTCAATAACAAACATATAAAGGGGCTCGAAAAGTGGTGTTTCAAAGTACGTTTAAGGATGTCTGAAAGGTACGGCTTTTTCCACTAATAGATCATGAGCCAATGTGCCCCACCAATTGTCATATTTTGGTTCTTTATGTGTAAAGAAATGAGTTGCTTCTGTTTGGTTATGGCTACCTAAATGAATAAATAAGCTTAATTTTAAGCGTAATTTCAAATATGATACAACTTGAACGCCCCCAAAGATGGTTCTATATCCACCCAAAGTATTTTCATTCGATTTGGCAATCGCCCTGTTCAGTCAACATATAAAGTGTACTTCACCACTTAAAACTAGCATTTCATGCCTTTACTTAGTGGAGTCAAAAGCCGGAATTGTTCAGAAATGTTACTCTCAAAACCTGGTCGGACGACAAAAAATGCCATCCGGGGCGAGTTTTAGGTTTTCTAATGTACTTTGATTTATTATGAATAGACCTCGAAAGAAAGTTGCCTTTTCAGCCGAAAAATTTTTTTAAAGTTGAGATAAACGCGAAAAAACATTGAGAAAACACAAAATCAACGCTGTCAACAATTAAAAAAAAGTTGTGGAAGTGGGCAAAAAAAAGTGTAAACATGAGAAAAAAAGTTGCAATAATGCAAAAAGAATTGTGACAAAGGAGAAAAGGTCTTTTTTAGCCCCTTTTGGTCTCTTTGCTGCACTTTTATGTGTTACAAAATCTAAGCAACCAACTGTATGTACTAGGCTATCCATTGAGTTCATCAGAAGTTAATAATTTTCTTGCAATGTTCGATATTAGGACACGTCTTCAACTGATTTAGATGTCCTGGTAGTCTTCCTCTTCTGGACCCTACAGCTTTGGTGCTGAGAGTGTATTTGTTCACGAAATGATTTTGGGTCGGATCGTGACGGATCATGATCATCTGGGGTACCTCAAGCAACTATTCTGGGTCCGATCTTGTTCGTTTTATTCATTGCACCACTACACGGATTGCCCCTCCAGTCTTCAATATCTTCTTATGCTGACGACACTAAGCTAGTGTTCGGAAGAAATTCACGAAACCAGACAGACCTGCAAAATGACTTGGACGTTGTTTACAAATGGGTCCACTCTCAAAACATGGAATTAAATGGGGATAAGTTTCGAATCATGACGTACAACCAAAATGGAAAAGACAAGCCAATTTACACCGACAATCACCTGAAACCCATATTATCAGTAAGCTCCATTACAGACCTTGGAATAATAGTTGAAAATAACGGTAAATTTGGAGAACACATCCAATCGAAAGTGACCAAAGCATACCAAACTTGTGGCTGGATACATCGAACTTTCAAATACAGAGACGCTTATACTATGAAAACTCTATACAAGTCTATTGTCCAACCGCATAGAGAATATGCTTCCCCATTCTGGGCGCCAATGAATGTAGGGGGCGCTGAATAAGGTAGAAAAAGTACAAAGAAGTTTTACAAAATATATTGCAGGCATGTCCCACTTAAGCTATTGGGAAAGACTTTAATCTCTTGAATTATATGGTATTCAGCGTAGGTACGAACGCTACCTAATCTTTTATGTTTTTAAATGTCTCCATGCACTTTGTCCTAACCCGGGAATGATATATCACGTTAGTGACAGAAGAGTCATCACAAGTGAAATCAAATTTAATTTCAACCCATCAGATAAAAAGTTGTTGAAGACGTTATAATCCTGTTTTGTACTAAACCAAGCACCAACCCTCTATAATCTGCTACCATGCTCACTTCGACGATTCTATTTACTAGATGATCTAGTGTTAAGTTTTAAGTACACAATTTCCAAACCAAAAAGAAAGTTTTGGTTAGAAATCTTCATGAATATCGAGAGGAATTATGCACCTGAAAATGCCAAAGCTCCTTCTCTTCAAAATGCCCCCAAAGTGGCCCTTTTGATGGCCTCGGAAGTGTTTCATACCTTATTCAAAAGGCGTCCAAGGCTTCACATAGGACTTCATAGAAAGGTCCATAATCTATACTAAGCTAAGGCTGTTTCCTGTATTGAATGCAAGTTGTCTGAAGCTGACAATAGTGAACAATTATCTTCTGCCATGACCTCTTATTACTAAAACCGTCGCTATTCAATTCAAAAATGGTGCATTTTGCCAAAAGTCAACAGAGTTCCACTTTCAAACACTTTTGAGCTTTTTATTGATATGAGAGTAATTTTAGACTACCATTTACAATACATGCCCTTCTAATGCAAGGAATGAAAGTAAGGGTTCCAAACTCTTGAGCGAGAATCCGACCCGATTCGTGGGATTTTCCCCATTTAGCGTTCAAATCGTAATGGCTTTATTTAGCTGTCATTGGCTGAGCATGATTCCGACTTTGAGAAAGGAAATGCGTTTCAAGACTCATTGGAAAACGAGCATCAACGTTTGTTTTTCTTCATAAGCCTAGAGTTAAGTATATCCATATAAAATATTTATTACGAGTTTGAGCCTCATTGGATTAAGATTTGACATCATGTATATCACGTATACTGGGATGTCCCAATTTGGGTTCCAGGCGATGTAATCCACTAAAGCATGGAGAGGGGGGGAGACTTGTGATCGAACCCATGAACCCGAGCAAAGCTCGGTCGGGCGTTAACCAACTGCGCTACAATCATTTCCCCTTTTAGACACCAAAATGAATCCGATGGCATGTCGTTAATGCGAAGAAAATCTCTCGGGAAACGTTTCGTGATTCTCAAAATTTTAGGGCAAGACTTCATATTGAGATCGTGTAGTCGTCCATCACACACGCTTCTCACAAGGTGAGGCTTACATTTGTCGAAATAGGACATGCAAGAATGGAGGCTCTGTTCCTGGTCGAAAACATAATAAATGCAATAATTAACACAGTCTGGAACTTTGTCAAGCAGTGGAAGCCCTGTGAATCAGCGCACTCTCCGTAAAGCGCAATAGATGTAGGCACAGACTAGTAGGTACCTAAATCCGTGAGTCATCCACGCGTGCATCATGTTCTCTCGATTTCTTCGATCAAGAAACCGATCGATATTTTCTGCCTAAATGAGTCCGAGTGGTACTGTCCAGATATGCAATCAACGTGAACAAATCCAGCCTTGATTTCGTGAATGCCGTATGACACATGTGACTCTGCTGAAATAACCATGATGTCAAAAGTGGTGTTGAGACAAGAGACAGAGAGAGAGAGAGAGAGCCTACAAGCCACACGAGTCAATCCCAAGGAACTTTCACTTGAAGAAAATGTTCCCCATTCTCCTTCTTTTTAGGTGTCATTCCCTGTGCTCGTTCTTCTCACTGACCGAAATGTTTCCCTGATCTTTTAAGCTGTCCCATAAATGGAAGAACTTTCAAACTTCCCCAGCCACACAAGAGTTAAAAGAAGAAGCCCAAATCGAAAAGCAATCGAAATGGGGCGTGAGTATTGTGACCTTTGGTCCTCTCGAATACCTTTCTTGGGCAACCTAATGGCTCTGTTAATTCGAACAAACACTTTGAATTATGAATGAGTGCCAAGGAAGTGTGTGTGTGGCGGGAGAAATAAGTGGGCCAGGGTCCAATACTCTGACTCTAGTGTTCCGAGTTCATAACTTGGGAAGGGTTGCCAAGAAATTGCAGTACTGCTCCTGCTATTACAACAACTACTACGGCTACTACTACTCGACGAAAAAAAAAGTTCCTGCTTCATTCAGGATGCCCACTCTGAAAATACTGCTGCAGACACTACGTAGCATCATGTACGTACAATGAGTAGTAGTACTATTACAAGAGTCAAGCAAGTCTCGAAGTTTATTCCAAGCTTTCCTTAGCCGAAGTAGCGTTAGCGGCATCACCGAACACTTCGACCGATTTCCACGACATCACAACGAATTCGCCCAGCACCCAAAAACTAGAGAAGGAATCAAAGAAAATAAAATGGGTTGGCAAAATATTGTCCACGAGCGAAGCTCCGTTTTGACTTTGCGTCTCTATAAATAAAGACTCTCCGGCCTTGGCGAGGACTGACTTTTTGCCGAGCACAACATCTCGATTTGCGCCAGATCAATTTACAGAGAGAAACAAAGCTATTTGTGATAAAGTGGTGGTGGTGACGGCGGTGGTGGTGGTGAAGGATCGCTCGGGTAAAGCCCATAGAAACGCATCCATCGAGGGGAAAATCGAGAAGTTGTGGAATCAGGACATATTATCATTTCCTCTCCCGACTCTCTCGGAGTTGGATATCAAGTGGATAATGCCAAACCGTCCTGTTTGCTTTTTTGATTTAGCCATGCCGATTCCACCGGCCGCGTCATCTTCATCATGACCTATTCTTCGGATCAGGGAGGCATTCTTCTTCCTGATTTAGTGGCAAAAGTGATCATGCCGAGTGTTGTAATCCCTCAAATGGTGAAGCTTTCTCAAACTAAACACGCTCTGATGGATTTTCAAGATACATTATCCCTCATCGCCGCCCTTTTGTGATTCTTGGAAGCATTTTTCGCCCCACAAACTCCCTCCTTCTTCATCTTCCCATCTGTTCCCGCTCCCTCCAGCACCTTTAAAATGCCGTTTCTGAGCTCATTTGACTCCCGGCGTGGACCGTCAGGTTCTTCAAGCGCAATCACTGCCTCTACAACTTCCAGAGGTTCAGTCTTGGATCGCTTTGGAGGCAGAGGTAACAATCTGTTTGAAAAGCCACCCGCCTATGGATCGAGTCCGGCTAGCTCCACGAGCCTTGGGTCAAGATATCGATCGTCAACCCTCGAAAGACCCACGGATGCCTACGGTTCTAGTCGATTGTCAAGTGGGACCTCGTCCACAAGTCTCACTGTACCTTTCGGTTCCAATTCCAATGGATCAACCTTGAAGAACTATTCAAGGTAAGGGAAAGAGAAAACGAACGATGACGAAGTCGCTTACCAAAAGCATTCCGAAAGAAAGATATTTTCGTTGAATTTCAGATTAGATGATGGAGACCCTGGATTGAACGGATCTTTATCAACCTCATCAAACAACCTAAATGGCATTGGCGTGGATCGATTGTACAAACCGGCATCGAGGAGCAATTCCCGCAATCTTTTTGACAGCCTACGAAGTACCGATTCAGGATATTCGACCACAGTCGCGAGTCCCTATTCCACTGTTCAAAGGGACCAAAGTGAGAGCAACCAAGATCGGCTAAGTGCGTACTCCAAACGCGTGTCCGAAACTCTTGCTCGACACGGAGCATTGGAACCGGAATCGGCCAAACGGAACAGTATTGTCGAGCCCGAGGAGTCCCAATCCAATTCACAATGGAGGAAACGACTTGAGCAGGAGAAAGAGGAAGAAGCCCAAAGGAATCTCACCTATGTGATATCGAGGTCAACATCGCCGTCGCCTTACTCGGATAGGGCTCGACGAACTCGGATTACTCGGTCCACAGAACCAGTGGAAACGTATCAAAGGAGGTCACGAAGACCTCGCACTCTCGAGGCCAGTGTTCAAACCCTCTCCACTTTGGAATACGGAAATCTAGCTTCTGTGTTGAACCCCAAGTCTTCCAATGAGTTCGATTACTATGCAATGGTTAAAAAATCCTTGGCCGAGGAAGCCCAAGACAAGTTTTTAGTGAAGCACAAAAGACCCGAACCAATAAGTAACGGAAGTGCGTTTGAGAACGATACTGCTTATGAAGTGAAAAAGGCACCAATGATGCAGTTACTTCCAGGCACGAGACCAACTGTTTTGCCAACCAAAATTGCTCAAAGGGACTCTAGTTCATCCTTTCCTCCTCAACGAACGCCTCCTCCCATTCCACTTCACGAGAACAAAGAAGAGGAACAAGAAACCTCTTATGAATATGAAACGGAAGAGGAGGAAGAGGAAGAAGAGGAGGAGGAACTAGACGAAGAGGAAGATGACCAAGGTATTGGGAGAGATGAGAATGGAGAAACCTACGAAAGTAAGGCAGAGCATGTCTTAGAAAATGAAGAGAACTCAGATCTTGATTACATTGACGAAGAGGATGATGAACTGGCGTTGGTGCGTTCACCAACCCAACGACGGAAAAAGAAGACCTTTATCAGTGGAACAATTGACATTGATATCCTTCTGGGCAAAGAACCAAGCCCAAGTGCTAATGGAACCGAATCGAGCAATGGTTTGTACTCTACCACCTTGAAAAATTCCGTCGACATGACCAATACTAAGAGTGCCAAAGAGGCCCTGAGTGATGAAGCTCCTTGGTGGCTGAAGAATGGCAACGCCCTTCAAGTTTCCCCCAGTAAAAAGTCCCTGAACCAAATTGAAAAGCTCATGCAAGAATACGAAACAGATCCAGAGCCGGAGGAGCTCACTGAAGATCCCACCGGCGAAGTGAGTGAGCTTTCTCAAGACCTAACCACAACTGGTGCTGAGGAAACGATCGCCGAGGAGGAAAATTGGGACGAATATGAATACGAAGAATATGAAGGCGAGGAAGAGGGAGAATGGGAATATTACGACGAGGAGGAGGGGGAAGAGGAGGAGGCTGTGGCCGAGGATGGGTCGGAATCCAATGCTTCCAAAGCCTCCACGGCGCAGTCTATCCCAGATGTGAGAGAACCTTGGATTCTTAGCGGTCTATCAAACTTTATCGCTCCACCACCACCAAAGCCCTTGCCAATGGACGATGATGAACATGCAGAGGAGGACGACGAGGCTGAACTCGAAGACAACACCAATCACAATGGCACCGACAAAGAAAAGGAACAAGGATACAATCAATGGCTAGAAGAGACTGCATTTTTACAAGCCACAACCAGCAAAATCCTAGAGGAAGTCGTGGCCATTGGAAAAGCTAAGGAAACCAATGAGGAAGCCGAAGAAGAAACCCCGTCGGCCGCGAAGGCCAAGCTATTGGTCAAAAAGATCAAAACATCATCCGGGACCGATTTGAAGCGTATTCTATTTTCCTTGAAAGACTTCTTTCAAAATGACAAGGCATTGGTTTATGACTTTGTGCAAGCCGAAGGCCTGAGGCTTTTAGTGGAGTTGGGAGAAGATGAAGAAGCTCACCTGCAGAATCTGATTCTTCGAGCAATCGGCCAGATTATGCTGTACGTCGACGGGATGCATGGCGTGATGACCAATTTGAAGGCTATCGAGTTTTTGTACAAACTCATTGCCTCAAATAACCCTTTGGTGTGTAAAACGGCCATCAAATTACTCTTGGTATTTGTGGAATATACCGAGAAGAATTCCATTCTGTTGGTTCAGGCCATTTGCGACACTGACAAGGGTCTGGGTGTGATTCCCTGGACGAATTTGATTCAAGTGCTCCAAAGGGAAGATGCAGAGCAGGAAGTGTGTGTATTTGCATTGACCTTGATCAACAAATGTCTGTATGGAATACCCGATCAAGACACGTTCTATCACCAAACCGATTACATGGAAGAACTAGGCATCGAAACCATCAGTGAGAACTTGTCCCAATGGGACGAAACCTCAGATTCGTTGATGCAGCAAATTCAGTTGTATGCAGTCGCCCTCAAACAAGAGGACGGTGAACCCGTCACCGAAGACGAGATTAGCTACCTAGATGAGGATACCTCTGAATCTTGTCTGAGAACTTCACTGAGGACAAAGTCCGAGGTAGTGACCAGTAACTTCCATGAACGCAAATCCTTGTGATATAAAACCAAGAAGATCGCCAACGCTGACGTCGATAGCACCGGGGATATCGCGGGGGTCAGCGTTAAAGATCTGGAGAGAATTCTCAAGAAGCACGGGCTCCCAATGAGTCCATCCGGTGAGCGGTTGAATTCCATGGAATTGAGTGGCTTTCTAGAGAAGGCCCGATCCGTGTTTGTGACGAAGGTGGCCAAAGGGGAGGAAGAGGAACAAGCCAAGATTGAGAAAGAGAAGGAAGAAGAACAGGCTGCTATCCAAAGGGAGGGCCTACTGCGGTGGGAGGAGATCTTAGCCAATTTTGACAGGGCTTTGATCATTCGTGACCTGGATTTCACCGATCTGAACGAAGACGAAGATGAGCACGTGAATTTGGTGACAACAGACGGAGGCGGCATTCCAGCGCCGCCACCTATTCCACCACCCTTTGGAAATATGATCCCACCTCCTCCCCCGCCAGGGCCTCCTCCTCCTCCAGGACCTCCTCCTCCTGGGGCTTTTCCTCCGCCTATTCCTGCTCCTCCTCCTCTTGGTGAGGACGGGAAGCCCAAACTTGTGCCGAAGAAGCATAAGAAAACTGTCAAATTGTTTTGGAAAGATATCCGACAAGTACCCATGTCCTCCCTCCTCAACGGCAACAAAACGGTTTGGGATGAAATTGAACAAGCCGAAATTGACAATGCCATGATCGAATACCTATTTGAGAACCGGGGAAGAGATGTGATCGTGAAGGAAAGCAAACAACTAGTGAATGTCACCCGTGAGATTGTGGTCCTGGATACAAAGCGTTCCAATGCTATCAACATTGGCATGACCAAATTACCTCCACTCCGGATTATAAAATCCGCAGTCATGAAAATGGACTCAACCATCATCAATCGTGAAGGCGTGGAGAAACTTCTAACCATGTTACCATCTGAGGAAGAGATCTCACGGATTCAAGAGGCCACTGAAGCGCAACCAGATATTCCATTGGGAACAGCAGAGCAATTCCTGCTGACATTGGCTTCCATTTCAGGTCTGGAGGCACGACTTCGACTTTGGGCATTTAAAATGGAGTTTGAGAGCACAGAAAAGGAAGTGTGTGAGCCAATTATGGACCTCAAAATGGGCTTGGAAAACATTCAAGTCAACACAACGTTCAAAACCATACTGTCGGTGCTCTTGACCATTGGTAACTTCTTAAACAGCTCACAAAGCAAGGGCTTCCAATTGGAATACTTGTCGAAAGTACCTGAGGTCAAAGACACCATCCACAAGCATTCCCTTCTCTACCATATGACTTATTGGGTGTTGGAAAACTATCCCAATAGCTCAGATATGTACTCTGAGATTGGTCCTCTGACACGAGCTTCGCGAACAGACTTTGAAGATCTGGAACGAACTCTGGGCAGACTGGAATCAGAGTGCAAATTGGCATGGGACTATTTGAAAGTGGTGTCCAAGCAAGATTGCTCAAGCGAATTGGAACAAAATACCAAAGCCAAAATGTCCGACTTCTTGAACGACGCCGCCGAACGAATCATTGTCATGAATACCGTGTATAGAAAAGTCATGAAACGGTTCGGTCAGTTCCTTCAGTGGATGGGAATTCCTCCCTACCTCCATTCGGACTACAAGGCTCATCAAACATGCAAAATATTGTCAGAATTCTCTCTGGAGTATCGCACCACGAGGGAAAGAGTGGTCCAAACGATCCAGAAGAAGAAAATGATGCGTGAGAAGAAACGTCAAGCCGCCCGAGCTGCCGTCGTGGCCGAAACTGACGTCATTGCAACGGCCATGGCAGCTTTGGGTCAACCCGAAACCCACGCGAAAAGGTCATCTCAACACAAAAGACGCTCGAGAGATGAGACCCAAGACTCTGAGCTCCGAAGATTACTTGGCAACGACATTGACATCACCGAAAATGGAACACTCAGGCGGAAGAAGCGCAGTCATCATCATCGCAGCAAGCGAGAGCCCACCGTGGATCCAGCCGAAGATGCGGGTGAAACCCGGACCGAGTACGACCTTCAAATGGCCGAGAGACGTGATCGTAAAGAGAAGAAGACGAGTAGACATCGATCCTCTTTAATGGAGGGAACTCTTCCAATGACAGATGAGAGCCTCAAGAGCTTCACAGGGACCGAAATGGAACGTGGCCTCCTGGAAACCCTCATGGGCCCTTCCGATGAGGGCACCTTGAAGCGAAACAAAGAAAGACGTCGGTCAATTAAGGAGAAACGACGCAGTCACAGCGAACTGAAGAGATCGCGCACCCGAGAAAATAATGTCTATGACTTGGTCGTGGAAGAAGAGCATATACAAGTGTGATACTACAAAGAAAAAAGCTGCTATCCAGAGAACAATATGTACCAAATAAAAAAAAACGAATGGACACTCACACTTCCACAATCCATAACTCACGTCTCTTACCTTTCTAATCGCGTTGTTGTGTGAAAATGGAGGCATTACTTTATTTGGACCACAAAACTGAATCCGTGTAAAGCTGAAAAGTACGCTTTTATAATTAGTTACTTTTACAAGTAGCAGAACTTAATAAAGAAATGCCGAATACTACCTTTCAAGGGCTGGATATCAACCGTTCTTGCCTCGGTAATCGGAACGTTAAAAGTAATAATACAGATTAGCCACTTCTACTTAATTACTGTGATAGGTGGAAAGCAATCAATTATTTCCTTTTCTATTGTGATTCTAAGCATCCAATAAGAATGAAAGCCAATCCCTTATTCAACTATTGTAATTTCTTTATACGGATCATGTGCCCGACAACCAAAAACTCAACCATCTAAAAATGGGATATTTCAGCTTGTAAAACGAAAGTTTGTGGTTTGTTTTGAAAGTCCCAAATGAAATTGTTTCCACAAAGGCCTCTCAATTTTTATTTTCATTGGGGTCCTCAAGAATCATGTGTTTCACTTATGCTTGTTCCCCTTCTTAAAAGATTCCTTCAATTTAGCAAACTCCTTTTCGGTTTGTTTCGAAGCAAAATTTCGTAGAAGGATTCTTCTGCATGCGATCTATTGCTATTTTTCATCGAACTTATGTTCCTGGTGAAATGGCCTCAACACGTTCTTGCTGAATATTTCGCATGTTCTAGTACTCCTTCCTGGATCTGTAATGTCGAAAACGGTGGGATTTCTTCCCGAAGTTCCACGCATGATGGGACAGTTGCTTTGTGACATAGTGTTGAGAGCACTGAACGCTTTCACGCGATTTCCACAAACACTCGGCGTCTTATGTAAATTCTTTTACCGACTGCACCATCCTGAGTGCTTAGGATTACTAATATTTATTTACTATCAAGAACAATATGTAGAGCGAGTAGTGCAGAGAGAAGTCGAGAAGCAGGATCTCTCTACAAGAACATAAATCACTTCCAAAAAACTTCCAAATACCAGAAATTGGTTCGGGGTCTTTAAAATTCCAATTGTCTCATATTGTCTCAGTTATTGATTGAACCTTGATTAAACTGATGAACATCGACTATAAAGAAGCCAATAAGGGCTCCCTGCCTTTACCTTCGAATTTCATTGGAAAATTTACATTGTTTGACAAAGAATGGGATCATCTTTCAGTTGATCAGGGTACGTAAAAGCTGGTTGCTGCTTTACAATCATCAAATCTTGGATCCTCGAAATCCTAGCCCAACTCCATCGTTACCCCCCCGACGCCTTGGACAGCCACGAAACCGCGCTCTCTTATTTTACTTTGAGTCCAGAATCATCAACGATTTGCAGCAAATCATTTTTCCATGCCGACCATGCCAAAAATCACATCCCAGTCAAGCTTCCGAGCTCTTATTTCGAGCTCATGCCTCTCGTCCCTTTGACTTTGAGTAGGTTTCCACTAACTTGCTCAATTGAAACCTTATGATGGCTGACATATACTCTGCTTGGGCTTTTGTTACTTCCCTAGATTAAACCAATACCCGATCCGAGACCGAGCTCTCAACCGAGTAGATCATGGATTACGAGATCCCAGTTGCAATTAGCAATGGTGGGGACCCCAATTCCGATCATCATTCAATGATTGGTGTCTAAAAATGGAAATCACACATCAGTTCTCCCTTCTGCTTATAATCCTAAGTGTAACGGCCAAGCGGAGGCTAGGGTAAAGTCCAGAAATAGTCTTCTACAAGCACACTGTGCGGATGGGCCCGTCTTCTGAGCACCTCTTTAACGTTGGAGAAACACCCCTAGGAACGACAGTCAATCTCCAGCGCAAAGGTTGTTCAACAGGCAACCAACTCACTGTGAAGGTTGCTCAATGCTCAGTGCTAACCCATATCACAGTGGCCATAGGTTTGAATTGGCTGAAGAAAGGAGAAGAGCCAAAACGTCAAAAACCATCTTGATTTACAATCTAAAACACCTAATGAAAATCAGACTAACGTAATCGAAGATGTAGAAAGCAATATTGCAAAGAAATAGGTCTTACAATGATAGACCCTATTGTCCACAATTAATCATATCCGCCAAATTTTCTTTGCACCTCAAGTAATTTAATGCACATAAATCAGATCTGTTCAGTTAATTTCTCTCAGGATTCAAAAAATACATCTTCTGTAGAATGTTTTGTCATCTATGATGGAAAACGGGATTGAACTTTTGCAAAGAAACAGTCAAACGCCTCTTGAGGCATTGTTGATTTTGTCACGCACTCAGTAAACTTTTCCAGGTCGACCCCACATTGCACAGGTTTGCTTGATTTTTCGTTGGCTTTAAAATAGCAGGTAAAAGCCGCTCGAATGGCGGTCTCTCCACTTCCCGGGATTTCCTCCAGACACGCCTTTGCCACTCTTTCGTTTGGGGGACATTGTGCCGAAACCGCGACCAAAACCAAGGCTAGACCAAAGATGTAGAAAGCCTTGTGCTCCATTGCGATCGAAATAATAACTGATATAACAATAATAGAACAATAGGACTCATCCCAAAACAAAATGTAAAAGTGGCCAGATGTGACATACCCTCTTATTTCTTTTACACAGGTGGACTCAGGCCAAAAAGACAAAAAAGACTAGGGGGACTCGGGGATTACGCAAATGTGTCTCATTTATTCCAAAAGGCATACGGGTTATTCAGACAACACATCTAATATGTTTTCTATTACTCACATATCAATCGAACGTAGAGGTAAAATTGTACAAATCAGTATTTCGGAAACGAACTTACGCAGGCATAAATTTCACAATCATGGATACGGGTTGTTACTGTTACGAACCAAAATAGATCGAGGTTTAGAGAGGGGGAAAACAAACTAGAATGATGAGGGTGTCTGTCCAAGAGAGCTTGGATAGTGGAAAAGGGTCGAAAATAGCACAACTTAGTTTGAATATAAAGAAAGAATATGGTGATGGTGTTCAAACTCGAAGCAGGGCCACTATAAACTCATAGTCTCTGCTTCAAAAATGCCCTGCTCAGATTTTTTTTTCTTTCCAGTAAATTGGAATAAAACTTTGTTTGGTTCAAAGGCGAGTCCAGAATTTAGAAAACCTTACAATAATGAGAGAGAGTAATGAATGGTACAGGATGAAGAAAAGTTGGGCGATGTTGGGGATTGAAAGATTCAATGATGATGAGATCTATGAACATTCACATATCGTCGTCACAATACAAAACGCTCCCAGACTCTGAACCACAGGAGACCTTGCAAAAGGACTTGGGGATGAGGGAATCTCCTCCAGGATCAAAGATTGACAAAGATCCCCGCGACTCCCTTCACATAATACATATAATTTCTCATTGGCAGAGCTATCACACATTCGACGTGGGTTGGAAAGAGAGCTGCTTGATTGGTTGATCCAAAGGTCATCAATCATCATGATCCGGGGCTGCAACTAGCAGCAGAAATGGCACGTTTGTGTTGATGATTGGTTGGTTGATCTTAGATTGGAATTGGATTGGATCATGATCAGTTGACGGATGTAGGAAAGTTCGAAAGACCAACTCAAACAACTCTTGTTAGGGCAGTTGGGCGACAAAGTCTCCTGTGACAGACGAGAGAAGCCATTTGTTGAAGGACTCAGAGTGTTTTGACTTTTTCCAACAGATCACCAACAAATATCTGCAATGGGAATGAAAAATAAATGGCTTGCATTAAAAGTCTCCAGGGTGCTGTTTATAACTGGCCCCACTCACGTTGATATTCTCTGAGGCACCTTGTGGTTCACGAAGGAGATTCTAGAATGGAGAAACATCTTTGATGATTTTGCTTTTTCATAGAAGACGGACAATGAAATTTACAAATTTACCCTGATATATTGTTGACGCTCCATTTCGGAGTCCATATCCAAAACCTCATCCAAATCGATTTCGATATCCTCCTAAATCACGCAACCACGGAATTAGTTGTATAAAAAAAAATCTGAGAGGTCCATGTAGTTCACTTACCGCCCCATAGAGTTCCTGAAGTCGTTCGTACATCCACATCTCTACGCGGAGTCGCTTTCGAATAAGCGCCATCTGATGTGCGCCATATTTGGCAGTGAGGAATTTCTCTCGCTTCTTCTCGTCGGAATTGGTCTGGAAATTCACCTGCTTGTTCGGTGTTGAGGGGTGGGCCTTGTGGGCGTGTCTGTTGTTCTGAGAGGGTTTGCTGTTAGTGGCTGGCTCATTGCTGTACCGTGTCGTTACTCCCACGTCCATGGTGGTAGTCTGTAAGAGAAGACACCGTAAAATGAAAAGAAAAAAAAACATGGAGTCAGCCCCACATATCTTCTCATTATAGCCCAATACCACTGGGTATGTGTGTCAATGATTAGGATCTACCTAATAATACTGTACTCAAGATATCCGAGAAGGAACTTCCTGTTTCTCTTTCCCCTCTTTCCCGTGTTTGGATTCCCTCAACGGAGGATATAATGAAATTGGAGCGCAAGCAGAGGGAACCATAGCAGTCCCAAATGGAAGGTTCCATCGCCTATCTAATTGATTTCTGACATGGAGCACAGGGACACCGCCGAGGAGGCTCCACTAGACTTCGTGTACATATCATAGATTTACCTTGCACTCTCTGATTTTTTTCGTGTTTCGAGGCATTTTGGAACTTGACTCAATTGAACATTGCATAGGGTCCACCAGGGGGAAAACACCTGGCTGGATGGTGTGTTCATTTCCGAATGGTCCCGGTACAATTCTCTTCATGGTTGGCTAAGACCGATGATGAGGGCTCATTATATCATTACTTTGGGCCAAAAAAGACTTGTCATTTTCAAGTCTCTTGCTTTTACTTAATGTGAGGGAGTCGTTCTTTCTTCTTCTTCTTTCTTTTGGAAGCCATGTAAAGGGAAAGAAAATGGCCGAATACCCCACCCATCTGGAGTTTCACTCTTTCACTCTCCAGTCGGCTTTATTTGAGAGGCAGACCTGAATTGCCAATGAGCCAATACAGGAAAGAATTGGATGACCCTCTCCTACGTTTTCGAGAGATGAATTGCCAATTTCTATCACAAACCTAGCCCCCCACCTCACCGCATCTTTTATGAGCCAAAATGACAACGAACGGCGAAAAGTGCTTCAAACGGAAGACTTTCTGACTCTTGATGGGCATTTCCTTTGATCTCGAGGTGCAACTTAACCCGACTAATGAATGCTCTTTGTATGAAGTAGAGTAAACATGAGGTAGTCAGGCCTTGGGGAACATAAAGAAAGAGCAGAGAGCCCACCTCGGATGTTGTCTTTCCAACTCGATCGTTTTCAAGTCTTTCATTACTTGATGGGGAAACTTTTCTTCGTTCGCAGCGAAGAGGAGACGTAATCTACATATGGAGAAAAACTTCTCGAATGCTCATCCGTCAAACTCAAATCTATGCCAAGGATGTTCTCGTCTTCAATCGTCGGGAAGAGAGTAGTCCATCAGTAGCTTATTGCAAAGATTCCTTGCGTTCACTTCGTGATGTTATTTGTAATGATGGCATTTGCAAACATGAGCAGTGAGCTGAAGAAACCAAACCAACGACGAATCAATTTCAGCTCGTCCAGCTACATTCTAAATTAGATATGAGGTATTCGAGGTATGCGACCACGACAACCATATCCAGAATGGCTCATGTACATACATACGTCGTCCAAAGCGGAGTGATTTATTTGTCGGATCGCTTTTCTGGTGGGAACATTTTCTAACGGACTTACTTGCATTGTTTGTGCATTTTTCCGTGCTATCACAATTACGGTTTCTCACTTCTTGAAATACTGCAGTGTAATTGGAATAAGAAAAGGCAGCAAGCATATGCTGGGCTCTACTCAAATCATTGATATCAATTACAATCCCTGATCACCCTCCTAGACTATCGTACAGAGCCTTTCGAGGAGGTTTAATGCTTCTTGTGGGCTGATTTAGCCACGTTCAAGGGTCATTCAAGCACAAAAGAGGCCGAGCAGACCCCCTCCCCCCCCTTCCCCCGGACTAATTGAATTTTGGACTCGAAAGGAGAAATTACTTCCATGCGGGTGATTGTTCTTGTGGCAACTGCGCTGCATTTTCACTACTGTACAGTATACACTTTATGCAGCAACGACAGTTTGTTCCTCCACCTCACCAGATGGCTTCAAGATCAAGGTCTTGGAGGGCTCCATTAAGAGCCGCGCCAATTGCTTTGTTTCTGTCGATTGGTTGAACAGCTTTACTTCGTTGCTGGATCATCAAGTGTGGAAAGAAATCCTTGGAAAACCATTGGCTTGAGCTTTTGCATATTTTTCCAAGTTCGAACTCAATTAGTTCAGGCCGGCATAAAAAGAGAGTTGAGGCTCGACCTCGAGTGTCGAGATGAAGGGTGTCCGAGTGCTCATATGGTTTGAGGAAGGGCCCCGCGAAGTGCTTGGGACACATGAGATGACTGATTGATTGTCCGGGCATTGAATGAAAATGGGCCTCCCTTCAGTAGCCTGCTAGCCTTCCTTCTGTAGTACATACGCACATGTGGACATTGACATTGGACAAGGTCGGGAAAACTGACAAACGAGGAGCTGAATGAGGATGTAATGAGCAGATATTGAAACTAGTGTGGGGGGGAAGAATTTTCAGCACCCTTGCCAATACGTGGACAGAGCTGGAGATAAAATGAACGTTATCGTATGTTGATGGCTGGTTCCGACCTTCTCCTCAGTTGATGACGTCAAAGAAGGTGGAGCGAGTGACTATCCTTCAAGATATCCCCACTGTTTGCAACGGTTCAATGGCGTCAAGACTCGGGTCACGGTTTGATCGTGTCGTTGCATAGAGGATCTCAAATAAAGAAGGGCTTAAAAGCTCAACGATAAGATTAACCTTGTCCAGCAATCAGCCATTTATCTTTGACCTCCTCCGCCTCAATTCACCTCATTCATCCGGCTCTCGTACCTTATTTTTGGCAGATCATGTGCAAAAACCACCTCCCTGCCAATGTCGTCCATTACTCAAGCGCTGCATGCTTGGGTTCAACTTGGATGGGGAATTTCATTCAGAAAAACTTTGAGGTCAAGACCCGAAAATGAAGGCGAACTCTCGTTTACATGTCTAGAAAGCACCTTGTGTGAACCTGGGTTAGCCTAGTGGTCATTTTTTAACATTGAGGCCTCACGATGATCTAGTGGTAAAACATTTCATCGTTGTGGCCAAGGCAGTTTATTCTTGTGCTACCTGATCTAGTGGACTCTGAAAAGATTGATGTTTTGTACACCCACATGGGCATTCATTCCATCCTTCGATCTGATTGACCCACAACTCTCAACTCGTCCGGATAGTTGTAGTCCTCGTTAATTCAGTCACTCATACGGTCACTTCCTCATTGATTGGTAAACAAGTCAGATAACTCCAATCGATGAAGCCATTGTGAGCGTCAAGAGAAGTTATCGTGAACGAAAAGAATCCGGCACCCACTGAACTTGGCCCAATTTGCCACAATGGCTTAAGATCGAATCGCATAAAAGAGGTGTGGCATGCTCAGTCTCAGAGAACCAGATGTTCGATTGTAATTGAAACGAAGGGTGAATGCAAGGGAAATTAATGACACAGATTGTCACTAGATCAGAACATTTTCTCGCTCCTTCGAATGTATCGATTGGAGCTGGGGTTTCCAGACAAGAATAGACCATAAAAGAAAAGAAATGGAGCCCATGTTTCCTGTCGGCTTTAGGCGCAAACACAAATCGCCTAAAACCATCAATCACAATGGATGAACTTTGTCTTTCTTGTCTTTCAAAACTTTTGCTGACAATACATATAGCCTTGCTAAGGTTTCAAGGCAGCCTTTAAAATGATGAGAGCTTCCTGGAGCTTTAACAGTAAGCAAAAGTAAGGTACTAGTGTATTTTGTGAAACTCAAACTAAACATAGGTAGAAATCGGTTCCCAAACGCTCACAAGTTGGCCAACATAAAAATTGTCCAACTATCGGAGAGGTAGCTAACTTTAGGACAATAAGAGAGGTCAGAAGAAAGAAACGAGTTCCATTTACACTAAATCATGGTGCCCCGGCCGTCTGACCCATTATTAACGGGCTTTGGGAACCCGGCGTCGACAAAGGAGGACAATGACCTCAGAGTGACGATATGGACAGCATCTCTTTCAGGTATTATCCTCGCTTGAAACTAACACACAAAGTGTACATTTAAAAGGACCATTAGAATAAAGCGAACACAATATCTCAAATCAAACTGACAGACGGCGCTCAGTGAATATCACTGCGTACCCTAATGGAAACTGGGAAGTGTCACTTGCCTTCAAAAACCATCCCATTACGAACCAGAATCACGCCATTAGTCTTGTATAGCCAATCATGGTAGTCCTTGTGTGTACTGTGAGTCCGAAAAGTTGCAAAATTGGACGAAATCCAAGATTTGATCGGGAGACAAACTCATCGTTTTTCATTCACTTACAGCTCAGTCAATACTTCTCATCCATGTGTGCGGGTGTGCGTGCGGGTGTCTTCTATACACGAAATACGCGAATCTGTGTGTGTGTGTGTCTGTCTGTCTGTTGGTATGTCTTTCGATATCTCTTCACACTTTGTCAAGCGTCAGTGAGTCGGCCTAACTTGGTCCTGTGTCCTGCATTTTCAGCTAAGCTAAGAATAGCCATCTTTTTTTTCAACATCATCATCTTCTTCTTCTTCCTTTAACCGGGTGGGATCTGGGATATCTGTCTCTATCTACTGTATCTGCCTTGAGTGAAGATTGCTTTGGTCCTTGCACGTAACAAGTGAAAGTGATTTCAATTCCAACCAGCGACTTTGTGGAGGGACAAGAAGAGGACGATGACGACGATGATGATGATGATGTTCTCTCGTGTACGAGTACGAACACCGAGAACCCGTCTGTCTGTGTACCCGCAGTCCTTCATAGAAAACGACTATTTGTCCCTTTGTGGACACTACGCTGTCATTTGAAGAGGCATAAAGATATTTATTGGATGGTCCATGGGAAAAAAAAAATCACTTACCAGCATCATATGTAATTGCCGCTGATTTATGACTCTTCCACCTAACCAAATGCTAAAGTGGGATAGTTTTGACTTCAAAGCCCTTTGAGAACATTGAGTATACGTGCATCAGTAGAAATAGCGCAATTTTGCACATTTTTCGAGTCATAACATCTTACATTTTTACCGTGACAAACATATGGGGGCTAGCCAAACCAGTCGATCAGTTTGAAAATCAGAGTTATGGAGTGGAAAAACTAGACCTAATCTCATTTTCAAGGCAATCAAAACAATTGATTGGGCACACCATTTTCTTACTCCCCCATCAACCTGTCATTGGTAATATGGTCCCTTTGAGTGTTTGTCAGTATTTGGCCTCGATGTAATGTATTCATAAAAGTGCAAACATTTGCAGCATTGTGTTCGTGCATTAGTCCCTCCCTTAGGTAAAAGACCATTGGCCATAATTCTCAGTAGAATTAGTGTACTAGTGGAAGTTGTCAAAAGACACAACGTCCTTGCTTTTCCCCTTTTGCTCAACCACTGCCTCCCATTTATCAAGGCTATCCTCGTCATAAAGTGACAAATGAGGTTTAATTTACTACGCAAGGCAAAGAGAGTCGACAGGAGGTGATAACTTTTTTTTCGCTTCATTTCGGTAGGATATGAAATGGGGAGAAGGAAGCAAATCTTTCTAATAAAACATGGGTATGCTGCTTCGACTCAATTTCATGGAAAAGCATTACAGTTTAATGGAATGAGAAATTTGAATAATTCTTGGCATTTGCAGACCATAACTCTTTTCACGCGCTTAATGCCAAACTTATCCGCAAAGTAGGCAGTTGCATCTCAAGTACGTGAGTGTAATCACAAGGACAGGGGTTTTGGTGAGAAATAACGCGGTGTTTAGATAATTGGTGATCTGATCAAAACCGTTCTCACTCTTTTCATGGTTAATTTGTTTCTTTTAAAATATTTCTTTTAATCAACTTTATTCAGCATCACCGTTCTAGAGCATGGATGAATAAGTAATGACAAAATTAACAGACAAAAAGTGAGTATAAAATGGTGTTTTTACTCAGGCCAGATTCAGTAATTGCTGGTTGAAGTCTTCCAAAAACGTTTACAGTAATGGAAAACATTTCATCCTCGTAGCTTCAGGGTTATTCGAGCTTCTTGTGATGGTACGTAATTTATACATGACGTTATTGAACCTCCTGAATTTCGGCAACTTTAAAACATTCATCTCACGTGTACTTTTCCTCCTTAATTAGGCATTCTAATGCTTTAGTTTGGTCCCTTCTTTTCTAGTGAAAGTTTTCGTCAGCTATCTTTTTGCTTTCTTCGAAAATTATAGTTTTAGCGGATAGACGACAAAAACTAACATTTCTCACCTTCTAACAACGATATTCCATGTTACCTTCATTTTCTAGAGATTAACCAAAAGCTCTACTTTTCTTGCATGGTGTATATGTGCTAAAACTTCATCAGCTTTGAAATACGTACTAGTGCAGTGTATTGCTCTTTTTTCCGTTGGAATAACGAAAAGAAAACCACTTTCTGTTTTTTTAATGCTCGTCCCTGAATCAAACCATTTACTTTATTCTATCAGATGACTCATTAGCAGGGAAAGGAAATATTTGCAATTTCAATTACGCATAATTGTGATCAAAACAATTTTTGATTACATAATTGTAATTGTCTATGATTATATTTGGTCGAGTAATTGAATCATACCTGGCTAATCGAAAAATCATAAACAAACCATTCATTCACTTATTATTGGGACTGGTACACAATCCTTTAAAGCATCCGATTTCGAAGAATGAACGGTTAAAATTTCCACAACTTGAACAGTCTCCGAACCAAGTTAGATGAATCTGCTTTCGTACGCCAATTTGGGGAATTTACTGTACATATAGGCACCCTTTTTAGTTCCTCCACTTCCTAGATTTCTGAACCTGAGCCCACGTTTCAGCTTTCGTGATTTGATCAAACCGATCAGTCGTGATCCTGAACTTGCGTCGCCAAAGTTTTCGCTTTCAAACATCGACCAATCAGACGATGTGACTTTGGCTCAGAAAGGTCGGAGGAGACATACACATGAACGAACCCCCATACGTACTGTACTATGAAGTAAACCACCCATAGTGAGCAACGTTTGTCATGACTGAGTTGAGTGCTCTCAAATGGGTGTTATTTGCCCTTTCCATCATATACAAGTGCTGTTCAAGTTTGAGTGAGAACTCACTCGCATGTTCCAATTTCCAACAACGTTCGAAACGTCACTTTTTAGCCACAAAATCTCGACGAGAACGAGGTCTGGGTGCGCACTGTGCCGTAAATGGATGTGGTGATGACAGAAGAGGCTCACGGAGTGGTTTGATTATCCGACATACATCGAGAATCCTAGGGTTTCAATGACGGATTACTGGAATCTTTAGCGGTTGTCAGATCTAAAGCGAGGTCGGTCGTTTGGTCGTACTTGGAATGGCGTTCCAAAAGATCCATTTACTTGTCGTCCCCCCAAGCTGTCAGCTTCCACGACATCTCTCCTTGAGACCGCACAATATCGATTCTGGACAGATCGAACTTTTTGCACCTTATATTTGAGCGTTTTTGCTCCTATGTTTCTTGCTGCCATCTCTTAATTCAGGTCTTTTCTTTGATCTCCTTGAGCCTTGTTTCATGTGGTTTTGGTTTTGGATCAAAACTACGTATATTAGCACATTTTGCTAGATCTTTTGACGAACGGCATAATCACTCCAAGGAGCTTTGAGGTGCGGTAATCCGCCGAGTGAAAAGATAACTTCGTTTTGGGTTTGGTATTAGTTGAAGTTGATTCGTCTTGCAAATCTCGCTTGACCACTCGAATCCAAACCGAGAGTTCTTTCGTCACAAAAAATCAGGGCGTGGTGTCATCGTCATCGTCGTGGTGGTGGTGGTGGTTAGACACGGTTCCCCTTAAAGAGAACTTGAACAAGGTTACAGTTGGCCTTGGCAATTGGAACCAACGAGAATTGGGAAGACCACGACGAGTCGAAATCATTTCTTCCCTCGTAAACTTCCCTCTCAGTTTTCATTCCGACTTCGACTCTGACTCCGACACGGTGGGAAGAATGGCCAAAAGAAAGCGAGCAAGACGGCCTTTTCTTGAATGTACAAAAAAACTCTTCACAGACGACGCTCAAGGTCTTTCTTTCTTTCTTTCTTGCTCTCTTTCTAATGTAAGCCCCTCTTCTTCATTTCTTTGGCCTTGAAATGGCTGCTGCATCCAAGAGCAAGGCCAAAAAGCCAACAAAGGGATGCTCGCCTTTGTTTCCCCGAGTTGCTTTGGGCGTTCCAAAAAGACCTGGCATGAAACAGAGGCACCTTGTCCTCGAACTCGAGCTCGCAGGAAACCTTGACCACGATCGCGAATCCATCAGTCAATGACCCAATTGCAGGAAAGATAGATTCATCACACAACTGACTTTCTTTGATCAGAATGACTGTTCAAGCTTGAAGAATCTATAGATAATCCCTAGTCGTTGTTTTTTTTGCCGCAGAACGAATAAGACTTGAAAATGAGTCTAGTCTCGAACTTTGACTTTGACTCCAGCCATGAGACCGAGACGCCTGATCATTAAGGAGACATTTACTAATCTACACTTTATATTGGCTGCAACATCTAACCTTCAGGCATGGTTTCACATCAGTACAAGTTCAGAATAGACTTGGTTGCCTTCAAAACCAGTCGTCCCGCAATGCCTCTGCACTTCTATGTACAGTACTTACTTAGTGCTGTTGCCAAGACTTAAAGATACATGTTGATATGCTTGGTCGGTCATAAGGACTTTAAATCTCATGGAAGGAAGTGTCGCCAAGTTTAGGCCCTCCTCTTGATCTGAAATGGCACCGTGCTTCTTCGTTCAGGCCTGAAGAGCGTCAAAAGCTTTTCTCTGGGGTTGGGCCTTGGGAATTGCAAGTTCATACGGGCTGCTTGCAATTTTGTCTATCCAACAAAATGGCTTTCGCTTTCATTTAAGCTCTGCAGATCGACCGACCGACCAAATTGCGAGTGTATTTGGGCGATATGGAAACACTAGCAAGGAGACGTCCAATGCTCATAAATCGGGAAATCGAATGAATAAAAGTGCTTCACCAAATCGTGGCTCGACACTTGCTAAAAAGAGACATTAGAATCGAGTCATAAATTTCGTCACTGACGCCTATCTTTCCTTGGACGAGATGGGATGGATCGAGAGTATTTTAGAATTTGCAGCGTTTTCATGTTCCAAAAATGAAGAAAAACTAGTTCGAAACTTGAGTGATGGAGGCAAGTGTAAAATTTTGAAACTTGTGAGTGCAAAAAACTACAACGACACTCACTTCCAGAAATGCGGAGGAATGCGGCAAGTCTGCCAGACTCGAACGACAAGACAAGGGAAAATATCATCTTGAACATCCTCATCGGTCATCAGCCAGGCCCAAAGTTTGTCAGGGTGGGCTCAGAAACAGTAACAGAGGTGACTATGGCAATAGTAGGGCAGATATGGAGCCACATTGAACGGTCCACTGCCATTGTACGTATGTGGTATCATTGCGTATAACAGGTACCTGTATCTGTACTATATACTACACTAGTCGGTGTTCTTTTCAAAATACGTTCGAGAATGAGGATGACCACGTTCAAAAGACAAAGAAGAGTACTCGTCGTCGTCACCACCTGAAGCTATGCACAATGGTTTCCGTCCATTCTCATTGTTGAGCAAACTGATCAATCAACTAGAACCAATTTGGTAAAATCTACCAACTAAAATGAACATCATCCACGCAATCGCTTTGGCATTACCTACGAAAGTGTTAAACTCAAACAACAGGGTGACGTGAACATTGTGACCATCTTTGGTTGTACTTCCAATCGAATCAAGCCCTCTCGACTGATGGATTATCCTCCCATTTCAGCGGCTTTCAAACATTCAAACACCCTTTCTTACTGTAGCATCAAGCATTTCGAGGCAATCTATGGTTTCTTTTCAAACCATACTTTCAGATGGACTAAAATGTACTGTACGACGATAAGTTTCGCATTTACGCTCTTTCTTTTTCCCCTGCCATTCCCTCACCACGATGTCATTCTCTGGCTTGGAAGTTCTCTACTACTATCCAATTCCTCTAATGTCGTAAACATATTTCCATGCCATGTGGACGACGTACTCTATAGCAAAAATCTACAACAGTATGCATAAAATGACTGTTCCCCATCACCTCCAAAACATCAACTTTCAACTTGGGGGGGTTGGTTCGAGTTTCCCCAGTGATCCCATTTCGTTATCTTTTTTGTCTAGTGGGAATTTAAATTTGAAATTTAAATGTAAGCAAAGTTTTTGTGTCATTCCACCCAAAGGTTCATTTCAAGTTGAAGTTTGGAGATGTATACAAAAAGCCATCACCCATTCTATCTCCGTACAAGGGAATAAAAGCTCGGATGTGGGTCAGACGGAGTGAGGAAAAAAAGGTGTTTGGAAAACGCCATCCGCCCCGTAAGATGGGTCGATCTCATTATCCATTTTATTACGTATTAGGAACAGAGTTGCACCAGAGAGGCAATCGCTCTACATAGCTTGGGTCGGGTTAATGCCTGGCAAAGGTAGGCAGGCACCCCGAGCTCGAGTTGCTCGAGTTGCTAGAGCTCTTCGTAGAACCTAATTTGAGCCATTCTCCGACGGTCTCTATTTACCTTTTACGACTGGGAGACTTGGAACTAATCTCAACTCCACATCCGGAGCCTCTTTTACGCGTACCTTTGAGTTGTTTTATTTAACGACCCTTTTTGCTCATCAACGCGCTCACTGCCATCCTAATCCCTTTTAAACCTTGGATGATTCATAACAGAGCAAAAAGACGCCGTTACACCCTCCTTTAAATCAAGACGGTCACCCTTGGAAAAGGGACCTCAAACAAAAGCCTCGGATTGTGATCGACCATTGGTTGGAATGAAACTTGAAAAAGTATGTATTCCACAGATAAGGTGGCGCTTACCTTGAAGAGAAACCATGAAACTATGAAGCATTTTTAGACCTTTCAAAAGGCAATATTCACATTAAATAACAAATTATGATCAAATTCGGACACGTTTCTAGCACATCTGCCATCCATTCCGACGAGAGAGTCGGAAGGAAGAACTTGATTTTCAACCCCATCTTTTAATGAGCGCCTTTATCTGGAATGACTCATGACGACGATGCTCTGCATGCAGTTGTCAAGTGACACCCTGAAGAAAATGTATGAGCACCATAAGGGTAATTGGCAAAACAATAAATCAACTTCAATATCATATAAATGATATAATACACTTCAAAAGTGGGCCATCAAAACTACAGTCGTGATCAGCACAAAAAGAACTCTTGAAACATCATCATCAAAATCTGATCTTGAGGTGTCGGGGACGAGTTGAATTTCCTCTGGCTTCCAAGTGTCGAAGAAGTCATGACTCATATGAAATATTCATGACTCGTCGGAAAAGAAGGGGGCGGGTCCCGTCTACTACAATGTACATGCGTACATACAGCAACTGAACTTTGTCCAACTAACGTAATAAGAGATACCAGTTACTCTGATATCCGTGAGCCCTATTTCCGTCGCATTCTCGAAACGATGTGACCACATAAATATTGCAGACTCGGCACTCTCGACTTGCTTGGACAATTTGTTCCTTGTCGTTCTCTTTCCTTTCGGACAGCCAGCAATAGATGGCCCTATTCAAGGATTTCTCAACGATCTACCCTACAGTGGCCCTTGCCCTATTACGGATGGTGGAATAAGCTCGATTGTAGCTTCTACGTACCCGCCTACCCAGCATCAAGAAGGTGGAATGGCTGATCTTTGGCGTTGGCTATAACACTGATTTATCTAAGGTTGTTGAACAGAAACTGATTTCGTGTTTTGTTGCACAACGTGTGCTTTTCGAGCGAAGTCGTCGGGTTCACTTCCAGGCAGAACTGTGCTCGCCATGCTCATTGAACATATGTGTCACATGCCTCTAATGAGACTTGGTCGAGATCATCCAGAACAGTGTTCATGCGGGTACATTATTTTGGCCAAAGGCGCTTGAAATCGATTTTCCAAAGAGAGACATGAGGAATAATCCAACACTTTTAACAACGAGCGAGCTTCGTTCAATGTGATTATTGGCTAGGAGCAGGGAATGCGACAACCGTATAATGGGCTCGAGGGGAAAACAAAGTTATCAGTCATGTGCTTCTCATCTTCTGAAGACGGGATAGAGCAATGAAGGAGCATTCTCGGCAACGTCTCATTACAAAATTGATGCAATGTCCAGCTCGCGGCAATCGGAAAATCCAAGTCAACTAGAATACAGGGCTGGACGTTCCTTGCTTGAGAACCAGGAAAATGACTTTGGTCAGTGCTCGCGATTTTGGAGAACTTTTTCTCGGGAATGCTTCTTTGTTCGAGTGAGTCCAGAAAACACAACGGAAATTGATCCATGTTCCAATTTCCTTGAAATGTAGAAGTAGGTAGAGCGGGTCGTCAAAGTCTCCTTTGCTTTGAGAGCCTGCCCAGAGGCTCGTCTTTGACACAATTGAAAAATTGGTGGGCATTTGCGTTTTGTGTTGGTGTGGGCAGCTTTGAGTGCCCTAGTCTTGTTAGTGGGTGTCCAATGAGTCAAGACCCGTTTCAATGAGTGGAGCGAGGATGAGACTGGGTCAATTATGAGGGACAAGATAAATGATGAGCGTGTCAGAGGGGATTTTCTCCGTTCCCGTGTGGTCCAGAAACACTCAAAGGAGAGCTGATCACATGCTTGTACATAAACATGTGTTCGCATGGTATAGTAGAATACCTTGTTTTGTTCAACTACAAGATTCCTGTCATTCATCCATTGACCACTTGAACAATTCTGATAATTTCAGAATAACCCACCGAGAAAAGCCATGGATCATGCAATGTTTGTTTAACGAAACACAATGACCAAGTCCCAGAGGAGTGATGGATACCGATGAGAATTTATTTATCTTGAACAAAGCCAGTGCTTTGATTTTGTTAATTGGCCGCTTAGAACAATAGACTCACTGATGTTCTTTCATCGAATCTATTTAGGAGAGTCCTCTCAATTGGATTGATGTCAGTTTATTGGAGCGTTCAATTGACAATTGAATCAGATTCAAGTACTCAGTTGGAACTGGAGAGCTAAAGCAATAATGGCACGAGAACATATTACTGGCGGACCATTGGATTTTATGATTCAATTGTTTATTAGCTCGTTGAGTGCGACGCAAACCAACCACATTTAAAAAAAACAAAGAAATGGATGGTAACAAATGAAGGCTGTGGTCTGTTCCTTGGAATTTTAGCCGTGCTAATCAAACATGAGAAAGATTTAATCACCAATACCGACACAAGATCTTGTCCAAGATAGCACTAATGGAATTAATGGAGCTAATTACGGGATGGCAATAAACTACCCACTCTAATCTAGATTGGTGGAAGGTATTTTATCATCCGTTATTTGTCATTCATCTACTGCAGTATAAACGTCGAGTGTCAACCAATATGGTTCAAACTATTCGGTATATAAAAGGAATGAAAATGGAGTGTCAAACAAATCAAAACAGATACCAATCGATTCAATATGACCTCCGCTTCCTCTGATATGATGCTCCTCATTGTTTGAACCATCACTCATTTTGGTTTCATTTTTTTCACACACATGTGCTACTGCAGGTGGAAAAATCGTCCCACAATCTCAATCAACCATCTCACGAAACTGGTTTTTGTATCCAATGGCTCAAAGCATAGGAAAAGAGAGATATTTGGTATTTTTTCAAAGTCGATTTCGATTTTTGATGCCCTAAATAGATAGAAAAAAATGTATGATCCCTTACTCCCATATCTCAAGCATCCATAACTTCCCTAGGCGACAATATGTTACACCAATTCTATTTCAAACATGGTCTAGACATTGCATTAGGATCAGTGCTGGGTATGGGGAAAGTTTACGCAAAGTTCCTTTTCGAAGATTGATACATGCTTGGGTTTGGGCCTGCACTTTATCAGGCTTATAAATCAGCCAATAACATCGCTTGTGGACAGGCTATTCCGCAAAGGTACTGCGGTATCCGAACACTTCTACTCGCGTAATGGAGATAAGGCCCGGCCAACTAGTCATATATCACCCGTGAAAACTCAAGTGGCAGGACGATGAAAATTAAAATATGGCTCAAGGCCCAAGATTTATGCCTAACCTGTGGGATTGCATTAGACTGAAGAAGCATCGCTGGACGTGAGAAATGGATAAAGAAGGGAGGGAGAGAGAGAGAGAGAGAGGGAGGAGAGTGGTGCCAAAAATGAAACAAAAAGGCAACGGTCGGATCGAGTTTTTTTCAGGAAGCGCTTCAGTGTCCGCCCGTGAATCATACTCGAATTACTTGGTTGGTNAATGAAACAAAAAGGCAACGGTCGGATCGAGTTTTTTTCAGGAAGCGCTTCAGTGTCCGCCCGTGAATCATACTCGAATTACTTGGTTGGTTGCGGTGGAGTTCAATCACCTCATGGAGGTTACATTTATTACCGTGCCATGGATATCATCTAGTCATATGCATGCCATGAAGCTGGTTTGGACCCTCTTTGCATTATTTGGCTTGGATCGGAACTTGTCGTATCCGCTTACCAAGTGTACTACATTCAGTCAGTACCTTTACGCCAAACCAAATAAACTCCAATCGACATGATGTAACCGAAACTATTTGCTTCGTGGACAATTCACATCAACATCAATTTTATGTTCGTGTTGCGGTTTAATGATTGCTCTCTAGGATTTCGGAGTCAAAAAAAGCTATGCGAGTATGTTCCTCTTTCTTCAGAATCTCCATCCTTATTCTGCTTCTGCTTCTTCTCTCTATTTCTATTTTCTAAGCTAAGTCATGATTGTTCGAGTTCACGTCGAGCATCGCGGTTTAAAGCTCCAAGCTCCATGGAGAATGTTGTACTACGTTTCTGTATGTGTGTATGTGTGTCTGTGTGTGTGCACTCACATACTCGTTCGCATTGACGAAGTAAGTAACTCGACCACTATTTGAGACATGTCGAAAATAGTCTATGTTGAAATGTGATGGATCATGGTCGTCATTCTGCTGGCATTATGCAAACTCAAGAGTCAATTTATATGCAATGTGCAAACATGAGTCTTCAAATTAATTCTACCTGTGGGGGGAAAAAGACTCCAATCCACCATCAAAATCGTGATCATTTCCAAGTGAATTTTGAACTACTCCTCGCAACGTTTCACCTGATCAGCTAACCAGGACGATTGCACGACAAAGGGGTGGTTTCTGCTTGCAGGGGAGGGGTTCGCCCAGGAGGGGATCAAGAGAGATACTAATGATGGCCAGGCTCAGTGTACTGGGATAAACCCAATTCGAGAAATGGGCAGGAATTTTAATTGTGTGGCATTCATAGTATCTTTCTCACCCATCTTTGGGGCACCGAAGAGATAAAGATCCGAAGACCCGAAGCTCAGGATCATCTTTCGGTTGGGCAGGCACAGAGAACGATTCCATGTAAGCCTTGCGAACTTTGGTTGGACAGCGTGTCGATGCCTAATTTCATTTCGTTTGCTCGAAGCCTGCATTTTTGAGGGGAGGTCTCTTCGCTTTACTTCTCGTACAGGGGTGGGCGCTTAAACTGCCACGCAATTTGAAAACCGAAGTGGCTCACATATTATCGGCCAAAGCCTAGCCCAACGATGCAATTTCTATTCAAATTTGGATTCCTTGAAAACTGACATGAAGAAGTAGGCGTACTTGATTCAATTTCAAGGGTTAAGCCTAACCCTGTAGAGAGAAACGGTAATAGACAGAAAGGTTGATAGATGCAAGAGAATGTATGCTTCATGTGAAACCACCAATTTTATGGCTATTGAATGTACTTGAGACGCGATGAGTCAAATTCGGGTTGGCAATACAGGTATGGGCCTAAACAATCAGGGATGGGCACAGATCATTCATTGCCCTGTCAGTCTAGCTAAGATTCTGTGCAAGCCTAAGCCAAGCCCTGGGGGAAGTTTATGGAGGCTCTCAGAGGCTCAAGTTGCACGTCACATTCGCACAGGTCGGACCAATTCCAATATCCGAAGAGTGCTCAACCAAATTGTTTATTACACTCAGGATGCGTCCATTTCCTTCCAGAAAATGCCGGATTTCATTAGTCGTATTCCATTCAAGCGAACAGCCCGTGTTTTCTGATTATGTTACACCCGAGGAAATGAGAAAGAATTGGCAGGGAAGGAAGGGCGATCTTGAATGGATCCAACCTATGATCGATAAGAAATTGCATGGCTCCACTTCCAATTCCAAACTTCTATTACGTTCTCTGACAGATGAAATTTCTCATCCTCTTCTTTCTTTGCCAACCCAAACAGAGCGCTGTGGCGATGCTGCGTCAAAAAACAGCTGCATTGAAGACACAGATCCAGCTTCACATCCATCACAAGTCCAAAAGATAATTTTCACAAATAGAAACGTCGCTCAATCTATGAAAGTACGTAGCAACCACGATTTGTTGCATATCCCTTAAATTGAGATATTGAAGGTGTTCGAATTCACTTCAATGGCCATGACTACTAACACGGTTTGGTGTAGGGTGCTCATCGCCCGATGCAATTTCATGTTGCTGTAGCTCATGCCAATCTCTGTGTGCGTCTCCTCCTCAAATGGACTCTGTGAGCCAATTTTCTCACAAAATGAACAGAAATCGTGGAATCCAAGAGCTTAAACAGGCCTCAATTGCCAACTTGCGCCGAACCTCAAAGCCGACCACGGTTGTCAAACAACCAAATTTCTTGCCATTTATTTCTCAGTCATCATCTTCAATGCCCTGGGGGCAAAGGTAATGACAACAACACGACAGTTCCAGTTCACAAACAACAGCAGTGCAACAGTCACAAGAAGAAACACATTTGAGAAGAAAGGTAAGTAGTGGATTATGGACTTCAAACTCGACCAAGGATCTCGATAATCTTGTCCAAACATTTGGAACCTCCATGCCGTTCAATTGGTGTTCAATAAAAGCCCAACTTGTTGGAAACGGATGTTCAATTTAGAGCCCCTCGGTGAGTTGTTACGACTGAACGACCACGGATAAATGTTTTTAATCAAAATTCTTTTGATATCCCTGTTCTATCCTATCTTGCTTGCAATACTAATGAACGATTTTTTGCTTGAATCCCTCACACAAAGAGCACTCCCTTTCTTGGCAGGAAACAAAAACCGTTCCATCGGAACATAATGCTGACCTTCAATCCTCACAACAAGTTGTTCGTTGGCGAATGGAAAGTCAATTTCGGCTCGCAAAAAGTCCGTTAGCAATCATAAAAAGCCTGCAAATTTCCCCGTGACAAACCAAAGTTCTCGTATATGTACACAGGAAAGCCACCCAGATTAAGATCGAGCACAATCCGTACGAGAACCAGTGACACAAATCCGTCGAAACTATTTTGACCTACCTGACTGGTTTGTCTGGCGTTGGCGAATTTCCCTAGCTTATGGTGATTTCCGTTGACAGTTTGGTAATGTTTAGCACTCGATAAGGTGAACTGACTTTGATCACAAACACAACTTTGTTTTCGAAAACTCTAGCTAAACCATGAGTAAATAATCTCAAGCGGAATTCACACACCAGAGACGGTCAAACGCTGAAAGCTAACTGGTTCGCCGACTCCACTTCCAGCGCACTCATCAGTGCTGCCAGCCACCCAGCCAGCCAGCCAGCCCATATCCAAAGCTGTCATCAAGCCAACTTTTTCTTAACAGGTCAGATTGAATGTATTCCCAACATAAGTTTGCAGTGACCAGTGACGACTCTAGGCAATGAAAATCCTCCTTTTAAAGAAACATGACCAATTGAGTGTCACAACAGTGAAATGTGCTCAAATGGCAAGCCTGTCATAACATGCACCACTGTCTCCTCTTACATTCCTGGTTGTGTTTCTGAGTTTCTTGTCTATATCTCTACGTTCGTATGTCCGTAGGATGGTGCCGGGCGATGCCGGCCTCTCGAATCTCGATAGACACGGCGAGAATGTCGCTCTTGGCCTGTCTCGTTCCCTCGTTCGTCGTGCAAACCCGGTTAACCAAACAGACCCTCATGTCCGTCCCGAGCAACGCGTGTCCCAACTAGTGCCAAGGAAAGGGCCGGCAAAGGCCGCCGGCATCGAGGCTTTTGTTCCACTGGGATTTGCGCGTGTGCCCAATCCGACCAGACCTTTCGCTCCCCTCTCAATGCTGCTGCGGTGTGCGTCAGAGTGTGAATCTGGATGATGTGAGTGTATGAAGTACGTTGAGTGGCAAGTAGGTCCAGAGACCGGCTAAAAAGAGGGTGGGAGTAGATGGTTGCGTGTGTGTGGAGGCATCCTGGATGGTCATGAAAGAAACGCGGGATCATGGCATCATGGCATCATCATCCCTGAGTCAGACCAAAATCTACCCGTGAGGCAAGGAGGCAAGGAGAGTGTTCTCTGGATGTTTCCAATGGCAACAGACTCGGGAGAGAGAGAGAGTACACTTAACACGCCAATATTTGCCAATTGTCATTGAATCTGGGATGCTCTTTAACTGAAGATGCGAGCAGGTTTCGGGCGATACGGTGCAGTCAAATTTAGGAGGTAAACTGTTGGGCCCTTGCCAAAAAAAAGCCCATCACTGAATACCAATAACATGGACAGCGTTTGAGCTTATGTTTAGGAGCCAGTTGGTCTGAATTCGAAATGTTTGGCCGAAATTTGGCCCGAGATGGTATTTGTATTGCTTCGTTCTTAAACGAGGTGTACAAGGAGGGGAAAAGGCTCGGATGAATTTGAACGTTTAAGGAAGTTTTTGGACAGCTCAAGCCACCAAAGCAAATCATCCTAGACTTGACCGAATTGTGGCTCTGAAGACAAAGCTCTCCTTTGTCTGAAGCCCAATGAAATATCCAACTTGCGGTTTCACTTCATTGACTTGAACGTAGGTTTGGATTCAGTCGGTTGAAGGAGGAAAATAACCCTGACTCATCTTGAAACTTTTCTCTTTTTCCTTTTATCTAGAAATAGTGAATTAACTCACACGATTTGGAACAAAAATGTGTTGTGCGTGAAATGAAATATTTGTTTCTAGGGATTTATACACCTTACGACCACTGTATAACAAGGTGTCACTTTCCCTCCCACGACCAATGTTCCCATCTTAGGTGAGGAAGATGCACTAGCTTGATCTAGCTTGATCCATTGAAACGTTCGATTCCATTGAAAAGTAGAGGGCGTCATAATCAGCGTCGCTACGGTCGCAACCTGTATAACAGAGCACTCTAGCGAGAGAAAACTCGTGAGGGATCATTTCGCATAGCAGAGAAGTTATTGGTAGTTGAGGAACAAACTATTCCAGTTTCGTATTAAAACTTGCGGACAACCCCCCACAGGACTGTTTTAGAATATGGATGTATAAGTTAGGATCACTGTTGTTAGTAAGTCAGTTATTTTAACCTTTCCGCCGAAGGCTGATAGCGAGATAGCCTTTCTCAATCATACGCTCACAGCCGTGGCCTCGGGAACTCTATCTACCACTCTCTACAGGGGTTGCAACCATTTCCAAAACAAGGGAAGATAGAAAGACAGGGAGAGAGAGAGAAAAAGAGGAACGGAACTGAAGCAGGTGGAACTCCGAGATCCCCACGCAACAGCTGTCTTGTGGTATCAGATTTATGNCTTTGAACCCGTGGAGCTGGGAGAGACCCGAAAAAGAGGGCAGGGCGTACGATGCAAAAATGGCACCCATCACGTCATAACGGGCACTAATTGAGGCTTTTGAGAAGAAATAATAATTGTGCATCAAGTCGGACACGAATGAACGAGTTACTAAAGATCAATCTTGCGCAATGAATGATGTCTTGGTTATGGGGTTATTGTTATGGGAAGGGATGAACTGGAGCATTGAAAATGAGATGGTTCGCGTCAAGGGGAGCTTTGACTCTAGTGCAAGACAATTGTAAAGTTTTAGTGATATTGCTCCTAATTAGGGCAAAGAGTGAGATGCACCGTGAACACAAAGCTGTGATAGTACGATCGAGTGACGAACAGAAGAACAAATGATGGAGGACAAATGCTTGAAATCTAGCTTTGCTTCCCAAAAACAAAACCATCCAAATGTTAACCCAATCATCTCCTTTGTTGGTGGAAGCATCTTGTTCTAATCTCAGATTTGTCTCACGAAAAATGAGTGCGTTATGTAAGATGCCAGATTCTGAGGCAATGATTGAACGGCGATTGTACTTCGTGTATTGTCTGGGAAAAGTGTGGTCTTCGCTCCGTAAAAAAAAAAGGACTGTCCAGATGAAAGAGAAAATCTGTGGTCCTCGAATTTTTCGCTTCAGCGCAAAACAATTCCAAGCTTCGTCTTGTCTGGTGG
>NC_081450.1:6619829-6626156 GCF_007210705.1 Tigriopus californicus | reverse complement strand
GGGGGGAGGTTGCGAAAGTTACGTTTTAAGATTCCGAAAATCACTTCTGTCGGGGCATTTTAGTGCTTGGATGGGCTATCATTAAAAACCCGTTGTAATTTACGACTACAGGTTACCTCGGTTCGTTTGTCCCATCGCGTTTATTGATTTCCTACCAGATGTCGTCTTTGTTAAACAATTGACCATTTGGTGGCCTCCTTTATCTTCACGAGGGCTTGCTATTTTTTTTTAATTTGACGAGAAGAATTTCACGTCAAGGAATGGCAGTGTTTCCAATACCTTCGGAAATACGTCCTCCTTACTTACCTAAAAAAGAAGAAGATAATGTTTTAAAATTAATTCAGATGCGAAGAAATACACCAAGATCTCCACCAGTATGCAGGTTTTTGCCAGATTTGATTTACCACCATCACGATCTCGTTTTTGCTCGGATCATTAGTAACACGGAACCTCCTGCAACATTTTGCTACTGCATGTACGAGTTCTATTTCCCAAGTCGCGAGTAGGCGTGTACGTGCGGGAGTCCGGAATAATAATGCAAGCTCAGTGTGGATCTCTCTGTATTGACAGGAGCCAACTTCCAATTTTTAATTACGAGGCCCAATGACACTGCACTTCAATCCGACGACGAAGAATTCAATCTGGCCTACCAATTGATATTTATTCCTCGTCCTCGTCTTCCCCTTCCCCTTCTGGATTACAAAAGCGGAGGGTAGATTTCAATTTTACGGATTAGCCACGTTGTTGGATCATGATGATTGCCTTGCGAAACATCGATGATGCGTGTGTGTGTGCGTGGTGAGGAAAGAGGATTAATTTGAACTTTAAATGCGATTGGGGACCCGTCATAAAGCAAATGATGAAACAACAGAGAAAAAGCCATTGCATTGTTGAATACATTTCACAGCAGATGCATTCCTAATGAAACGTTTTTCAATGAGATCGTCATTCGGAAGATCAGTTTGGCGACGTTGCATTGAAATGTTGTGTTGCATTTATCCCAGTTTCATCCTAAACATTTTGGCTTGACATGCATGGATTTCACACTCTGACCTTTTTTTGTCGGTTCGCACAATGGAAATCAAGTCTGCACTTATTTTGAGAATATAAATTTTCCGACTTACTAAGTGCGAATAGAGGACATCATCGCTGGCTGATGCTTTACAACGTTAGAACCATTCACCAAGCGCAAATTGGATAAATTGAGCCTTGGGTCTGCCCTGCTCATACTATTAACATTGCCAATAGACGGATACTCGTACCTGAAGCCTGGCCGGGTAATGGATTTGTCCATTGTGATTAAGCATTGGCGATCGATGGGACTCTAAGCGAAATCTTCCAAGGACACTTCCTGGCTGAAATTTAATTACTACATTGGTTGCGGAACCAAATCGTATTTAATTCAGAAAACTGCTTTGAAATATCTGTGGCTCGTCTGACTTGATATTCTATGGTCGAAAGAGACATTCGTGTATGTGTGGAAAACGGTTAGTTCGATGGTTGTGACTGATGACCAAATGGTTTCTAAGGCGTGGATGAAGTGAGTGGGTGGCTGAATCTAACGTCCAATATCCAAAAAGAGACCCGAGATCGCTAGAGCCTGGAAAATAATCACCAGAAATATCGCTACCGTCACAAAAAGTGAAAAGAAACCTATACTTTCCTTCCCACTAGTTTCAAATTTAAAGTTCACAGAGCTTTTATGGAAAAGGAGAAATCGAGCCTCTCAGTTTGAACTCAAATCGGCACATAGCATTCTAGAAACCTCAGCTTTGAACCCGTGGAGCTGGGAGAGACCCGAAAAAGAGGGCAGGGCGTACGATGCAAAAATGGCACCCATCACGTCATAACGGGCACTAATTGAGGCTTTTGAGAAGAAATAATAATTGTGCATCAAGTCGGACACGAATGAACGAGTTACTAAAGATCAATCTTGCGCAATGAATGATGTCTTGGTTATGGGGTTATTGTTATGGGAAGGGATGAACTGGAGCATTGAAAATGAGATGGTTCGCGTCAAGGGGAGCTTTGACTCTAGTGCAAGACAATTGTAAAGTTTTAGTGATATTGCTCCTAATTAGGGCAAAGAGTGAGATGCACCGTGAACACAAAGCTGTGATAGTACGATCGAGTGACGAACAGAAGAACAAATGATGGAGGACAAATGCTTGAAATCTAGCTTTGCTTCCCAAAAACAAAACCATCCAAATGTTAACCCAATCATCTCCTTTGTTGGTGGAAGCATCTTGTTCTAATCTCAGATTTGTCTCACGAAAAATGAGTGCGTTATGTAAGATGCCAGATTCTGAGGCAATGATTGAACGGCGATTGTACTTCGTGTATTGTCTGGGAAAAGTGTGGTCTTCGCTCCGTAACAAAAAAAAGGACTGTCCAGATGAAAGAGAAAATCTGTGGTCCTCGAATTTTTCGCTTCAGCGCAAAACAATTCCAAGCTTCGTCTTGTCTGGTGGTTCTCATTTGTTGGTTGGTAAGAAAAATCATTTCCCTTTCAAAGAGAGCCTTTAAGGCTCGGGTATGTATCAAATCAAGCGGCAGACAGGATGGCCACGCCCTCGAGTTTGTAATTTTGTCCGGGCTTTTTGTGCCCTATCTTTGAGGTTAGCCCCACCCTCTCGAACTCTGAGGCATGGCAAGGTTTTCAGAGGTCGTGGAAGCGTTTTAAAGCTCTTTGTCCGGGAAGAAGTGAAGAAATATTTGCCTGTTACTTATATGTACATAAGCTGAGAGAACACACATAAACCTAACGTGGGAATGGCTGGATATTTCATATTTCTTCGATTGGATATCTGGTCATGGAGAGACGTCCCTAAGTTTCAAGTCCTTGAGTTTGTTCATCAGCAGAAGATGGAGGTCATCCTTGATGTCTTGAGGGCAGATTTCCGATTAAGATAGCTCTTAAAGAGGTTGTTCAATTCCATGTTCCAAGGAGAGAAACATGGAGAAAATGATTGGAGAATGTCAAGGTTGGCAGCACTTTGGCACTCCTCGCCTCTTTAATAGACTCCACTGGCCATATTGGGCCAATTGGTGGTGATCTATCCCACCAAAATCATCAAGATTGTGAGTCGCCTTATCTAGACAAGTTCAAGTTCACGATTAATTCTCAAGAAGCACGAAAAGTCCCTTGGGTGATTTGTGATTCAGTCTAAGGAAATGCATTTGAATGATTTATCTCATTCCAGATTTTTTTTTCTTTTTTGGTTCTTGTCTGAATGGTTTGAGATTTTCGCCGGGTTGAGCTCTACTCCAAAGTTTCATCTTACAAAATTTTGTGGTATTTGTAGGCAGGTTGCTCTTCAATCTTGTCATGATCAAGCGTAGAAATTTCAACGAGTCATTTGGTCCTATTGGCAAGTGTCGCACCCTCCTAGTCACCATGATTGTACCACGTTCATGCACAGTGTGTTGTACTACCACGTTTCACGTACTACCTATAAAGCACTTCAAGTCTAGATTTTATTGAGTTGAAGTAGTCACACATTGGATAACAAACGCCCACTTCCGCATTTTCGTAGCCCGATCATCAGCCAAAGAAATCAGTTGCACTCGAGTGAATTGAACATTTCATCTTGGAGTTACTGGAGTTACTGGAAATGGCAAGAAAGACGATCTCGAGAAGCGAAAAGAGAGAACAGACAGAGAAAGAAAGAAAGCTCCTTGTGTTAAGCTGTACCTATGTTGTTACGACCTACTACCTACACTACATAGAAGCCGAGTAATGGGACGATGAGGAAGGATTTTGTCCAGAGGGTTGCAGTGTTCCATCACTATTTTCGTGTTCAGCCCTGTGTGCAATTATACATATCACTTCAATTGAGAGCTGATTAAAGCCATAACTTTGGTCAGGGTGTCAGAGTTGGCCACTTTCTATTTCGAATTGAATTGATGAAGAACCGCTCCCTTTGTTTCATGATCCCATATAGTATAAAGAAGTTGGTGAGCGTTGACCAATTCTCTTGGAGATGGACGTTATCGCCGGATCGGTCATTAATCCTTGTTAAAGAATTACAATAAACCAAGGAGCCACGCCCGGTTGTTAGTAAAAGGTTATCCACAGGGTGATGATGGCGTTGTCTAAAGGGTTTGGCCTCCGCTTTGAAGAACAGGTGTTCCAACACTCCAAATTCAACGAGTTTGAACACGACAAATGGATGTCTTAGTCTCGAGCAACCATCAAAAGGGTCTGGTAGGTCTGGCTTTGTTGGTATTTCAGGGAATCCGGTCCTGAATGCTATATAGACAGATAGACAGGTAGATAGATAGATAGAGCTAGCTACTAACATTAAGGTATTGTATTCACCACCTTTCCTTTGGGGACTGTTCAAGTCAGAGAGTGACTTGACAATCCTCATTTGAATGCCATGTAATTGAATGCGAGCAAGAAAAAGAAGGATTGAAGGTCAGTCAGTGGAAAGGACTAGGGTTTGCGTCCACCGTATTTCTCAAGATATCCCACTCTTGACTTTCACTCGGTCCGATATTCAATTGAAGAAACGAATAGAGTTCATCACCCCGGCAATTCAGCCCAAGTGGTTCCGCCGCTAAATGTTAATGAGACCTCTTGGCAGGCAAAGGATGAGTGCACAAGAAATGGATTGGGACGCAAATCGAATTTTCTCTCTAACCCTTTGGAATTCGTAGCACCTTTGGATCGATTTTCTTTCCCGGGAGAAAACCGCGAAACGGAAAATCATTTTTGTTTAGGAAATGCAAATTACCTCTGAATATTGATGAAGTACCAGGGGACGAGGATGTCTTGTCAGATGATGATAAACGAGCCATTGTGAGCAAATTGGCAACTATCGCCCAGCAGCCGACGACTCATCCCGATTTTTTCGCCTGAGATCCATCTTGAATTTGGCGCGCTTATTCATCTGGCAAAGGCCATTTAAAGCCAAAGATAAAAGCTGGACAACCAAGGAACACAACAATCAATAAAGATTAAGGAACCTATCGCACGTGAATCATCAATCAATATCCCGAAGGTAAAGAATGTCAAGGTAGGGAAGAAACTCGAATATCTCAAGCTGTCCAAGCAACCCTTTGAGGCAACTAACAAGTACCACCACAGATAAAAAGAGACCTTTGTCGAGCGTGTTTTTTTTTTGACTGGGAGATTCAATTGTGGTGGCGATGAGAAAAATGATCATCTTCAGATCAACTGATGTTAGTCCATGTTTTGTGGCTTGAAATGAGATTGAAGACGCTTCCATCGTTCCCTGAGAGAGCAGCCTCGCTTTGCCGGTCGGTTTGGCTGGTTCCCAATCAAGAATTAAGAGCCTCATCATTCTGTAATGGGCCCACTGCAAATGACTACCTTTCTCCGGGGGCAATCTCCTCCGTCTGAAAAACGACTCTGGGCTAATGATGGATGGCTCTATTTTTGCTACCTTTCCAACGAATCACGCCGTCCGTGGTTGCCCTCGTACTGAACACTACATACATAATCGACAAAATCGAAGCCAGAGGGTGTAGAAGTGTAAGATAAAGTCCGACAGACGCTTTCCGACCTACATAGCTCGAATGGGCGTTGAGATCTCTGGTGAGAGGAATCAAGAAATAAACCAAATTGAAGAGCTACGGGCTACTGTATTCCCTGAAAATATATGATTGACTTGACTTGTATTTAAGACCTCTCCGAATCTTTTCTCCCGTTAACGCTTTGGCAAGCTGGTTTTTCATCAGTTAGTGAATGGATGATGGACGGATGGACGGATGGATGCTTGGATGCTTGGTTGGATAAGGGGGAGAAGCAGTGAGAGCTCTGAAGCTCTTCAACAGAAGAAGTACGTACATGGTGACGTTACAGATGAGAGGACTTGGGTACCCACATCATCAACACAATTGAGTGAAAATTAACTCAGCCAGATCCAGTGGATATGAGTGGTTGCTTGGTTGGTTGCTTGGTGCTGCAGTGGCTCTCCTTGTTGTATAGCGTTCCGTGTGGTACTTACAATAGAGAGTTCAGTCACTCAGATGGGAATGAACCAAGGTGATGATGGCGATGACGATAATCATCATAATGAGGAGAAGGAGGAGAGCAAGTAAGAAAGTGCAATTCTGCTGAATTCATCTCTCCTCAAGAACCGGCGACAAACTACAGGTGACCTCATTACCGACATGGTCGCTCTTGAGATGTAATACGTGAACGCTTATTTAATGCGTCAGTAATACGGCAGAGAGGTGTTTTCAACCCTGAGTCTTTTGTACTTGTGTCCGTACTGTACATCCAGCAAGGGAGGAGGTCTTCCTCTCAAAGTGTGAGAAGTCACCAAGTCAGTCTGTCGGTAAGTCAGTTAGTCGAAA